>NC_141612.1:28378430-28707180 GCF_047967505.1 Dipteris shenzhenensis
ATTTATATTTTTTGGACCCAAAAAATACAATTTGGTTTTTTGAAACTTCACCTATTATTTTGAAACGTTTTGAAACGTTTCAAAACGTTTCACGTTTCAACGTTCTGAAACGTTTCATTGAACTATGCCAGGAGGGCTACCTTCTTCAAAGTTTAGAGAGGATCTCCCTTCTTCTGTGAATCTTCTTCAAGGTTGAGGTAGCATTTTCAGCCTCCGCCTTTGATTTTTGTTCATGTTGTACTCCCGCATTAGAGCTTGCTCTTGCGGTTTCATTCATACTTAATGATGTGATCCTTTTGGGGGATAAAAAAACTAAGATGCATTAAATTTAAGAGGGAAAAGTGCCCACATGAACAATATCTGCATGTCTCAGCATCCCAAAAGAAATTATATTGCCTCCACTGGTCATATATATGACACAACTCTGCCCCCATGTAAAACACAAGCACAAAACTAAAAAACATCTGCATATCTCAACAGCCCAGAACACATCGGCCGTGTCTCCCCAGTGGTCATATAAATAAAATAACTCTGCCCCTGTATCTGAAAAACTTTGTCTGTGTTTTGAAAACCACTGTAGGTCTCATAAAAACTTTGGATATCATCTAAAAAATTAAAACATATATACCTCAATTGAGTTCCTCACATCGTCCACAGTCGGCCATATAATTTGAAAGCTTCCTAATCCCAATGATGTATTCTGTGGAGTGTGCCCTGCCGATGTAGAGGAATTGAATTCTGCTAACCACTTTTCATCAAGGGAGCCAAGAGAGGAAAACTGCAAAATACCAAATTCACAATAAGAGAGTAACAACCAAACTGTCCCAGAAAAGAAAGTTTAATAGAACTTAGCATAACCAATCCATGGAATCTAGATAGATGTGGCCTACCTGGTAGATGAGAGGAGAATTCATGAATTCTTCCGCAAAGCATTGCTGCTCCAAGATATTACGCAGCTTCATATGTCCCCATTTGTTGAGGCTACGGCCTTGGTGGTAACCAGGTACAGATGCAATTAAACGCACCTGATCAGAAATATATCACTCTTAGCCTTACCAGTGGCTGGTAATGGATCAACAGACCATAGCTCACTGGCTTTTTAATATGCCAGCATTGTCGCTCTACAGCATTTTAACTTCCTTTTTTGACAAAAGGCTTAGATGCATTAAACGAATGACATGAAAAAGGCTTAAACATGTGCAACAAGGCAAACCATCAGATGCAAAAAAGGGTGATGTGCTGTCCTATAATGTAGACAAGCAAAACGAGAACAGTGGCTTCCAATGCCACCTCCTACCAATCTTACAAAAAATAAAGACAATGAATTATGATACACTTCCACACCTTCAAAGACATATGTGCTCTAACTTAAGCTTATTTTTGAGTCCCACATGCTTCTGTCTTATAGATACAAAGGGTGTATGGGAGCTTCAACTGTGATAATAAGATAATCATGAATCTCATCCAACCAAAAATATGCATGCACCATATGGAACAGATACTTGGAAACACGATCCTGGCATCCATAACTAAGTGCTCCCTATGCAAGGGGGGAAGGAGGGGTTCTGAAAGCAAGGATCCAAGTGTGAAGAATAACACTACATGCCTCAAATATGCCCTACGTAGCTCTACTTTCAAAGTAATATTTTAGCTTGCTATCTTAGCCTTGTATAACAGGATTCTAGGGAAAAGCCCTTGCACATGCCTCTCCAAGAGAGGGTCTTTGCCACAATAAGTTGATTCTTTTTGCAATAATGGGAATTCCTAGCTAAAGCAAAGCACACAAGGGCAGATGTTTGGAAGCACCTTGCAAATAGCTTCACAGGCCTGCTGGCATACTACCAATTGTAACCATAGCCACAAAGACATCAACCTTGGGAGTGGATGCCCAATTTAGTGGCTCCATCCCTTAGCATTTGTTGTATTTGATTTTCTTCAATCTTATAGAACCTTCAGTTTTCTGAAGACTCTAATATATATTTTCTATGAGTCTCATAGACCCCTTCACCTCCCTAGGCAGGTGTGCCAACAGGGCATTCGTTTGGAAAACCGGTGCAAAGTTCTTCGTTAAAAAGCTTTACTAGGACGAGGCTAGGGTATTAAGTCCGTGACGTCAGTGAGATTTTCATCTCTGACATCATCAGTAATGTCTAGTGTGTGGAAGATAAGGCACCCTCTACCTATAAAAGAGGTACCATGTACTTATCAACTTCAATGGTTCCTATCTACCCATCACTTTGACTCCATCACACTCCTTAAGGACTGAAACCCTGACCCATACCATTTTGAATTCACACACAGGATTAGATATTGTCTTCTACATAGAGATTGATCAAAGCCCACAGGGCCGACTACCACTAGTTTGTGAATAAATGTTTGACAAGACTAGAGAGACATGCAGGGTACCATGTGTCTAAATCATATGAAATAAAATATTGCTCTATTGTTGCATTGTTCAAAGATACAAGTCTATGTGCATCTCTCCATGCACTTGTACACATTATATATTTTACATAAATACATACATGTGTGTGTGTGTATGTGTGTGTGCACGCACGTGCACCCATACACACACACTCTCTCTCTCTCTCTTTTGTTTTAATGAAATCCATTTGTCATTATATTATAAAGAACAGTCCCAAAGAAAGAGACAACCAGCTACAAAGTTCAAAAGATGTCATTATATGACAAGAAGGCAGGATATATCGAGATCCCACCATGTTGACATCATAAAATGATTGTCGTAGAGATGCTTGGAAGAACGGATATTTAGCCAGCCCTGCCTCACAGGATGAAAACCAAACAGCTAGAAATTCTTGCCAACAGGGGAAACGAGCTATACAAGAAGCAAGAAATCATAAGACTCTAGGCAATGCCAAAATAGATGAGGCATAGGCTCTCGAATAGATAGACATCGTCGACAAGTGGCATGAGCAACACGACGACTAGCTAAAATCTGTCCAAAGGGAAGAACCCCAGGCATAACCCACCATAAGAAGAACTTTTGCCGAAGGGGAATTTTGTGTGCTGCAATCTTTTCTGCAGGCGCGTGCACATAGCTTGCGATCATACGCATATCAAGCAACAATTGGTGATGTCAACCATTGGCATAAACTAAAAGATGTTGTCTCTAGGACTGCCAAAGTCTCATGCCATCTAGCAACCATTTTTTTGCATTCAAAAGAATTCAACCCTAATCATTATGAAAGGTGACCAAGGGTTACGATTTGCCATATTAACTAAGGCACGGTCCTGTGATTGAAAAAAATCAAGTGGCTAGGACTAGCCTCATTGCAAAGCATACTATCGATAGTTTGAGAGATGATACAGAGCCTTGTCACCCACCATATCTCCAAGATTCACTTTCATCAACTCTTGGGATATAGTCTGTCTGACATGTCAAAGATTTACTGGTAATAGGCAATCCTCATGCATAATGTTCATGCCAAATGGGACACACAAGGCCGAGTCAAGACATTAAATTGAGAAATGGTCCTCGAGGCATTGTGCTGTGCTAGTTCCCTGCTGGTGTTTTTCCCTTTTTGTTTTGTTTTTTTTGGTATCTTAAACCGACCACCATCCTCGGGATCCGCCCCAAGCTATATTGTTCTTAACTGAAAAATTTCATTCCTTGAAAGCAAGCCATTGTTTAGACTTTTGTCCAAGCTGCTGACTGTAGCTAGCATGGATGAGGTCTTGTTGTCATAGTTATGGCTAAGATATTCATGGATGCCATGTCAATGTGAACCATTTAGAACAATTCCTAAGGTTTGGAAACAATTCCACATGAGCCAAATAAAATTTTAAAATCTTAAATTCAAGATCTAAGAAAAGGAAATCCTAATGTTTTTCTTTGATAGAAAACAGCTTTTGGATAGGATAGCAACTGCATCCTACGGAAAAGAGCTTCCAAATTTTCATAGCTTGTTTTATCTACGGGGGTGAAAAAATGGAGTACATAAAGGACATTCCAAAGGTTAGGCATTATTTCAGGGCTGAGAGTTCAGCTAGTATTAATAAAGATTAAATATATTCAGACTATTAGACAAGGTAGTTATGAGAGTCACATAACCGGCAGTCACTCAAGACAGTGATCTAATAATTAAGCTAGCGTACAATTCACTTGGGTTACTCAAGAGTTACAGAATTCCCAGCCTTTGCCATGAAGAATACAAGCCTCTGGGTTGAAGATCCCAATTGTGTCACCCTCTAAGGAGTGGATGTAGTATGGGATGAAAGCATTCATTTTTCAAATCCAAGCCCAAAGATGACCTGAACAGATGAGATATATGGGAATGAACCTTGTAGGGACTCTATAACTCAGTAATAAGCATTCTAGCTTATCCCTTTATCGTATTGTCAACTTCTTTGTGTATCCTGCATCAAAGCGCGGATCGACAATGACAACAGATTTATAATGTTATATTGCTCCACAAGTTCTTCATTTGCCTACCTTCATGATGGCTCTTCCAATTAGAAAACTAAACCATTCAAAAGTTTGTATCTTTCCATATGATTTTCAAATGCATGGACATGCAAAACATTTTACCATCTATGCAATCCATGGATCTAACGTAACAATCAAAACCTTTTACTTTTAGTATTCACTTCCTAATCAGCATGCTGGCTCGTTGAATTTGTCTTCAATTGAGTACGGAATATTGCCTGTGCCGAGCTGTAGTCGAAATTTCGAAAGAAGGTTGCATTGATTCGAACATCACCGCGATGAGGAATGCTCATAGTACATCCATTCCACTGGAAATGATACACAAAAAGCGGAAAATTAATGCCATTTCACTTCCCCTAGGTCCTACACATCGATGTTATATACTCATCAACCCTTGCCAAAGTGATAACATCAGCTACCCTCCCCCCCCCCCTCTCTTTCCCCTATTTCCCCATTTTAAAAGAAGGGAAATAAAAAAGAGTCAGCTTTTCTGTGCAGAGTAGAAATCAATGACTTTGACCACTAACCTTTAAAGCCTCCAAGTACTCAACCAAATCTTCTTCGAAAGGTAAGGATCCACCTTTATTTGCTTCCTTTTTGTATGGAAAATCTTGCATCCATAGACCCTGGGTTTTGTTGTTCCAGTCTACATATATTAAGTTTGCAGTATGTATGATTACACGGACCCCTGCTGGATAAATGAGAATCATGGCCTTGGAATGATGAGTACCATAGGATAAAGGGAGCGGTGGCTTATGCAATAACCACCCTGAGGGTTTTCCTGCCTGCAAACAAGGGAAAGTATACCAATGCAATAACAAAACAATCTTATATTAGGAAAAAGGAAACTCATGTCATTTTTATGTGTGCAATGTGCCTGGACAACAAAGAGAGAGAGAGAGAGAAGTAGAAGTAGAAGTAGAATTTATTAGCGTCCTCGGGGGGCCAAAAATGACCCATGGGACCCGTCTCGATACAATGTAAATAGAGTCTCCTCAAGGAGAGGGGTCAGGAGAGGGAGAGAGAGAGAGAGAGAGAGAGAGAGAGAGAGAGAAGAGGAGGCGGATGGGTGTTTTTTTCGGGGGGGGGGGGGGGGGGGAAATGGGATAAGAAAGTTGGACATAAGCGCCCAGGATCATGTAGAGCCAAATTATTAGTATCCAATGCATGCAATGGGTAAATGAAATAACTCATCCATTCATTCCTCATGCATACATGCCTTCAAACGCTCAAGAGAACCGCCGCTTTCTCCATGAACCACCACCACATGGGGAGTTTGAGTGAGTAGAGGACAAGCTGCCACACACAAAAAAAAAAGATCACGCCTTAGCAGAGGTTGTAAAAACCCACAATCATCAAGCTTTGATTAAAACATCCATTTGAGTGCGATTCTTTGGGTCTGGGAATTCCGTAGACACAATTATTGATCGCTTTTCTCTCATCCCGTGTCGCTGAAAAGTAGACGTTTTTCCTGATATTTTGGTCGTGTCTAACCTTTGAATCAATTAGCCTCCCATCTCTTGTTGTAGCATCAGTACTTAAAAAATCATCTCTCTCTCTTGCTACACACCTACCTTGATCTTGCATGCTCCCCCAAGTGCCCGAGTTGTTCTTACGCTGATTGTTCCATTGTCCTGAACAGCCTATTGCATCCATCTTTCTTCCCCATGTTCAACTACACTAGGTCGCCCATCAACTGTCTCTAGAATTGGTATAAAATACTATTAAAGAAAAGGAAGAATTAAAGACTCAAGCAAGCCCTTATTACCAACACTATTGATGCACTTAATAAGATCAATGGCCACTTCTCAAGGCCTCAGCCTAATGACCCGTCTATGTTGGATAATATCACCTATTGCATACTGCACACATCTCCACAATTTCTTTTTTTCCCCAAAAAGATTACTTCATTAAGTATGAATGAAAACAGCAAGAGCAAGCTCTAATGCGGGAGTACATAATGCCATGCATGAGAAAAAAACCAGCTCAAAAAGAGCTAACAAAAATCCAAGGTGGAGGCTGAAAATGCCACCTCAACCCTGAAGGATGCTCAGAGAAGAAAGGAGACCCTCTCCAAACTCTGAAAAAAGTATCTCTCCTGGCTGTAGCTGCTCTGAAGGATGCCTGCATGCTCGCCCAGATGGCCATCAATGTATGTATAGTATTAGTCCATATACTGGCCATAGACTAGGAAGGGTGAACCTCGGAACCCTCCATTGCCTCCGTACATCTGGCCCTCCAAATATGCCAAGCTACAATGCTAGCCAGAATCTCCCATAAAGTGTCTACCGAGACTCTGAACGGAGTGAAGGGAACATTCTGGAGGGAACATGACTCCATAGAGTGTCATCGTATAATGAAGGCTGAGTCTGAGTCATGTCCCTCAAAAAACACCTCAAGGCCATTAAGAGATAACCATGCCACTGATCACCAAGTCATGAAGAAGGGTGCTCTATGAAATATGCTAAATATCCTAGCAACACCCTTCCAGATTGTCCTCGAATGTCTGCACTCCCAGAGGCAATGCTGAACTGACTCAACTGCTGCCTGGCATCGAGGACAAGTAGGGTCAGCCCCGAACCTAAATCTCCACAAGTTCACTGTAATCCCTCCATGAATAGAAAGCCAAAAGAAGAGAGTGATCTTTCTATTCGTGAGGGAATTCCAGAGCCTCCTCCAAAAGTTTTTCTGCACTTCTGCAGAAATCTGAAAACTATCCCAATGAGGAGCTCTGAAGGGCCTCCAACCTCTACTGCTAAGCTGAAATCTCCTAGCAATTCTGACTGTGTAACGAAAGAAGGGGATGCTCTTCTCTCGGTGTCCTTCATCAATCCATTCCCACTCCCTTGGGTCCCACTGTAAGAACCTAATGGGGGAACCAACATATAACTAGAGTCTCCAAGACCCAAGTGCCAGGAGAATAGGGTCAGGATCAAGATACCACTGTGAGTCCGTGCCCCACTCCATGTAACCTGCAATCCTAACAGGCTGGAAGGTAACCTCCAAAAGAATATCATTTGAGGATCTGAGAAGCCTACCTCCCGATTGAACATCAAAGACAAGGGTCTCCTCATGTGTATCCCACAAGGCAATAACCTGTAGAGGAATACCTGTCCCCATGAAAGCTCCCAACCAAGTGGACTCTGTGATCGGCATGTCATCTCTATCTATCCACTCTGCTGGTATGGCTGCCTCTATCCGCTGCATCCTGACTGTACTCCCTCTGAGGTGGCCAACTGAAAAGAGTCTCTTGGGAAATTGTGGAGAAATTGTATAGGCCTATTTTTGGCATTTCAATGGGCCTATACAATTTCTCCACCACCAAAGTATTCATCGTCCCATTGAAATGCTAGATAGAGAAGGTGAAGACACATGCCCCCCTTGAGTGTCCATCATCTTTCTTCACTCGATGCCTATTATCCATAGACCTTGATCCACCAAAAAAGCCTGTACTAGGGGGGAAAGGGAAGGGAAGGGAAGAGGATTGGGATGAGGAGGGGGGCAGAGGGGGGGAGGGGCAGGGGGGGTGACGGGGCGCATAGGAGAGACTACCAAAGTTCCAAACATACATGTATGTTTGGTGTGTAGAATTTGCAGACATATGGTATAGAACAAATATTGTTGCCTATTGATTTTATTTTATTTTAATGCAAATCCATTGCTGCCATTTCTATTCATTTCGTCTCTTATTCTGGATATAAACCTACATGTGGCATGAGCTGAAACTGCACAAATTACAAGCCCTCCCACATGCATATTTAGTGCAGCCCATAGGTATCAAATCGTCTTCCTACCTTGTAACATGGAGGCACAGGAACAGGAGTCCGTGTGTCTGCATAAGTGCCATCACTAGTCCTAACCTCAACTGGAACTAAGGTATCTCTGACAGGAGCTATGGCATCAAAAGGCCTTTCCTGATCTATAACTGAAGGAACGGCAGCCTCAGTTGCAACCTAAACATGAGTGTCTCCTGCTACAATCGAAGAAGACCCCGAGTTATGAGAGATATCCTCTTGTGCCAGTGGAGTGACAACCCTAACAGCAATCCAACGGGGAACGGCAGGTGGAGAACGCGAGGAGGGTCCTGGACGTGCTGAAGGAGCTCGGTTGTCTAGTAGCCTGCGCTACAAGACGAACAAGAGTGCTGAAGTGAGCGATACAAGGATGAGCCGGACCCGAAGACTTCTTGGGTCCTCTTTCCCTCCTTGGGCAATCTCTAGCAAGTGCCCATGGGTCCTACATATCTTGCTTTTTTTTTTTTTTTTCAAAAAAGAGACTTCTATTAAGTAAGAAAGAAACTCGCTAGAGCAAGCTCTATGCGGAAATACAACATGCTAAGCATGTAATAAAAAACACCTCAGAAGAATGAGGTAGAAAGAAACCAAGGCTGAGGCTGAAAATGCCAACTCGACCCTGTAGAAGTCTCAGCAAAGAAGGGAGAGTCTCTCCAATCTCTGAGAAAAGTAACTCTCCTGGAGGAGGCTGCTCGAGAGGATCCCTGCATGGTCGCCCAAATGGCCATCAGAGTGTGTACCGTATCTGTCCAAGTACTAGCCAAGATTTGAGAAGGGTGAACCTGAGAACCCTCCAAAGCCTCATTGCATCTGGCTCTCCATATGTGCCATGCTGCAATGCTAGCTAAGACCTCCCATGGAGAGTCAACCGAGGAATGAGCAGCCCTGAAGAGAGTGGCTGGAATATCCTCTAGAGAGCACGACTCCACAAGGTGTCGTCGGATGTGAAGAGCCCAAGAGGAGTCATGTCTCTCAAAGAAAACCTGGGGCCCTGAAAGAGTGAGCCAAGCCACTGATCCCCAGGTCATATAGAAGGGGAGGCGAACAAAAGTGGAAAAGTCTTGCAATCCCCTTCCATATGATTCTCGCCTGTCTGAAATCCCAAAGGTACTGTTGTATTGTCTCCGAAGCAGAAAGGCAACGAGGGCAAGTAGGGTCAGCCCCGAACCTGGATCTCCAATGGTTCACTGCTATCCCACCATGAATAGAAAGCCAAAAGAAGAGAGTGATTTTTCTGTTCTGGTGGGATTTCCAAAGCCTCTACCAAAAAAATTTCTGCAAGTCAACAGAAATCTGAAAGTTCTCCCAATGAGGAGCTCTGGTAGGCCTCCAACCCCTACACCTGAGCTGGAATTTCCTAGCATTACTGACCGTGTAACGAAAGAAGGGGATGCCCTTCTCTCGGTGCCCTTCATCTATCCATTCCCATTCCCCAGGGTCCCACTGCAAAAACTTAATTGGGACACCTCCATAGAGCCACAGCCTCCATGAGTCCAGGGCGATGAGTAGCGGGTCAGGATCCAAGTACCACTGTGAAAAGAGAGCCATGCTCCATGAAGCCCACTATCCTGACTGGCTAAAACGGTACCTCCAACAAGATACCGTCTGTGGATCTGGACAGCCTGCCCTCCTCCAATAAGATACCGTCTGTGGATCTGGATCAAAGACTAGGGCATCCTCATGTGTATCATGTAAAGCAATCACCTGCAAAGGAATTCCCAATTTGGAAAATGCCCCCATCTAGGTGGAACAAGTAATAGGCATGTCATCTGTGTCCACCCAATCCAAGGGCAAGGCTGCATCAATCTGTTGGACTCTCCCTGCACTCCCTCTGAGATTATGAACCATCTGGGTATGTCGGTCTGCAGGAAGCTTCCTAAAGGCGTTCCAAGCTCCCACAATAGATGCAGGGTCCCTCTCCCATCTGGGCCACTGCATGTAAAGAGAAGCTCCAAGTGGTCTGCCATGCTCATCCAAAATACTGTCGTTCCACATGATAGGCTGCCTTTCAATCTCTTCACGGGTGGACGGGGGAATCCTGCGAAGAGTACTCCTAAAGCTGGGCCATGCTTTCAGGATAGCAACCATAAGAGGGGAAGAAGGAGACTTGAGGTGGGCTGTGGTGAAGACCCATCTGGTACTATGTGTCCAATCCTCTCCTGAGGTGGGCGTGCGAGATTGTATGCATCTGATAAAGAAAGCCTTCCAAGGCTCTTGCCCTTGCATAAGTTCTCTCACAACGACCTTGCAGAGTAAGGCTCTGCATTGTAGATCCGGGTCAATGATATTCAAACCCCCTTCTCTTGTAGAAAGAATCAAGGTCTCCTAAGCCACCCTGGCTGTAACATCAGTTGTGCCATCTAGACCACTCCATAAAAAGTTTCGTACGGGCCTCTTAAGCTGAGTGATACGATCCCTAGAGTGGCACCAACAAGAGCATACAAACCATGCTGTGGCTAGAAGAACCTGGTTAACCACCACCACTCTGGATGCCAAGTCAAGTTTGACTGAGCTCGAGAAAAGGAGCTTTCTTCTGATGCTCTCCAACACCGGAGCAAACTGTTGTGAAGGAGAGATGCCCACCCCAACCTGGCAGCCCAAATATCTGACGGAGACACCCCTCTGTACCCAAGTGAAGCCAATATCATTACCCCTATTCGGGGTGTCATCATCACAAATCAAAAAACCATTGGATTTATGCCAATTAATGTGTGCACCTGCAGCCGTGCAAAATAAATCCAAGGCTGTTCGGAAGGAAGTGAGTGTCCTGGGGGAGGCATCCCAAAAAACAACCATGTCATCTGCCAACTCACTATCTAGGAGCTCTTCTTCCCGGCGGAGAGGAAGTCTCAGCCCATAAATATCAGCTTGAGATCTAAGGTAGAGATACTCATAGCTTCCGCCACAAACAGAAAAAGAAAAGGGGCAAGAGGACAACCCTGGCGGACTGATCTAGAGATCTGAAACATGTCTCCTCTTACCCCCCCAATAAGTACCTGGCTATGGGCCGATCTGTAGAGAGAGGATACTCCTCTAATCCATGCATCTGAAAAACCAAAGCGAGATAGAGTACCCTCTAAAAAATCCCAGTCTACTCTGTTGTAAGCTTTCTCAAAGTCCAAGAGTAGAATGGCCAACCTCTGGCGGCTCTGCATGGCCCATTCTAAGGCCTCCCAAAATGAGAAAATATTATCGAAAATACTTCTGCCATGTACAAACCCTGTCTGCGTGTCATGAATCAAATCTGAAAGAAAAACCTGTAACCGCAGACTGATCGCTTTCGCCAGAATCTTGTAAAAATTGCCCAATAGAGTGATGGGTCTCCATTGTGACACTAGATTCCTATTACCCCCCTTTGGGATGAGATGAATGAGACCATTTGTAAGTGAGTCAGGCATCTCACCAGAGTCCCACATGCCCTGCAGGGCTGATGTAATGTGATCACCAATCTGCTCCCAAAAAGTAATAAAAAAAGAAGGGTTAAGTCCATCCGAACCTGGGCACTTGCCCTTGTGAAGGGCAAGTAATGCAGTCCTGAATTCTGCATTGGTGAAAGGTGCATCAAAAGAGACATACATCTCATCCTTCACCAATACAGGGATACACTTACCAAATAACCTCTCTGCATCATCTATGGCCTGTGTGCCCGGATCTGCAGTAAGAAGGGATGCAAAAAAATCTGAAGCTACACGCATGACGGCATCACGATCTGACTGTAACACCCCGTCTGAGTCAACAAGCTGCGAGACACTATCTGTACTATGTCTGGGTCCATGAGTAGAGAAAAAGTGTTTGTTGACCCTGCCACCCATATGAATCCAAAAGGATTCCCGTGCATGAAAGGCATACTCTGCTCTCTTATCCAACAATGTCTGCATATGAGCCCTTGCTGCAGCAAGGCGCTCCTGAATCCAAGCATTTGTGGGCCTCTTCTGCTCTTCCCTCTGCAGGGACGCTAACTGCTGGCATATACCAATCTCACGTCTCCTGGAATCAGCGACTGTATGATAATAGTCACTAATTCCGGATAAGGCTGCAGCTACTTGAGATGGGCGGACAGCTCCACCCTGTATGTGAGAAACCCAAATCTGTAAAATATCCTCCGTGAGGCTCTCCTCTGCATAAAAAGCATCTGAAATCTTGACACTGGCAAAGCATCCTGTCTGATAAGGCTCAAGAATCTGCAACACCACTGGAAAATGATCTGAGGTGGAAACCCCAGTAGAGATGCATAGAGATCCGCCTCTGTCAAGTGCCCAATCGTCTAGATAAAATCTGTCAATACGTGCATGGATGGGCATGTGTATTCTCATGTTCGACCAAGAGTACAGGAGTGACTGTGGCATAACATGAAAGGCATCATCAAACCAAGTGTCCCTGCCATTGTACTGAAAGAGAAAGGCATCCCAGACTGCCCTCTCCAAAGAATGAATTCCGCCCTATCTGCCTCCCTTTTTGTCTGATGGCAACTCAACCATGTTGAAATCGCCACCAGGGGCCCAAGAGAGTAACTCCTTCCAAAAGGAGACCCGCTCCCCTCTGTTATTGGGAGCATAAAAATTGAGGAGACCAATCTTACGCCCTCCAATCAAAATAATGATCCATTGAGCTCTAGAGGGGGAGATAATTCCATGACCAGCAACCAAGGGGAGAATAGAAGGAGAGACCGAAATGCAAGTACCTCCCCTTGTTCCCATAGCAGGCGACCAGAAGGTATGTCCTGAAAGTAGTTTGCCAAACTTAGAGCAATCACTGGCATCCAACTAGTGTTCTTAGATAAAAAGGATATCAATAGCACCTCTACTGACACCTGGATGAAGCTGATTCCAAATCAGCTGCCTATGGCGACGATGTGGAACTCCGCCTAGGCCCTGTATGTTCCAACTGACTATCCTCATCGATAGGAGGATGCTGGATGGAAAGGCTTACCCGACCTAGTAGAGGAGACCAGCTTCCCCTCGGCCGAAACACTCCTACTAAGGGCAGGAAACTCAACAAGTGAAAGGATCCCCACACCTGCTGAGGAGGAGGCCCTATCAAAAGGAATCCCAATGACCGGGACCCCTAAGGTGAAGGGCACAAACTCCTCCTTATCCATGAAAGTCGCCGAATCTGCCAGTGCCCAAAAAGAGTTCCAAATAAGCAAGTCTGGCCGAGGAGTGTGAAGAAGACCTACACTCGTGGAAGATGGAGGAGAAGGACCTGCCAGGCCTCTATCAGCAGAACTGGAGCTGGGGGCTGAGGAGGCCTGTGCACTTTCTCGGTCGTCCTGACTGTGGCAGGAACAATCTATGGGGGGAAGAAGTATCTGTAGCCCCCTCGTTGTCAGAAACCAAGGTCACTGGGGTTGGTGCATCTAAAGGCCCCTCCTGATGTCGAACTGTAGTGTCTGGGGCTACAGCAACATCCACCTATGGAGTCTGGATGGCGTCTGTCTGAACAGGATCAAAAGTCTCCTCCTGAGGTAAGGGAGCTGCTCTGATAGCTCTCCATCGTGGTATTGGGTGTGCTGCGGGCATTGGGCGCCCTGCTGCCCCTGGTGGTCCTGGGGTGCATGAAGCAGGGCGCCCTGCTGCTCCAAGTGGTCTTGGAGTGTGTGGTACAGGGCGCTGGGGAGGTGCAGTCGGGGTAGTACGTGAAGGAGCTGCACCAGAAGACCTCTTGGGTCTTTTTCTCTTCCTTGGGCAGTCTCTAGCAAAGTGCCCAAGGGTCCTGCAAATCCTGCACTGGTCCTGTCTACCTGCAATCTCGACTCTTTGTCGAAAGAGAGAGCCGTCTGGATGCTGAAGCATGATGTGGTCATCTGAGATCTTAGGGTCAGAGACAATGACCCTAACTCGAGGCACCCCGTCTGCTCTGACTGCCTCTGCCGAGCAAGAAGGCATGCCAGGAAGGGGGGGGATCTCAGTGACCACTCCAAATGTGGCTCCGATAGTGGCAAGAAGTCGATGGTAGACCTGACGAAGACCAGAAAATCTAATGAACAGTGATGTGACCTCACTGTCCTCCTCGACCGAATCGAAGCCCAAGATGTAGGGTAAAAGAAAGATCCTCCTCGAACCCAAAGCCAGGGGATTAGCTTTGAGAACAAGGGCCGTGGACTCGTGGGAGTCGAAAACCACTTGGAAGAATCCACGTCCCAAAAGTTGAGGTGTGGGGCGAGATCTCCTGGTAACACCGCCAGCATCCAGTCTCTAGCCTATGATCTGGAAGGGTGTGACCCAAAGATGCGGGCGAAAAGTGATGTGGAGCCCTCCAGTTCCACATCTCTCTTGAGCTGCTACAACTCGTCTTCTGAAAAAATGACAGTTCTCGCGGCCGGTGGAGGTGGACGGAGATTGGCTGAATGGGATCCATTCGCCAATCGATGTGAAAAGGCGGATTCAAACACTCAAAAAAACTCCGTCCGTGAAAATGCTGCCCAAGACGCCCTGGAATACGGGCGCAGGAAGAAGGAGAACAGGAGAGGGTAGGAGAGAGGGGAAGAGGAGGAAAGGAGGCGGGGGGGGGAGGTAGACGGAGGTAGGCTGCAGGGGGAGGCGGAGGGGAGATGAGGGTTAGGAAGGGAGGGGGCGGGGGAGGGGGCGGGGGCTGGCGGGGAGGGAGAGGGTGGGCGGGGGAGAGGAAAGGAGGGGGCGAGTTAGGAGGGAGAGAGGGGGCTGGCGGGGAGGGAGAGGGTGGGCGGGGGAGAGGAAAGGAGGGGGCGGGTTAGGAAGGGAGGGGGCGGGGGGGGGGGGAGAGCGGGCGAGGGGGGTGGTAGGGGGCAGTGGGGGGGGGAGAGGGAGGGCGAGGGAGGGCGAGGGGGTGGAGGAGGTGGGCGGGGGGGCTGGCGGGTGGGGGAGAGGGAGGGCGGGGAGGGAGGAGGGAGGGGGCAGGGGGGCTGTCGGGTGGGGGAGAGGGAGGGCGGGGAGGAGGAAGGGGTGCGAGAGGGTGAGGGAGAAGGAGGGAGGGGGCGGGGGTGGAGGAGGGGGGCGGGGGGGCTGGCGGGAGGGGGAGAGGGAGGGCGGGGAGGAGGAAGGGGAGAGGCAGGGTGAGGGACGAGGGAGAGGGGGCTGGCCGGAAGAGAGGGAGAGGAGGAGCAGCAAGGGGAGGGAGGGGGGGCAGCGAGGGTGAGGGAGAGGGAGAGGGAGAGGGGGCTGGCTAAGAGAGAGGAGAGGGGGGGGAGCAGCAGCTCACGGGGAGAGGAGCAGCTCTTGTGACATATCCTGCATTGATCCCATCTACCCTCTGGTCACTGAAGCATGATGTAGTTATCCGTGATGTTAGGTCAGAGACAATGATCCTTTCTAGGCATCCCATCGGTCTTAACCACCTCTGCTGAAGAAGAAGACATGCCTAGAAAGGGGGGGATCTCTGTGACCACTCCAAAGGAGGCTCCAATAGTGGCAAGGTGCCGATGATGCTACATCTGAGGAACGCTGGGTAGTCGGATAAAAAGAGATGTGACCCAACGGTCCTCCTCAACATGATTAAAACCTAGAAAGATCCTCCTGGAGGCTAGCACCAAGGGATTGGCCTCGAGCACCGAAGCCTGACCTAGGAGAATCGAAAACCACCTTGAAGAAGTCTCAACCAAGTAAGCAAACATCTGACGAATGGAAAGCGAGATCTTCCGGTAAGGCCACAAGCATCCAGTCCCTGGCTCGCGATCTGGAAGGATGGGCATGGATGCAAGTGAAAAGCAAGGTAGAACTTTCTACCTCCACATCCATTTTGAGCTGCGGCAACTCATCTTTTGAAAAAATAATTGTTTTTTCAGCTGGTGGAAGCGGACGAGGATTGACTTAATGTATATCCATTCGTCAATCGAGGTGAGGAGGCCGACTCGAACACGGTGAAGCTCTATCCAACACTCCTTGCTGCAAGAGGGGCTGGAAAAAGAAGAGTTGAGGCAGGGCAGGGGTAGGGTAGGAGAAGGGGAGGCTGAGATTTGCTTTGGAGCAGCAACACTTTCCGTATCGAAATAGGTTTTTTGGACCCGCCAAAGCCTAGAGCTGAAATTCGTTTTTTGGAGCAGCCAAAGCCTAGACCAAATTCGTTTTTTGGAGAAGAATTTCATTTTAGAGCAGCAGCACTTCTCAAAATCGTTTTTTGTAGCACCCACAAACCTGGAGCTGAAATTCATTTTTTGGAGTAGCCAAAGCTTGGAGCAGAATTTCATTTTTAAAGAGCAGCCTAGCTGGAGAGGGTGAAGGGGGGAGTAGAGGGGGAGGGAGAGAGAGGCTGATGGGAGGAAGAGAGAGGGAGAGAGAAGCTACTGGCTGAGTAAGAGAGAAGGGATAGGTTGAGGGGAGCAAGGAGCGACGGGGAGTTGCCAGCGGGGGAGTCATGTGCTCATCCATGCCTGATCTATTCTGGCATTGTCCTGAATCTCATGATTTCTTACTTTTGCTACAGCAACGTCTTCAGGCTCATTTCCCCAGTGCTTGCTTTGGCAAGCGTTTTCAGTCATTTGGTTTTCATCATGTAAGAACTCAAAACATAGCTGTAGAAATACTGTAGAAAAAGTAACCACTGGCAGCCCCTCGTAAAAACTAGGCGAAAAGAGTCCCAAAACTAGCCAGTTTGTGTAAATGTCATCCGGGATGGTTGTTCTGGCATCAACCTATCTCTTAGGCTCTGAAACACATAACCCACATCAGAAACGGCTTAGCATTTTCAACCTAAACGAGGTTAGAACCTTGGAAATTGTTGGGAACATGTTTAATAAAATAAAACCAGTTTTACAAAACTCTATGAATGAAAAGCAAAATCTGAGAACCACTTTTTGGTGGCCTGGAAGACAAAAAATGGAACAGTATTTGAGACAAACTGTGCGTAAAAGAAAGCATAGTGCCTAATAGAAAAGAAGTACGCGAAGAATACTTGCCCCATGACTCGTATTGGGCGTTGGAAAAGAAAAAATGTAGAATGAAGCAGATACTCCAGCAATTCATCAAGTTGGACAGTACAAGGACGGCTAGGAAGAAGGCGAATTTGCAAAAAGAGCAACAAGGAGAGGGTGCAAATTTGCAGAGAGAGCAATTGTGACTGCATGAGAAAGCACCACAATCAAGCTGAAAAAGCTGAAAAACATTTTCCAACTGTAGTATTTGATTGGTTATTCTAGGTTCGAATAGTTTTTAGGAATTATTTTAATCTTTTAATTAGGTATCTTAAAAAATTTACCCAATGACCCCTCTACCCATACACACAATCAATAAATTAATAGGCCTAGAACAAATGCACATCCTAGGTTTGCTAGGATCATAACTTGACCTAGACAACTCAGAATTTACCCAACTGAATCCATCCTTTAGACCTTGATGTGCTCTATCTAATGTGCATGTGAGTGATCAAGGTGCTAAATCTAACGCTCAAATATTAAGGGTTCTGAACATCACATCCGCCTCGCAGTTAAACACTACGTGATCTTGATCTACCAAGCATCAATTTGAAGGTGTCAAGAATAAACCATGGGTACTAAAGACCCATCGGGTATTAGAAAACCCTAGTGGATGTGCGAAGCATTGTCAATCTCGTATGGCATGTTGATAACTTAATATCAAGTGGAGGGTGATCCGGTAGGAAATAGTCAATCGACTCGTAGCTTCACTAATGTGAAGTCCACCTCATGCACTAGCTTCCAGCATCCTGTCACTGGATGTGACTAATATGGATCCATCTCCAGGTGTAAATGAGCATACTAAAGATGGTACAGTCATATTGAAGATGACAAATCACACTGAAGGTAATAGATCATTCTAAAGATGACAGATCTGATAGAGTCACACTGGAGGTGACATATACATGCTGAAGGAGTCATGGACACACTGAGGTGTCATAGGCTAGCACTGTAAATAATGTGATCATGCTAAAGGTGACAGAAGCTATACTGAAGATAGCCTACATGATGATCAACCATGGTAAGATCTCTAAACTGTGAATAACCCTGCGCACACGATTTGTAGAAGATAACCGGCCAGGGTGTGATGCTCTGTCACAAGAACTCACACAAAAAAACTAACACGTGTGGTTAGTAAATATGTGATTATAATAAAATGAAAAATAAGATATCCAATAACGATCCAAAAATGTACTGGAGGAAAGTGTAGATGTGGTGTGTGTGTGTGTGCACGTGCACACACACCCACAAATTTGGAAAATCAAACAGCCACCCTCAGGTTACACAGCAGAAATTCTTTGTTCAGGGTACCTAGACTAAAGCTTCTTTCTGGTCATATGCTGAGTATACCGTGTCAAAGCACTTGGACGACGATGTACACAGAATTATGCTGGATTCGAAAGCAAGAACTTCACAGAGGAAAGCTCGTGAAATGATCTGGGTGACTTCACGATGGGGATGTCAGCAGCAGCCAACCCTTCCACATAGAGGGATTCTCAGGCCTCCAAGACTTATACGCACTGCCTTTCCCCATCAAACCAAAAACCCAAGGCGGATATCACCATACATTACAAAGCAAAGTTTAGAGAGTTTCTTGTTTCATTCCTTCTTGTTCAAATGCCATGCCTGCTCTCTAGTGCAATGTAAATCAAGATGAGAACCATCACTAAGTTTTTGTCAACCTTGAATGCTGTAGCTGCAATCTCAGAGCTCTGCCTAGGCCTCTAGACAGCACAAGGTTTGCATAGTTATGGTGAAAAACGTGGAACTGTAAATAGAAAATGTTATTGAGCCTGAATGCTCTAAGAGCTCTTGTTCATCCTCAAAGAAGGTTCTAAAAATTTTATTGCCATACAAAGCAAAGACACCCCAAAGAATTAGACAATTTATTCGTATGCAGTAAAGAACAACCCTCTTCAATAGTCCCTGGGTTTGCCCTACAGCTAAAGATGTGCACATCCTAATTCCAAAGATTCACCAAGTCATGAAGACACCATTCGTCTGAGTTACCCTCCAGTGTTTCCTCTTCACAATTTAAAAATAAGACAAACAAAGCACACATAGTGAGAGGAACCCCCCCCCCCCCCCTTTTTAATTTGCAAGGGTGAGCTATTCTTCAGAAACCAGGGCACTTTGAACGTACCAGAAAGCAACCAGTCAAGATCTATCATATAGTTGGAGAGCAATGCGAAAAGCACGTCACCCTGCCATCATAACAGAGACAATGAATGACAAGTACTAATTATGGACAACCACATGATGGAAACAATTGATACATTAAGTATAGTATTCCTATCTACTCTTCAGGGTTTCATTTCATAGCTCACAGAAGCTAGAAGTCAAATTGAAACCAATGATGCCAGTCTAATCTATCGAAGAAGCCTCACCATGCACCCAATGTTCAGTCTAAAGACCAAATCCTTTCTATGAAGTTAGCTCCTAAAAAAAAAGTTGTCTGAATTCAAAGCATGGTTTACATGATCTGCAACCCTAAAAAATGGATGGTAATTGATTCTTACAGTACAGGCAACAGTATGTGGCATACACAAGTAACACCCTGAAAAGAAATCACGGAACCCAAGTTGATCTAAAAAGTTACAGTTATTATCATTTCATAAAACATAATAATAAACGCATCACCATGACTACATTAGAGCATTGCAGCTTTCAATGTAAGTGGATTGCTGAAAACCGTTTTCAGACTTTTAAAAAAATACTTGTGTGAAAGGCAAGGAGTTTCTCAATTATTAATGCGTACATTTTCCACTTACTTGTTGCTGACTCTTTAATGTAAAGAAGCCCATCTTTACAAAAGGAACAGGCCTTTGCTTCTGTCTAGACATGCAGTTGAGTTCCTAGTCCCTGAGACCCCTAATACATTGAGATTAATTTAGAGCACATCCAGTTTTTGATGATCTTATAGCATAGAAAGAATCCGTTCCATTTGAGAGCTAAGACAAAACCAAAGAATTAAGGCTGTAAGAAATGTTCACCCCTCCCTCACATATAGCAACACCTAGCTAAGGAGGTGAGGAGGTGAGAGGAAGAAGCTTCCTAGTGGCTTCTCACAGAAACCAGGGCTTCAGCCCCATCCTATATGGCACACTGACACAATATGCCCAATCAAAATACATCAAGATTCCAACACATGCCGTAGATGCAATACCTGCATCTAATTGGCTGCCCTACAGTGAGTGACATGGTAAGTGAATGAATGTGTGACATGTGGCAAGGCCACATGAGATAGACCAGCTGATTGTTGCCATGTGGCACCCCCTCCTTCATGCATGATGGATATATATGGGGGCTTGCCACATCATGTGGGCCTTTGAAATTCTCTAACCCTCATCCATGACATAACATCAAGGATGTCCTAACCTAAGACTTAAGGTCTACCACCATTCTTTTTTACCTTTAAACACCTAGCCCAAAATACCCAACGGTAATTAAGTGAACTAACTTCATAGCTCAACACTTTTTCCAGCATTCCCCCTTGATGAATAATAAATTAGGCTTCATGCCATCAAGTTAGAAAACTTCTCTTGGTTAATCTTGGCAAGCGGTTTGGTTAGAATATCAGCCACCTGACCTCCTGTTGAATAATATTTCATTGTCCTCAGCCAATTTAATAAAGCTTTGTTTATCAATCAATGACAAAGTTGGATCTTTTTTAATACGAGTAGCAAGACCCGCTCCACTGGGTCACAATGTGGGATCTTAAAACAATTTTCTGTGTCCATAACCAAAACCAAAATTAAAGTACTTGAGCTTGTTTTAAGTTTCCAATTCCAAAGAATGTGAGCTCCTTCAGCTATGAGCTTTGTTACAAAAGGCTTATTGCTTAACTTTGGGACCTTAATGCATCAATAACAACAATTGAAATAAATCGCAAACGCAATCATCTTTGCTCTAGAATGAGGTAACTATATCTCATTTATTGACTCATTAGCATTACCAAATCAAAGATTCAAAGCATTGTCCTCAAGAATTGAGAGGCTCTCTGGCTAAAGACCAGGCACCTCTTTTCCGAATCAAATGCAGCTGCAACATCTAAGGCACTGGAATTCAGGTCTCCAATTCATACATCCAGCATGCTAAGATGCACAACCGAATCTCGAGGCAGCCTTCCAAGTGGAACATATTCTTGTTGCACCAGAGGTGGAGACATGACTGGATGTGCAGTAAAAATCTTGGGGTCCTAGCGGCTGTTTCCTGTGCTGTTGAAGTATCTGAATGCTAGCAATGTCCCTCTTGCGGAGCAAAGTTTGCACCAAGCATGACAGCATGCTCACTTGGAGACCTTAGAGATATGTGAGATAGCTATTGAGGGCTGGCTTGGCGATGTTGAAAACTGTAGACATTTTTGGAGACTTCAATTGCGTCGAGGCATGTCATCCCATCACCTCGAGAGTCTTCCAACATGTCTGAAGATATTCTTCCTAAACATGAATCTTTTGATTACTCCCATAAAAACTTCCTTGATAGCAGCTCAGGTCAAATTCGAATTCTACATTTGATCTACGAATGTATGTTTTTGTTTTGGAGGCCTTCCAACACAACGCTTTCCATATACAAACCTAGCCCAACACCTTCCATACGCCAACCTCTCTCTCCCTCTCTCTCTCTCTCTCTCTCTCTCTCTCTCTCTCTCTTATGGTCAGACGCAGGGAACTTCTCAGAGTCTTATACAGGACGAGAAATAGTCTTTTACATGGAGACACACCAGACCCCAGACCGTCCACTACCGATAGTCAGTGGCTACACATGGGAGTCAGCCTTCAGGGATGAGACAAGGGATACAAGGAGTCCGAGGATCAGGCGGGGTCGCAGTATTGTACAGCTCTTCCCTCGCTAGAGCCATCTCCATTGAGAGGAAGGACGCACACTCCCGATTCATGTGGATCCAGATCCGACGCACAAACACCCATGACCTTTTCACAGCAATATGCTACTTCCCGCCAGACACATCCCACTTCGCCAGACTCGCACGAGAGGAGGGTCAGACATTGCCATATGCACCCTTACATCAGGATATCCCAAACCTTTCAGCCCGCGGGAAAGTTCTCCTTGTTGGGGACTTCAACGCCAGGACGAATACGTGCCAGGCACCACTCCTACACTTCCAAGACTACTCTATCATGCTACCAGACATGGACCTAGACGGAGCAGGTATGACCAAGACCTCATCGGACCGACACAGGCCTGTTACACCATATGGACACGCACTCCTTGATCTAGGCAGGATGCATGAACTCATCATCTACAACGGGCTTGACCTATGGCCCTCCTCAGGTGGTTTTACTTGCTTCCCACACGGGGGGGGGGGGGCACTAGTGTAGTAGATTACATCATGGGATCCCCTACCTTCACTTCATGTATCACCGACTTCACCGTAGCACCACTCCCTCCAGGAGCTGATCACACATACATATTCTTCACTATCGCCACCCCACGCTTAGCCACACCACACACACCACATAGGAACCACGACACCTACCACGACATACACTTTGATCACAGCCTCTCACCGGCCTACTCTGGACGCCTAAACAGACTCCTAACCTACATCGATCACATACCACTCATAGAGGACCATGCTGCCCTGATTAGTCGCACACTCCACGAGGCTGTCCTCCAAATCTTTCCCCACACCACATGGTCCACTAGACCACCAACTCTAGGTTTTGTATTATGCAACAATTGGTACGATGAGGAGTGCAAGGCTTATTGCCGACAACTCTGACTTGAAACCAAACGTCACCTCTCGAACACACCAGACACGGTACGCAAGTACCGACGTCTCGTATGTCGGAAGAAGCAGGCATTTCTTCGTCGAAATGAGGAGGAGCTGCTGCACATCTTGTACAACAGCAACTCTAAGGATTTTTGGCGGAGATTCCTTGAGCGTAGGTCTCCATCATCCCTCACCGACACGAGAGTCTGGCACACGTATGCACACCATCTTTATGATGTCCCACACAAGCCCACTCCAAATCTCATACACACACGTCGCCCCACCACTTGCACGTTGTTCACCAGAGGGGGAGTCAAGGACGCAACATTGAAACTGCACAATGGCCGAGCTAAGGATCACGAGGGGCTATGCACTAAGTTTATCGCATATGGGATCGACACGTTAGCCCCGATCCTAGCAAATCTATTCAATGACGCTGTTTGCCTGGGCTTCCCCTGCACTTGGACACTCAACACCATTACCCCCATCCACAAGGCAGGGGATCCCATGGACCCAAGTAACTACGGGACTATCATGATTGGACATGTGATATCCAAGATCTATGCAGCTGTATTGGATGCGTCAGTCAGCCTGTTCACAGAGATGAGAGGGCTCAGAGCAGAGGGTCAGGCCGGTTTCAGGCGAGACCATGGGACTATGGATCACATACTCACACTCAAGAGTGTCATTGAGGAGGCCAGAACACGGAAGGAGAGGGTATATTGCTGCTTTGTGGATTTCCGCAAAGCCTTTGACACAGTACCTCAAGCTCGTCTCATCACACGCCTACAGACACTAGGATTTAATCAGCAGATCATCTGGACAATCATGGCACTTTATGAGAGTCTCAAGCCGAGTTCGGACAGGCGCAGGTTGGACAGATGAGATCTTGAGTACCATAGGGATCAAACACGGTTGTCCCTTATCACCAACCCTCTTTGGCCTCTACATCGATGAGCTCCAGACTTTCCTGGCGGCGTTCGGAGGGACCGGTTGCTCACTTGTCGGGATCATCATCGGGATTCTTCTTTATGTAGATGACGTGGCACTCTTGTCGTCCACACCCGAGGGGCTCCAGCGACACTTGGATGCACTGCAGGCTTTTTGTTTATCCCATGATTTGGAGGTCAACATTGGCAAGACCAAGGTCATGATTTTTAACACCTCTCGAGCAAACATGCAACAGAAGCAGTTCACTTTCGGTGGGTCACCTATTGAGATCGTATCCTCATACACTTACTTGGGGGTCATCTTCTCCGGCCCGATTTTCACAATGAGACCAGCAATGCAGGCCAAACTGAGCAAGGGATACGCCTCACTGGCTCGGCTAGAGAGACAATGCTTTCACTCCCAATTCCAGGACCCTCGGACCAAGGCTCCTCTCTTCGACTCCTTGGTCCGACCAGCCGGTATGTATGGCAGCCCTTGTTGGGGGCCTAAAATGTCAGAGATAGAGTGGACACGGGTGGAGCGCCTGCAGATCCTCATGCTCTCACGGATGATTTGGGGAAAACCATCTGTACCACATCACATCATTCAGGCCGAGTTTGGTGCTTCTCCACTCCAGCTAGATGCAGCCTTTCAGACCATCACATATCTACACCGGGTTAGATCATATGGGGACTGCACATCAGGGAGACACAAGTTGCCATGGTTGGCTCTCGATTCCTCCATGAGGTTGGCAACAGAGGGAGACGAGCGATGCTGGTATGCACAGACTCACAGATGGTTTGAGAGACTAGGGTTCCACATCGATAGGATACCTCCTTTTCAGTACAGTTTAGATGCCCCTCTGGTACTCCCACCCACCATCCCGATCAGGCCACACACCAACCAAGTCATTCGAGAGGATCTCCTGCAACTACACACCTTTAGGACTTGGTTGGAGCCGAGTGAGCTTCCAGTGAAGCTGAGTTTCTGCAGAGATTACTGTCTTTGTATTTCGGAGAAGGGATTCGTCACACCACCGAGGTACACTGAGCTTCATATGCCTCACTCACTATGGATCTCCATCGGACAGTTTCAGGTATCATTACACCGCCTCCGCATAGAGAGCGACAGAGCAGAGGGAATTCCTAGGGAGCATCGCTTATGCATATTGTGCGACTGTTAGAAGGCTTGAGTCGGAGGAGCATTTTATTTTCACGTGCCCAATGTACTACGAGATCCGAGATCGCTACCACTGCCTCTTCAGAGACAGCTCCGGGCTCCTTTCCAGATTCCTCGCCTACCCAGATCAGATATGCCTCGCGGCCTTCATTCACGAGGGGGTCCGACACAGAGAGTACTTACTCAAGCAACGGGGCTTGGCCACATCATCAGACACCTCTCAGAGCAGGATCACAGAGTTTTTCTCATCGCGTGACATTGATCGTCCAATCTCTAGCCGCAGACGTGATAGAGACCCCGACCTGATGACCGTAGCACGACACACAAGACATCGAGGGGACACACAGATCACTTTGGGGGACCTCCCGTCATTGTTTAGACCCGGGATACGTCCCACGGGAGTCACGGTGGCTCTGGTCTTGCGTCGAGCCTCGCCCAGGAGACCGAGACGCACAACACCCCTTGACAGGCGCCAACGTCCCATCATCGTCTATGCACCAGCTAGGGCGACATGACATATGGAGGATTCCGCTCCACTCCAGTCCTTTTCTTTTTCATTGTTACATCCAGATGTATTTGATTATGTATGATCAGACTTAGGATTCAGCACGGGTGATAATGCTCATTTCAGTAGCTCCACCCTTACTGTGATTTGTATCAGGTTTTCTTTCAGTCTCATAGACCCATCGGTCTTCCGAAGACTCTAATAAAATTTCTTTCTTTCTTTCTTTCTTTTCTCTCTCTCTCTCTCTCTCTCTGGGGTTACACGATCTGGGGTCCGATACTGCTGGTACTTCAGACTCACTAGGTGGCTCACATCTCTTGGACTAGACATGGATAGACTGCCTCCCTTCCGATACAACATGGATGCCCCTCATCTCGAGTTGACTCGCCACGAGCTTAGCCAGGTCACGAGAGCAGACTTGCTGCAGCTTCATAAGTATCGCACTTGGATTTATCCCACGCAGCTTCCGACGAAGATGGCCACATATCGTGACCACTTCCTTCGGATCTCAGAGGATGGGTTTGTCATTCCACCAGGCTATACAGGTATCCACATGTCCCACTCACTGAGGATTGCCCTTGGCCAGCTTAGAGTCTCTTCGCATCAGCTCGAGATAGAGGCTGGTAGGATGCGACGCATGGAGGATGGACGGCGACCAGGCCGAGAGACCAGGATCTGCCCTTGTTGCACCATGGGAGAGGTGGAGTCAGAGGAGCACTTCATTTGCAGATGCCCGCTATATTATGAGCTCAGAGGTAGATTCCACTGTCTCTTCACGGATGGCTTTGGACCTCTCTCACGAGTGATGGACTACGAGGATCAGCATTGCCTAGCTCTTTATGTCAGGGAGGCCACTATGCTTCGACGAGACTACCTCAGAGACCATCAGCACAGACCGGAGCGTGATAGAGCCCAACCTAATAGAGCTCAGGCACACGCTATACCAGAAGACAGAGACCAGGAGGAGCATGAGGAGGTCAGAGCTCACACAGGACACATGCCTCCACCCTGTGGATGTACATATGAGATGGTTTGTAGACGCCGCAGGATCTTGTTACATAGGGGACGTACTCGCCGCTTCATCTCCAGACGATCCAGGATGATGGCAGCTTTTCGGAGGAGACTTACTCATGGAGATCTCGCCCCACCAGCCGCTCACCTCACCTTTGCTCAGATTTGTACTCTCATAGCAGGAGGCAGAGTCGATGGACAGGATTTCCAGTATTATTTTGGTTCTCAGACTCCGTGACACCTGGACTTGTATCTTTGCATTGGCATATTGTACTCATCCCCCCATTTTGCACCCAGGGGCGGTTTTCTTGCATCTAGTTTACTTTGTATCTAGGCTCAGATTTGACATTATGTACTTTCACTTGCATTGTATTGCGTAGCACTTAGATGATATTCAACGATGCCTCTTCTTTGTGGCACGTTGATTTTGTGCTACCTTGTATGCAGAGTTCTTGATGTCCCATGGGCCCATTTTGGCCTTTAGTGGACAATAATACACTTTCTTTCTTTCTTTCTCTCTCTCTCTCTCTCTCTCTCTCTCTCTCTCTCTTTGTATCACATCTTGATGCAGTAGAGATGCAGTAAAAGAATTGTTCGATTCCTCTCCTTATTGCATTTTCCAAAGAGCACCCTCCCCCCACTCCATCTTTTGCCCACATGATTAATTGCCTTGTAGCAACGTTCACTGCCTTTGCAGCATCATTCTCTAGCCAATTCTTGGCTGCAGTGGTAGAGCTCCTGGTTCCTCCCTGGGTGTTGGGTATTGGGTCTCCATCAAATGCAGCAATCCTTGACACCCCAGTTTATGGAAGGACTAACGGAGGAGGGGATGCCATTCTTCTTGGCAGCTCAAGCTCCTAGGCAATCCTTAACTCTTCAAGCCAAATTTGTGCTCCTAGAAGTAATACGTTGAAAAGTTTTGGGTCCTAGAAGCTGTTTCTTGTGCTATTGACATATCTAGATAATGGAAACCTCCTCCTTGCAGAGAAAAGTTTGCACCAACCATGACAGCATGCTCACTTGGAGACGTTACAGATTTGTGAGATAGCTATTGAGGGCTGGCTTGCGATGTTGAAAACTGTTGATTTTTTTGGAGACTTTAATTGCGTTGAGGCATGTCATCCCATCGCCTCGAGAGTCTTCCAACATGTTTGAAGATCTTCTTCCTAAACATGAGTCTTTTGATTACTCCCATAAAGTTTTTCTTTTCTGACTTCCTTGATTGCTCGAGCCTAATTCAAATTCCCAACACCTTCTGCACGCCAACATCTCTCCCTCTCTCTCTCTCTCTCTCTCTCTCTCTCTCTCTCTCACCTTCCGCACGCCAACATCTCTCTCTCTCTCTCTCTCTCTCTCTCTCTCTCTCTCTCTCTCTCTCTCTCTCTCTCTCTCTCTCTCTATCTATCTATATATATATATATATATATATATATATATATCTATATAAAATAATACAATACGATAATACATTATGTCTCTCTCTCTCTCGCCCTCCCTCCTCTCTCTTTATATTATAATATATTATAATATATAGTAAGATTTATTTATTTATTTATATTTATATATATATATATTCTCTCTCTCTCTCCCTCTCTCTCTCTCAAAGATGAGAGGGCTCAGAGCAGAGGGTCAGGTCAGTTTCAGGCAAGACCATAGGACTATGGATCACATACTCACACTCAGGAGTGTCATTGAGGAGGCCAGATCACGGAACGAGAGGGTATATTGTTGCTTTGTGGATTTCCGCAAAGCCTTTGACACAATACCTCGAGCTCGTCTCATCACACGCCTATAGACACTGGGATTTGATCAGGAGATCATCTGGGCACTCATGGCACTGTATGAGAGAGTCTCAAGCCGAGTTCGGACAGGCGCAAGTTGGACAGATGAGATCCTGAGTACCATAGGGGTCAAACAGGGTTGTCCCTTATGTTGGAATGCTGAAAGGAAAGAGTAGAGTTGACACAAAATCAGAATACTTGCATATAGAATGAAGAAGAAAGAGGTCCTTAAGTAGGCACCTCATACAAGGTCACTGACATCACTGATGACCTCAAAGCTCCTCAATCATCTCCTCAATCTGCTCCTAGATTCACTCAATCATCCTATGTGGCTTTTCCACCACCTAACTGTGCTTGTGGGCACCTAACTGTGCCTCTAGCACTCACACATAGAAACATAAGGTGTGCCTGAGGCATACACCTTGAGATATCCCAACAAACCCCCCCTCAAGGAGATGCCTCAGGCTATGTCAAGGATACATCTAGTCTCATAGTTTCTCATGCCATCTCATGGTGGTCAAGGATAAATCTATGGCTAGGTTCTCATGCTAGCAAGGGTTCCCTTGGGTGTAAGGTAAACAGAAAGGGATACAAACAGACCTTCCAATGGTTATCTCCCCTACATGTACATGCACACAATGTCTGTAGGAGGTACCATGGAGCAAAACATACACATGGCCTACATCATAAGGTGACCAGAGGTGTTTACAAACACACACAACACAATAGTTTATTTTCATTCATTTTGGAGGACTATCCAGGCTGAGTACCTTGACATAAAAAGAGTGATCTGGAGCATACATAGAGATGATTTAAAATGCATAATCTTCATGGGATGCCTCATCTTGTGGAGGCAAATTCACTGTAAGTAGATTTGCATTTTCTGTCTTTGCTTTGTCTCTGCAGAACTTCTCACTATGGTTGTTTTTGCCACAGTGCTTACATGGATTAACTTTGGAGCAGTCCTTTGAAAGGTGATTTGTCTTTCCACAGTGATTGCAAGGAGAGTACTTGCCCTTCTGGAATTTCATAACATAAGCAGTGTCATTGCCTTTCCTTAACTCCATGTGTCTTTCTTCTTCTTGGAGAGCTGAGATAATGCCTTCAAGGTTTGGATTTGGAAGATTCTTCAAAGTGCTTACAATGTGATCAAAGCTTTCAGGCATACTCTTTAAGTAGTACTGCCATAGCATCATCAGGGGTGATAGGAGAGTTGATAGAAGCTAACTGAGTCATAAGACTCCGCATATAGTTGACATGGGCAGCTAAAGTAGTATCACTTGCCATCTTTAATTCAAAGAAAGAGATTTTAAGTGATAGTTTAGAAATATGAGAGCTTGCACCAAAAATCAAATCTAGCTTCTGCCATGCTTCCGATGGAGACTCCAAGTCAGATATATGATGTATGTAATCATCACCCAAAGCTAAAGCAATTATACCATATGCTTTTTCTTCTCTTGCTGGATCCCTTGCCGGTCGTGTCGGAGCTGAAGATTCCCCAGCATTTGAGGCCGTAGAAGAAGCGGTAGGAGTAGGTTTGACAAGTCCCCATAAGTTCTCCCGCATTAATGCAAATTTTACCTTCATTTGCCATGTATGGAACCCCTTTCCATTGAACTTCTCAAGATTATATAAAGTAGCCATGAGAGGGTCTAACCCAGATATTGGGCAGTGTCTATCTCTCTTACAAGGCAAAAAGAACTGCAATACTTCCAAAGTATAGCCACTTGTTGTAGCAAATAGTAGTTACTAGTTTTCAAACAATGATGCTACTTTTTATATGCTTCATAGAAGTGGATGAAACAACCACTTTCCAATCACAACCAGGTCTAGCAAGTCAAAACAAAACTGAAGCAACACTTGTAGTGAAGTTATTAAAAACTTCAAAAGACCAGAAATGCTAGAGTAGCATTTTATGTAGCATCATTTTCAAAAGCATGTAAAAACTGTCAAAACTAGAGAGCTGAACTTGGAGGGCTCATAGCACACTCTTCAAAGCAAAAGAAAGGGGGCTTTCTGAGGCAAAAGAGAGCTGGTATACCACAGTAGATCCTCTGGGAAGAAGAGGCGAAAATATGCGTCAGGTTGCCTTCACCTTCATGAACAAAGTCGACTGGTTTTTCTCTGTTTTCTCCTTCAATATGCAGCCATTGCTGCTCAGATTTCAGCACAAGGTAGCTCTAGGTATGGACTAACTCCCCCTGAAAGGAATTAGAGAAAGTCGAAGCAGGCGCAGAGAACTTGCAGCAGAGAACTTCGACGACTTTCGTACAATGGCGACCAGCAGCGCGGGTATTTTGTCAATTCCTTCCAGCCCGAAGTTCGCCCTAACAAGAGGGATCTACAGCAGAAAGGGTGTGGGAAATGGTTGAGGATTGAAGGAGAACAAGCTCAAGCAAAATTTTTGGAGAAGAGGGAGAGATGGTGAAGAAGAAGAAGAAGAAGGGGAAGATGATGATGTGGCAGAAATGGGCTCAAGGGGGATGAAATGGCTCTGATACCATGTTGGAATGCTGAAAGGAAAGAGTAGAGTTGACACAAAATCAGAATACTTGCATATAGAATGAAGAAGAAAGAGGTCCTTAAGTAGGCACCTCATACAAGGTCACTGACATCACTGATGACCTCAAAGCTCCTCACCTTATCACCGACCCTGTTTGGCCTCTACATCGATGAGCTTGAGACTTTCATGGGGGCGTTTGGAGGGACCAGTTGCTCACTTTCTGAGATCATTATCAGGATTCTTCTTTATGCAGATGACATGGCACTCTTGTCGTCCACACCCGAGGGGCTCCAGCGACACCTGGATGCACTACACGCTTTTTGTTTATCCCATGATTTGGAGGTCAACCTTGGCAAGACCAAGGTCATGATCTTTAACACCTCTCGAGCAAACATGCAACGGAAGTAGGTTACTTTTACTTTCGGTGGGTCACCAGTTGAGATCATATCCTCATACACTTACTTAGGAGTCATCTTCTCCAGCCCGATCTTCACGATGAGACCAGCAATGCAAGCAAGACTGAGCAGGGGATATGCCTCACTGGCTCGGCTAGAGAGACAATGCTTTCACTCCCACTTCCAGGACCCTCGGACCAAGGCTCTTCTCTTCGATTCCTTGGTCCGACCAGCCGGTATGTATGGCAGCCCTTGTTGGGAGCCTGACATGTCAGAGATAGAGTGAACACGGGTGGAGCGCCTGCAAATCCTCATGCTCTCACGGATGATCCGGGGGAAACCATCTGTACCACATCACATCATTCAGGCCGAGTTTGGTGCTTCTCCACTCCAACTAGATGCAGCCTTTCAGACCATCACATATCTACACCGGGTTAGATCATATGGGGACTGCACATGAGGGAGACAGAGGTTGCCATGGTTGGCTCCTCATTCCTCCATGAGGTTGGCAGTAGAGGGAGACGAGCGATGCTGGTATGCACGGACTCACAGATGGTTTGTGAGACTAGGGTTCCACGTCGATAGGATACCTCCTTTTCAGTACAGTTTAGATGCCCCTCCAGTACTCCCACCCACCATCCCGATCAGGCCACACACCAACCAGGTCATTCGTGAGGATCTCCTGCAGTTACACACCTTTAGGACCTGGTTGGAGCCAAGGGAGCTTCCAGTGAAGCTGAGTTTCTACAGAGATTACTATCTTCGTATTTCGGAGGAGGGATTCATCACACCACCGGGGTACACTGAGCTTCATATGCCTCACTCACTACAGATCTCCATCAGACAGTTTCGGGTATCATCACACCGCCTCCGCATAGAGAGCAGCAGAGCAGAGGGGATTCCTAGGGAGCATCGCTTATGCCTATTGTGCAACTGTCAGGAGGTCGAGTCAGAGGAGCATTTTATTTTCAGGTGCCCAATGTACTACGAGATCTGACGTCGCTACCACTGCCTCTTCAGAGACAGCTCCGGGCTCCTTTCCAAATTCCTCGCCTACCCAGATCAGAGATGCCTCGCGGCCTTCATTCACGAGGGGGTCCGACACAGAGAGTACTTACTCAGGCGCGGGGCTTGACCACATCATCAGACACCTCTCAAAGCAGGATTTTGCATATCACCCCCTTGAGGACTTGCCCATGACTCTTAGGATGTCTCAAATGAACCCTTAGGACTCGCTTGATCCTCAATAGTCAATTGCCACCTCATCATGTACGTGGCTAGGCCTTTTTCATTCTCAAGCTCTCTGCTATTGGGTGGCCTCTACTAGTCCCATTCATCAATGTCAACTATCTACCCCTGCCTTAGATTCGATTCTAGCTTCCACATCCCATTTTTTCCAACTCCTTCCACCTTATTTTAGATGTTCTTATCTCTCCTGGTGTCTTTCTAAGGATGTGTCAACATGAAGTGTCTTATAGATTGCATGGGTATACTCCTCTTTCCTCCCTCTTTCTAGACACCAATAGCCTGATAGGTCTTCAAACACCGCAAATCATAATCCAAGAAACCTTTTTGGCTCATTGCCTATCAATATAAATTTCTATTTTATGTGCACTCAATTATGTGGACTGCTATGCTCAATCCTATCAATTCCTCACTCATTTCCTATCAATATAAATTTAAATTTTCTATGCACTGGATTATGTGGATTGTTATGCTCAATCCACTCAATTCCCTACTCTTACTTTGAGCACATCAATCCCCAATAGGATCACCAAATATTGATGGTCTTTTCCTCTCACCCCTCGGTTGGCTAGTGAGCCTTGTTGTTGGATGCAAACAATGCTACTGGTTGAGTGGAAGATGCCCTCTCTTGTACTCCCAAGGTTGCTTCATGCACAGGACCTACTTGATGCTCAAGTGTAGAAGTTAGACATCAAGAAATATCAAGAGGCTTTGTGTTGTGTGGGTAAAACTATATGAATATGGGTAGATGAGCACACACGGGAGAAATGTTCGAGGGGTTCACCTCACAAAATTTTAGTATACCACGTGCATTCAAAAGGAGGGGTATTTTAATTAAACTTTTTAAAAAAATTTAATAGGATTACAATAATAAGAGGGGTTTTAATTCAAATTTAGAGGGGTTTTACAATCATGTTTTCTTTCAGTCTCATAGACCCATCGGTCTTTCGAAGACTCTAATAAAATTTCTTTCTTTCTTTCTTTCTTTCTCTCTCTCTCTCTCTTTCCTCTATCTCTCCTCTCTCTCATGTAGATTTTTATTTATTTATTTATTTGTATATTTGTTTATATAGATAATGTATTTATTTATTAGCTTTAATATTCCTCTCTCTAGCACTTTGTTTGCAGATGCCCTTTATATTATGAGATCCGTGGCAGATTTCACTGTTTATTTGGGCACAGATTTGGACCTCTCTCTCGGATTATGGAGTATGAGGATCAGTATTGCTTAGCGTTGTTCATCAGGGAGATCACCAGATACAGAGAGAGATTCCTCAGAGAGCACCGTCGCATCCCTGCCAGAGACCTGGTTATTCATGAGGAGCAGGACGAGGCGCAGGACCATGAGCACAGAGATAGCCCATCTTGCCAGAGAGCACCGATGGTTCCACCCCGAGGATGTACATATGACATGATCCGGCAGCACCGCAGGATGATCTTACACAGAGGCCGTACCCGTCGCTTTATTTCTAGACGACGGAGGATGATGGCAGATTTTCGGAGGAGATTGCTCCATGGAGACTTGGCACCGCCAGCAGCCCATTTGACACTTGCCCAGATCTTCACAGTCATGGCAGGAGGCATGGTCGATGGCCATGACTTCCATCATTTCTTTGGATCACAGACCCCTTAGGGAAGACGATGTTCCTCATATTTCATATTTTACATTTTGTATCTAGGCAATTTTGGTACTCTATTTCATTTCATTTTATATCTAGGATTTTTGTAGCCATTTTTGGCATCTTAGCGGTATTACGATGAGGCCACCTAGTTGGCGCATCGTTGATGATGTATTTTCCTTTCGGATGATTTTGTGTCCCATAGGCCATGTATGGCCTTCCGTGGACCTTTAATAAAATTTCTTTCTTTCTTTCTTTCTCTCTCTCTCTCTCTCTCTCTCTCTCTCTGTATATATATATATATATATATGTATAGATATATGTATATGTATATATATATGTATACATATACATATATGTATATGTATATATGTATATATATACATATATATACATATACACATATACATATATGTATATGTATATATGTATATATATACATATATATACATATACACATATACATATATGTATATGTATATGTATATATATACACATATACATATATATGTATATGTATATATGTATACATATATGTATATGTATACGTGTATATGTATATGTATGTATATGTATATGTATATGTGTATATGTATATATATGTATATGTATATGTATGTATATGTATGTATATATATATATATATATATATGTATATATATATATATATATATATGTATATATATATATATATATATATATATGTATATATATGTATATATATATATATATATATATATATGTATATATATGTATATATATCTACATATATATATATATATATAATTTATTTATTTATTTACATTTATATTTTTATTTATATTTATGTTTATTTACATTGATATATATATATATATATATATTTGTTATTTTATGTATTTATATGTATATTTTAATATGTTAATTTCTATATATTTGATGTATATTAGCGAGTGACGGCTGCAAGGCAAGAGGGGAAATGGGCAGCTTACAGAGATGGTAGGGTGATCATTCGAGAGAGGGTAGAAAAAGAAGCACGAGATGCAACAGGAGAAGGGGACAACACATGACGGTGTCTGAACGATGGGGCGAGTATGCAAAACAAATTAAGGATGGCATTGTGGAATTGTAATGGCACCCTATGGTCCACCCAAGGGGGTTCTTGGAGACATACCATAACAGAGATGTGATCTTCTATACCGAGACACATGAGAGCCCAGAGAGAGGGCTACCCAAAGTGACAGGATACACATGGGAGTCTGCCCACAGGAGGAAACTGAGGGATAGTGGGGTACAAGGATCCGGAGGTGTGGCTGTCCTTTTCAGATCACATCTAAGGCACATGTGGATTCGGACCTAGTTACCGGACACACAGTCGACCTTCATTGCAGTATGCTATTTTCCCCTAGATACATCATCCTATGCACGGGAGGTCACCACTAATGGGCATAGTCCATATGAGACTATTCATGATGATATCACGAAGTTCTCCAGACATGGGGACACTCTCCTCCTTCGTGACTTCAATGCACTTACTGGGAACAGACGTGGGCCTGTTAGATTTCGATGAGGATTCCCTCATAGAACCGAAGATAGATCCAACAGAGCTAGGATCGTGAGGCAGTCGGCAGATGCAGATGCACCAGTGACAGCGTATGGGAGACATTTACTCGAGTTGAGTGCTATACATGACTTGATCATATATAGTGGTCTTCGCAGATGGCCATCATCTAGCGGACTCACCTGTTTTTCACATGGAGGGGGGAGTATTGCAATAGACTACCTGCTCGGTCCACTAGCATTGGCCCCATGAATACATGATATTATGGTGCCACCTCCTCCACTCGGAGCTGACCACTCATATCTCACTTTCTATATATCGGTCGCCACGCTAGCCATGAGGAGGGCCCCCCCCCACCCGCTCGTGTTCATACTCATTTTGACCGTGCTCTTGACCCGGTGTACGTGAACCACCTGGCTTCAGAGCTTCCAGTACTACTTGGAGATGGGATGGACCTCGCACATGCGCATCAGACACTCTTATATCGGTGATACATGATGTTGCAGCCAGATCCTTTCCCACGACACGATCCGCACGTGTCCTAGATGGGAGGATGCCCCAAAAATCCCTGGTTTGATGATGAGTGCAGAGAGATGAGAGCCCACCTTACACATGAGATAGCACTGGGACATGTGACTTCGCCAGAAGCGCAACAGATCTCATGCCGAGTGACATGACGTAAGAAGCGGGCTTTCCTCATACAGAGATGGATGAGGTGATCAGCTCCTTTCGCGGGGAGGAGATCATACTACGGGATGGGGACTCTTATCAGAAGAAAAGTCACCCATTCCCATCACAGATCCCGTAGTCTGGCACACATATGCTTGCTCCCTATATGATGTCCCAGGTCAGGCACCACCTGATATGTCCTCTATGCCCAGACCCACCACATGCCATTTGTTTACTCCGCAGAATGTACAAGCTGCCCTTCTCCGGCTTCATAACCGACGATCACCAGATCATGAGGGATTACACACTGAGCATTTTGTGCATGGGCAAGAGATCCTGACCCCGATATTAGCACAGTTGTTCAACCATGCCATATGCCATGGATTCCCACCTACCTGGAGCACCACCACCATAGTACCGATACACAAGGCAGGTGATCCCATGGACACTGGGAACTACCGTACTCTTATGATTGGCCATACTTTGCCTAAGATATATGGGTCGGTACTAGAGAGAGGGATTAGCAGCCACACAGAGGGTCACAGACAGTGGGCACTTGGGCAGTAGGCAGGATTTCGGAGACAACACTCCACCCTGGATCACATTTTCACCCTGAGGGCTATTATTGAGGAGGCGAAGTTGAGGCATCAGAAAGTCTACACTTGCTTCGTAGACTTTCGTAAGGCATTTGACACTATCCCACGCTCTCGCTTGATCAGGAGGTTGCAGGAGCTACAGCTTCCAGTCATCAGATTTGGGGGGTCATGAGTCTATATGAGTCTGTCAGAGAGAGGATACACGCCCCAGGCGGCTTATCAGACTGGATTGAGAGCACCATCGGAGTAAAGCAAGGCTGCCCCCTATCAACGACTCTCTTTAGGCTCTATATCGACGAGATCACTTCTTTTGTGGATCGACTAGGCAGAGAGGGTTCGCTCTTGGCTAACACGATGGTGCAAATACTGTTGTATGCTGATGACATAAACCTCATATCATCCTCAGCAGAGCGGCTGCAGAAACATCTAGAGGCTCTGGAGATGTTCTGCACGGAGAGAGACTTGACAGTTAACCTCGGGAAGACCAAGGTTATGATCTTTAACACCTCGCAAGTAGCAGTATCCCGTCACCATAGTTTCACATACCGGGGCGAGCCTGTGGAGATAGTGCAGTCCTACACATATTTGGGGATAGTGTTCACTAGACCAGGTTTCACAATGATCCATGCGGGTATGGCACAACTCACACGAGGATGGGGTGCTCTGGCCTGACTAGAGAGGCGATGCTTCGAGGCACACTTCCAGGACCCCCCGACGAAGGGTTGGCTCTTGGACACATTGGTGAGACCGACTGCCATGTACACAGCACCTTTTTGGGGGAGTGATATTTCAGCAACAGAGTGGAAGAGATTTGAGAGATTACATGTGACCATGGGATCCAGGATGATTCGGAGTAAACCCTCAGTCCCTCATCAGATTATACAGGCAGAGTTTGCCATGACCCCCCTCCAGGTTGATGCCATCTTTCAGATGGTGACGTTCCTCCACAGAGTGGAGACTACCGAGGCTAGCATTAGAGTCCTCTAGGTGACTAGCAAAGAGTGGTGTCGATACGGCATGGTACGCACAGATATCCACATGATTTGGTAGTCATGGCATTCAGATGGACAGACTTCCTCCCTTTCAGTATAGTCTGGACACACCACCCAAGATGATCCCACGAGATGAGATCAACCATATCATATGGTTGGACCTCCTCCAGCTCCATACATCTAGGGTTTGGGGGGTAGAGGAGCTCTCCACCAAGATCCAGTTCTACCATGATCACTTCCTAAGGATCTCATAGCACGGTCTTGTCGTCAGACCTCAGTATCTTGACGACAGGAGAGTTTCACATGCACTGAGGTTCGCCATTGGTCAGTTACGAGTCTCATCACATCAGCTGCGGATTGAGGCACGAAGAGCTGCAAGCATACCCAGAGAGCAGAGGACTTGCACACTATGCCAGATGGGGGAGATTGAGACGGAGGAGCATTTTGTGTGTGTCTGCCCAGTCTACTATGAGATCTGAGGACGATATCATTGCCTCTTTCAGGAGGGACATGGCTTTGGCCCACTCACATGGCTGATACATTTTCACGATTAGGTCTGTGTTGGGCTCTACCTACTTGAGATGCTCCGACAGAGAGAGACACTAATGCGACAGGCCAGAGAGCAGCATGGGCTGATGCCACAAGTCACCATCGACAGATCACAGACTTTTATGCATTTGAGTTAGCTGCTGCCAGCGTAGCCGAGGGAGAGGAGCTTGATGAGATGAGAGCATCATGGATCAGCGGTAGGACTGCCCACCACGATGTGGCTAGACGAGGGACACACACTCCACGTGCGACACGGAGAGAGCCCAGAGTATGCACGATCGAGGTCCGGTCTATCTCATCCCTTCTCAGAGGCGACCGCCAAAGACGAGGCATCACCCTTGACGTAGCCCACCGGATCCAGAGATCAAGGAGACCATGCCCTCCCCCACGTCTCGACAGACACTGATACGAGAGCTTCTCACATCTCATCAGAGTGCCACCAGGTTACCTGGATATATGGAACCTGAGCATGTACTAGGAGTGCTAGCCCTGAGCGCCTGACACGCTTCTGTTACTTTGCTACTCTAGTATTTTTTTCACTAGTTGAGCATGTTAGCGTTTAGCGTTTTCTTTTAGTTTTTCAGCTTTCAGTTCTGAACAAGGATCTTAGTGAACCCTTTGCTTCAGCCCTCAGTGGCTTGTATGAGGTATTTCTTGGATTCACACTTTGTCTCATAGGCCCGCGAGGCCTCATGCAGACGTTAATCTCTCTCTCTCTCTCTCTCTCTCTCTCTCTTTGTCACTCTCTCCTCTCTTTATTAATTTGTATATCTATTTATATATTTATATATTTATATATATAGATAATCTTTTTATATATTTATATATTTATTTTAGATCTCCCTCTCTCTCTCTCTCTCTCTCTCTCTCTCTCTCTCTCTCTCTCTCACGAGTGATGGACTACGAGGATCAGCATTGCCTAGCTCTTTATGTCAGGGAGGCCACTATGCTTCGACGAGACTACCTCAGAGACCATCAGCACAGACCGGAGCGTGATAGAGCCCAGCCTGATAGAGCTCAGGCACACGCTATACCAGAGGACAGAGACCAGGAGGAGCACGAGGAGGTCAGAGCTCACACAGGACACATGCCTCCACCCTGTGGATGTACATATGAGATGGTTTGTAGACGCCGCAGGATCTTGTTACATAGGGGACGTACTCGTCACTTCATCTCCAAACGATCCAGGATGATGGCAGCTTTTCGGAGGAGACTTACTCACGGAGATCTCGCCCCACTAGCCGCTCACCTCACCTTTGCTCAGATTTGTACTCTCATAGCAGGAGGCAGAGTCGATGGACAGGATTTCCAGTATTATTTTGGTTCTCAGACTCTGTGACACCTGGACTTGTATCTTTGCATTGGCATATTGTCCCATTTTGCACCCAGGGGCGGTTTCCTTGCATCTAGTTTACTTTGTTTTTAGGCTCAGATTTGACATTATGTACTTTCACTTGTATTGTATTGCGTAGCACTTAGATGACATTCGACGATGCCTCTTCTTTGTGGCACGTTGATTTTGTGCTATCTTGTATGCAGAGTTCTTGATGTCCCATGGACCCATTTTGGCCTTTAGTGGACAATAATACACTTTCTTTCTTTCTTTCTTTCTCTCTCTCTCCCTCTCTCCCCCCTTTGTTCTCTCTCATTCATCTCTCTCTCTCTCTCTCTCTCTCTCTCTCTCTCTCATTCATCTCTTTCTGTTCTCTCTCTCTCTCTCTCTCTCTCTCTCTCTCTCGCTCTCTCTCTCCTCTCGCTGCCTCTGCCCTGCCTCGCCTCGCTGCTCCGCCCTGCTCCCTCGCCTTGCTGCTCCACTCTGCAGCCCAGTGCTGCCTCCTCCCTGCAGCTCCCTCCTCCGCGCAGCTCCACCCTCCGCGCAGCTCCCTCCTCCGCCAGCTGCCTCCTCCCCTCAGCTCCCTCCTCTACCCGCTCCCTCCTAGCTGCGCCGCCTCCTCCCCTCCTGCTCCGCCTCTGCTGCCCCGCCTGCTGCAGCTCCCTCCTCGCAGCCTCCTCCTCCCCTTCTACTCCGCCTCCTCCACTCAGCCACCTGCCGCCTGCTGCTGCTCCCCCCGCCTGCTGCAGCTCCCTCTTCTGCGCCCCCTCCTCCCCTTCTACTCCACCTCCTCCACTCCAGCCACCCGCTACCCCTCAGCTCCCCGCCATCCCTCACACACCCCCTCACGACCCCTCAGCTACTCCCTCTACCACTCAGCCACCCCTGCCTGCTCTCCAGCCCCCCCCCCCTTAGCCCCCCCGCCTGCTTCAGCCTACCTACAGCCCCCCCGCCACCCCTCGGGGATACCTCCCATCATGGGGAGGGAGCTCATGTTCATGCTCTCACTCCCACTCCAGCTCCCGCTCTTGCACTAAGACCTGCACCAAACACGGGTCAATCAAACGAAATGGGAAAAGGTGGCAAGGATACAGATAAAGCCGCTAAGAAAAAACAGACACAGTTGAAACTAGAAGATGTGAACACATGATACAACCGCCTCAGCTTCAGCTCCAGCTTCAGTCTCAGCTTCGATCTCAGCTACATCAGCTACATCCTCATACTCAACCTCAGCGCAAGCCTCAGCGTCAGCTCCAGTTCCAGTTCCAACTCCACTTTCAGCTCCACTTCCACCCACAGCCTCTACTGTTACAGCTACTGGCTCTGATATAGCCCTACCCATGACATCGATTGCCCCATCCTCCCCTAGGATAGAGGGGTTGTCACTGACACCATCTCTTCCATCTCTCCCTTCTTCTCTCTCCAATTATGACACCTACTTTGGAGGGGTCATACAATGTTCTTCACTACTTGACCTTTCTCTCCCCTCTACCTCTAAGTCAGCCCAGACTCCCTCACCCTGCTGGTGATACACTATTTACTACTATTTGTTCCTTTCATCGAATCATGGGCAATCACAGGCGATGGCATCGTATTTTTCCTCCCAGCCTCACTTGTAGATTGCATGCAACAAGATACGTAATTTATTTCCTTCATGCCTATCCACAAGCCAACAATTCCCTAGACGGTTCCCTCATGCCACATGTCATCATTTTAGATCTTTAGCTTGGTACACCATTTACCCCTCTCTTGGGACACAATTAAAACATTTGCCCCTTGGCATTCTTACACATTTAGGTGCACCTAGGCCTGAGCACTCAGAACCACCTAGCCGATGCCAATACACCCTCACCTAGGACCTTGGCAGTTACTTCCCTTGACCATTTAATTTACGCACATGAAATATTATAGAAGTCGGTCATCTAAATGCCCACCGATCTTTCCATGGTCATGCTATCTCGGCTAGAGCATAACATTCCTTCCCTCTTCAAGCATCAGCGTCCTCGATGATGAAATCTGGGAACACTCTCCGTAACTGGTATACGGATTCCCAGGTAGCTTCTGATAGAGGTAGACCATGCCATGCAACCAACACCGTGGGTATCTTCCGATTGCGCACTTGCATTGTTCCTCGGTCCAGGATTCTTGTTGGTTTGCGTCTTGCATTATCCTCTATCTCCTGAAACAAAACAACACCTTCGATTAGTGAGTCACCAGTATGCAAAAATTTCTTTAAACGAGAAACATGAAACACTGGGTGCACCTTACACCCCTGTGGTAATTCTAAATTATATGCTACCTTGCCTATTCTTTTTAGAATTAACCATGGCCCACAATATAGCCTTAGCTCTATCCATAGCTCGGCGGATGTTAGCTCTTGCAAGTGCTAGCATCTCCCGCATCTGAACCACAAAGTTCGCGGCACTAGGCACTTTCTGAGGTATTCCAACTATAGTTGGATTCGCTGGTCTATAACCATAGTTCAGCTCAAACGGACTGAACCCTGTAGAGGAATGTTTTCTATCATTGTAGGCAAATTCTCACAATGGCAACCACTTGTCCCATATATGTTGCCTCAATGACACATATGCTCTAAGCATATCCTCTAAAATTTGGTTGATTCTTTCCCTCTGACCATCCGTTTCTGAATGATCCCCACTACTCATTCCCAACTCAGTCCTTAGTGTCTCAAATACCGCAGTCCGAAAATGACCAGTAAATTTGGCATCCCTGTCTGACACTATGGATTTGGGTAATCCATGCAAAAGAAATATATGTCTAATAAACAAATCCGTTACTTGCGGGGCACTAACCGACTCTCTAGTTGGAATGAAGTGAGCCATCTTGGTAAGACGATCAACCACCACAAGGATAGATTCATATCCACCTTGTGTCGTAGGCACCCTACAATAAAGTCCATGGAAATGCTCTCCCACTTACTTAGTGGTATCTCCAAGGGCTATAAAAGTCCCGGTGGCTTCACCCGCTCTGCCTTACTTACCTGACACGAAAAACAACGTGTCACATATTCATGGATATTCTTTTTCATCTTTGGCCAAAAGAAATCTCGCTTCACGAGATCATATGTCTTCTCGACTCCTGGATGTCCCGCACATGGGCTATCATGGCATTATTGAATGACTCTCTACCTGAGATCATTCTAATTAGGTACTACTACCTTGCCATTTCTTTTCAGCATACCATCCCTTATGGCATATCTTGCATAAGTTTGGCCTTTTCTGGATGCCAGGTCATCCTTTTCCCCGGGTTTTAACATATTAGCCTTAGGCCATAGGCTCTGGACGAACTCGTCCACCTTTTGAGTTTCTCTAATCTCGGCCATTAGAGCACTCTCTAACACCGTGAAACTCATGTTATGCATAATGCGTGACAATGCATCAGCAACTTTATTATCTTTCCCTCTTCGGTACCGAATCGTCAAGTTAAACTCCTGCATGAGTTCTGCCCACCTAGCTTGCCGGCCTCTCAAGTCAGGTTGTTTACAAAAATGTTTCAGAGTATCATGATCAACATCCACATAAAACTCTGATCCATACAAATAATGTCTCCATGTTTTCAAAGCATGGACAACAGCATACAACTCTAATTCATGAGTTGGCCAATTCCGTTGAGAGGGAGAAAGCTTCTTGCTTTCAAAGGCTACTGGCCTTCCCTCTTGGAGGAGAACTGCTCCTACCGCAATGCCACTTGCATCGGTTTCAAGGAACAACGGTTTCTGGGGATCAACTAGTTTTAGCACCGGTCCTGAGACCACACCTTGTTTTATGGTGTTAAAACTTTCCTGTTGATTCTGTCCCCATATAAAAGATACTTTATCTGAGGTCAGCTCAGTCAATGGCGATACTATTTCGGAATATCCTTTGATATGCCTTCGATAAAATTGGACAAATCCCAAGAATGATCGCAAAGCGGTCAGACTCTGAGGGATTGGCCAAGTCAGTATCGCAGCCACTTTCTTTGGATTCATTTCTACCCCCTCTGGAGTAATTATGAATCCTAAATATTCAAGTCTTACCATACACAGTATAGTTTTCTTTTTATTTACATAAAGACTGGCTTTCCTCAAAGTACTGAACACTATTCTTAAGTGTTCGTGATGCTCAGTAATACTTTTACTGAATACCAGAATATCGTCAATAAAATGTACTACAAACTTTCCGATATACGGATGTAGTAAATCGTTCATAAGCATGACGAATGTACCTGGAGCATTGGTAAGTCCAAAGGGCATTACCAAAAACTCATAATGTCCAAACCTGCTTCTAAAAGCGGTTTTATGCACATCCTCGGCTCTAATACGGATCCGATGGTAGCCACACTTAAGATCTATCTTACTGAAAATTATGGCCCCATGTAATGCATCTAGCAAATCATCGATCCGAGCCATCGTATACCTATGCTTAATAGTGATATTATTCAATGCTATGTAATCTTTATAGAGACGAAAAGTATCATCTTTCTTCTTCTTTAATATCACTGGTGAAGCAAAAGGTAAAAAACTTGGTTGAATCTGCACGAACTTAAGGTATTCTTCCAGTTGTCTTCGCACCTCAACTTCTTCTGTAAAGCTTAATCTATAGGGAGGTCTATTTACAGGTTCTGCCCCCGGGATAAGCTCAAAAATATGCTGAACATTCCGCTCTGGAGGTAACCCATAAGGTAACTCATCCCTAAAATAATCAGAGTACTTCTCCGATATCTCTTTAGCCAACTCGGCCATTTCCCCATCTTGGGTAGCCTGAGTGCCAGCCGATACATCATCAATCGACTCTACCGATGCTATACACAGACACAGAAACTTTTTCGGAGTCTTCCGAATTTCCATGGCTGAAATCAATGGTCCTCGAGGTAAATCCTTTTCACCTTGCAAAACATATTCTACCCCGTTCATCTTGAACTGGTAAATATGCTTTTTCCAATCAATGGCTGGATTTTTCCAAAAATGCCAAGCCATGCCTAGGGCTATATCTGCGTGAGCAAGCCTGGTCAATTTAAAGTCCAACTTCTCAACATAGTCCTGTATTCGAAGTTCCAACTGGGTAACCCTCTGGTCCCATACTTCAGTTGAACTCCCGTCCGCCATCCTGACCGTATAAGCATAGTCAGACGGACTAGTTTTCAACTTGAGCCTCTTAATAAGCTTCGAGTTAATTACATTGTGCGTGGACGCTAAGTCAAACAACACAATCACATCATGATTGGCTACTTGCTCTTTCATTTTAATCAACTCGGGCTCATCAAAAACTGTATACCCCGTTGCTGCGGGCTTTGAAAGGATGTTATCAAGTGCACCGCTTACTAACTTAGTAACAAACACACTTAACAACACAGGTACTAACCTCTGAGAAGGTCCCGCCAATTGCATCTGCATATGTTCCGCATTAGGACTCTCCTGCATTTCCGCGTCGCATTCAGATATTACCATATTGGCCGTGCGACGGTCTTTGTTTAGTGGACAATCTTTCCACTGATGTCGCTGAAGGCAGCCAAAGCACAGTCCTTCTATTCTAGCTTTTTCTTTTTGCTCAGGGGTCAACGAGGACTTTGACCAAGCCCGGGCTGCCATTGGAGTTACTTTTCTTTTCACCCCAATGGTGGTACTTGTCTTTGCTTGTCCCTCAACCGACTTCACCTGCTTGGTTTGGCGACTTGGCTGCGAGACACTTGTCTTTGAAGTCCATTTCCTCTGAAATCCCCCTTTTCTCGGGTACTCATGCTGAGTCCCTGCCTACACAAATCCACTAGATCTGCCTTTGGCATCCTCATAGTTCAGACTACTGCAATAGATTCATCTGATGTAGTCACATATTTAGCCCGAACTTCCATTTTAATCTTGTCATTCAGTCCATAGATATAGTCTTTCAACTGAACCGACATAGAGAGAGGGTCTGTTATTTTCATAACACATTCCCTGAACTTGTCAGTGTACTCTGCCACCGACAAATTCCTCAGGCGAAGGCTTCTGTAAGCATCCCAAGCTCGGGACTCTTCGTCAGGTGGAAGAAAGTGTTTCTTCAATTCAGCCTTAAACCCTTCCCAGGTGGTAGGGGCAACCTGATCTTTCTGTTGCTTTATCCACCACCTATCCGCTGCCTCAATAAACAGGTGAGTGGTCTCGCAGATTTTCTTTAGATCAGATTTGATTTCACAAATGGTGAAGGCTTCTTCCCAGTTGTGTAACCAAACCTCGATCACATCAGAACTGCGCTCGGTCATCCAACCAGCGTACTTTTCCGGTCTATAATTAGTAATATTAGGTACCTTGACCTTCGCACGTTCCAACGAGTGTATACTGGGCTCTGGCTCTGCTGGAGCTTTGCCCTTTTGATTTCTAGATGGTCTAGCCGACAAGGCTTGCACCATCTCTCTAATTTCATTTTGACCAGTGTTCACTTGAAGCTGTTGGTTCATGATCTGTTGTAAGGCATCTTCTAGTACAGAAATCCTACCCACCAGAGTAGGTGTTGTGTGATGTGTCCGGACACTTGTTGCGTAGATCGCGCTCTAGATTCACCAGGATTTACCCTAGAATCTTGTCCCTCTGCCTCCATTCTTTCAAAAGGGAAAATAGAAATTTATTTTTTTTCCCCACTTCGAATTTCCCTCTGCTATACAGAAATAAATCGACTGCAAACTGGAAACTAAAATTTTATATAGAAGGGGAAAAAATCCCCCCTGGAAGCTCCACGTAATGCAGATATCCCGATTTCCTTTGATGAAGAACAAGGTGACCTTCGGAACAGCTATGGAATCAGCCCGCTCTTCTCCAGCCTGCTCTCTGTTTCGGAATCAGCCTCAGCCCACGGGCTATTTACGTGACCACATCCTAGATACCAAATTACAAGTCTGCGGCTGTACGCGATCCTACCTTGAAGAGCTTCTAGATGGCCCGTCAACCGAACCAAAACCCGACTAATTTCGTGGAGCCCACGAACAGTCAATTCCGTCCCCCAACTCTGGTCGTGTCTTCGCCGAACCAGTCAGCCACACAGTCATGACGCTGCCCGTGCGTCGCCCCTCGCCACGCCTCAGCTCCACGACGTAATCCTGCGCTGAAGTCTTCCTCCGTCACCTGCCCTACGGGAACCTTACACTCATGCAACTGCTTATAAGCCTGGAGCTTGGCTGTATCGTCGTCACATATCCTGTGCCTGCGCTCCCTTCATACGCAATCCCCTCGTCCAGCCTGAACGCTCTGATACCAAATGATACACTATTTACTACTATCTATTCCTTTCATCGAATCACAGGCAATCACAGGCGATGGCATCGTATTTTTCCTCCGAGCCTCACTTATAGATTGCATGCAACAAGATACGTAATTTATTTCCTTCATGCCTATCCACAAGCCCACAATTCCCTAGATGGTTCCCTCATGCCACATGTCATCATTTTAGACCTTTAGCTTGGTACACCATTTACCCCTCTCTTGGGACACAATTAAAACATTTGCCCCTTGGCATTCTTACACATTTAGGTGCACCTAGGCCTGAGCACTCAGAACCACCTAGTCGATGCCAATACACCCTCACCTAGGACCTTGGCAGTTACTTCCCTTGACCATTTAATTTACGCACATGAAATATTACAGAAGTCGGTCATAAAAGAGAAAATGCCCACCGATCTTTCCGAGGTCATGCTATCTCGGCTAGAGCATAACAGCTAGGATCGCCTCATCATCCCCATACCACACCCATCTAACCCAGTCATCACCCAGCCTCTTGTCTCTTCCTCACACTTTCAGCCCACAGTCCTATCAGTATCCGTTAGAGCACAGACGAGCTGACCCATCAGAGACTTGGAAGTATTTCCTCATGGAGGCCCAGAGCATCCGAGAGCGCGAGAGGGAGATGTCACACTTCGCACAGGAGCAGACACGCTTCACCCAGGAGCAAGCACGACTCATACAGGAGCTATCCGAGCCTAGGCTGATCTTATTTAAGGGCTCAGACAGGAGATCTCACAGCTCCGACAAGAGGTCACTGCTGTACGTACAGTCCCAGGGAGCACCCCAATTGTGGAGGCACAGATTGCGAGCATGCAATCTACCATCAAGGAGACGTCCAGATGGGTCGATGTAGCCAAACGGGAACCTACAAGGGTAACTGTTTCGGCTACCCTCCTGGAGCAGTAGCAGAGAGCCAGCAAGGCTCTCAACATCAAAGTACGTGGAATTCCCCGCACTGAGGCTACCCCTCCTTCGTGACCACTACCCTAGGGGTGACTGAGTGCAGGATTGAGAGAGCATGGCAGGTTGGGAGGGACCCCAACCGAGAGCAGCCCCTTATCATCCAGTTTCATGACGCCCAGGCACGACTTTCGGCTTTACGTCGTAGGTCAGCCTTACGAGACCAGCCATCGATCTCCATGGACGAGGACCTCACTCCACTACAGGTTGAGCAGAGACATTTCCTGTTGCAGCAGCGGTATCCGGCCCGCAAAGAGGAAAAGTGGGCAATAGTACGAGATGGACGACTCCTTACAGGCCCCAGTCGGGCACCCACCTCTCCTCCCACATAGGGAGGCAGGGTCTATGAGACTCAGACATCCGAGACCCTATCCTGTACCATCTGGAACTGTAATGGTACCTTATGGTCAGAACCAAGGAACTTCTCGGAATCCTATACACGTCACGACATAGTCTTTTACACAGAGACACATCAGAGTCCAGAGCGCCCACTACCAACAGTCACCGGGTATACATGGGAGTCTGCCTATAGAGATGAGGTGAGGGATACAGGAGGGGTTCGAGGATCAAGAGGAGTCGCAGTCCTTTACAGATCCACACTTTTGGGGACCATCTCAATGGAGCAGAGAAATCCACACTCCAGGTTTCTCTGGATTCGAATCCGACACATGGATAGCCGGGATTTGTTTATCGTAGTTTCCTACTTTCCCCCCGAGACCTCCCGCTTTGCCAGAGATATTCGAGGGGAGGATCAGACATCTCCATTTGCTGCGCTTTATCAGTCCATCTTTGACTTCTCTAGCTGCGGGGAAGTCCTCCTAGTTGGGGACTTCAACGCAAGAAAAGGCACTCGTCAGGCACCACTCCTCGACTTCAGGGATGATTCCACTCTCCTGCCAGACATTGACCTTAAGGAGGCAGGTATGTTACCAGTTTCGGCTGACAGACGAGGACCGCTCACATCCTATGGGCACGCCCTAGTAGACCTCAATAGGATGCATGATCTCATTATCTATAATGGTCTTGACAGATGGCCCGCATCAGGTGGCTTCACTTGCTTTCCACATAGGGGAGGCTTCAGTGTGGTGGACTACATCATGGATCCCCTACCTTCACATCTCGCATCACTGACTTTACCGTAACACCTCTCCCTCCAGGGGCTGACCATACCTATCTTTTCTTTAGCGTTTCTACCTCCTGCCGCACAGCACTTTCTACCCCGTTGAGCTCTTACTCCACTTACCACAATATACGCTTTGATCGCGATCACTCACCTACTTACTCTGGTCGTCTGTACATTCTTCTCGCATACATTGACTTTATACCCTTACTAGAAGACCGTGCTGCCCTAATCACTCGCTCACTACATGAGGCTGCTCTTCACGCCTTTCCCCACACCACCCGCTCCACCCGCCTACCACCTCATGGGACCGTACCCTGTAATAGTTGGTACGATGATGAGTGTAAGGCTTTATGCCGTCAGCTCAGATTCGAAACAAAAAACAGCCTTCCGGGCGAATCAGAGACGCTACGCGAGTACCGCCGTCTGGTACGCATGAAGAAACTTGACTTCGTGTGTCGGAACGAGGAGGAGCTACTGAACATTCTGTTCAGTAACAACTCTAAGGACTTCTAGCGGAGACTTCTAGAGGGACAGTCCCCCCCACCACTCACTGACACTCAGGTGTGGTCTGATTATGCACGCACACTCTATGATATCCCGAATCAGCCAGCCCCTAACCTATCACATATGACACGCCCCACATCCTGCACTCTCTTCACTAGGGGGGGGTTAAAGGATGCCGTAATGAAACTTCATAATGGCCGAGCTAAGGATCATGAGGGACTATGCACTGAGTTCATTGCATATGGGATTAACCTCCTAGCTCCGATCTTAGACAAGCTATTTAATGAATGGGGTTTCCACGCACCTGGACCATCAACACTATCTCACCCATCCACAAGTTAGGGGATCCCATGAACCTGGAGAACTACACAACCATTATGATTGGACACGTCATGTCCAACATTTATGCATCAGTACTTAATTCTGAGGTTAGCAGATTTGCGGAGTGTCGAGGACTCAAAGCAGCGGGACAAGTCGGTTTCAAGCGGGATCATGGGACCATGGACCACATTCTCGCGCTTAGATGTATCATCGAGGAGGCGAGGGCACGAAAGCAGAGGGTTTATTGTTGCTTTGTGGACTTCCGCAAGGCATTTGACACCGTTCTGAGAGCCTACCTCATACGACGCCTACAGGATTAGGGTTACAACCAGGAGATCATTTGGGCTGTCATGGCACTTTATAAGCAAGTTTCAAGCAGAGTCCGAACAGGATCTGGATGGATAGACGAGATCATGAGCACTATCGGGGTCAAACAAGGGTGCCCATTATCACCTACCTTGTTTGGTCTCTACATCGACGAGCTCGAGACAATGATGTATGCACAAAGTGGAGTAGGTTGCTCTCTCGCGGGCACACTGATTTGGATATTACTGTATGCAAATGATGTGGCTCTCTTGTCTTCCTCAACAGAGGGGCTCCATAGACACCTTGACGCACTACAGTCCTTTTGTGAGTCTCATGATTTGAAGGTCAACTTGGGTAAAACCAAGGTTATGATCTTCAAAACATCTCGAGTCGTCATGCGCGATGAGCATTTCACATTTGATGGGTCCCCTGTTGAGGTAGTTTCATCATACACTTATCTAGGGGTCATCTTTTCATGACCCACCTTCACCATGAGACCCGCGATACAGGCGTGCCTGAGCAGAGGATATGCTTCATTGGCTAGACTAGAGAGACAATGCTTCCGCTCTCATTTTAGGGATCCACGAACCAAAGGGTTGCTTTTTGACTCCTTGGTCCGCCCTGCAGGGATGTATGGCAGCCCATGCTAGGGGCCATATTTGTCGGATACAGAGTGGGCCAGGGTGGAGCGCCTACAGGTTCTCATGTTATCACGAATGATCCGTGGTAAGCCATCTGTCCCTCACCAGATCATTCGGGCAGAGTTTGGGTCACCCCCATTACAGCTAGATACTGCATTTCAGGTCATTACATATCTGTCCGATTCATGGAGTATGGGGATTACACATCCGGGCGTAGCAGGATACCATGGCTAGCACTGTCCTCTTCTATGGCACTTGCAGCAGGGGGAGATCAGAGGTGTTGGTATGCATGCAAAGAAAGAAAGAAAGAAAGAAATTTTATTACAGTCTTTGGAAGACCGATGGGTCTATGAGACTGGAAGAAAACCTGATACAAATCACAGTAAGGGTGGAGCTACTGAAACAAGCATCATCACCCGTGCTGAATCCTACGCCTAATCATACATAATCAAATACATCTCGGTGTAACAATGAAAAGAAAAAGACTGGAGCGGAGCAGAATCCTCCGTATGTCATGTCGCCCTGGCTAGTGCATAACCGGAGATGGGACGCTGGTGCCCGTCAAGGGATGCCGCACGTCTCGGTCTCCGAGACAAGGCTCGACACAAGACCAGAGCCACCGTGACTCCCGTGGGATGTATCCCAGGTCTAAACAATGACGGGAGGTCCCCCAAAGTGATCTCTCTGTTCCCTCGATGTCTCGTGTGTCGTGCTGCAATCGTCGGGTCAACGTCTCTATCACGTCTACGGTTAGAGACTGGACGATCAATGTCACTCGATGGGAAGAACTCTGTAATCCTGCTCTGAGAGGTGTTTGATGAGGTGGCCAAGCTCCGTCGCCTAAGTACTCTTTGTGTCGGACCCCCTCGTGAATGAAGGCTGCGAGGCATCTCTGATCTGGGTAGGTGAGGAATCTGGAAAGAACCCCGGAGTTGTCTCTGAAGAGGCAGTGGTAGCGACCTCGGATCTCGTAGTACCACTGGGCACTTGAAAATAAAATGCTCCTCCGACTCAACCTCCTAACAGTCGCACAATATGCATAAGCGATCCTCCCTAGGAATCCCCTCTGCTCTACCGCTCTCTATGCGGAGGCGGTGTGATGATACCCGAAACTGTCCGATGGAGATCCGTACTGAGTGAGGCATATGAAGCTCAGTGTACCCCGGTGGTGTGATGGATCCCTTCTCCGAAATACAAAGACAGTAATCTCTGTAGAAACTCAGCTTCACTGGAAGCTCCCTCGGCTCCAACTAGGTCCTAAAGGTGTGTAGCAGCAAGAGATCCTCTCAAATGACCTGGTTGATGTGCGGCCCAATCGGCATGGTGGGTGGGAGTACCGAAGGGGCATCTAAACTGTACTGAAAAGGAGGTATCCTATCGATCTGAAACCCTAGTCTCACAAACCATTTGTGAGTCTGTGCATACCAGCATCACTCGTCTCCCTCTGCTGCCAACCTCATGGAGGAATCGAGAGCCAACCATGGCAACTTCTGTCTCCCTGATGTGCAGTCCCCATATGATCTAACCCGGTGTAGATATGTGATGGTCTGAAAGGCTGCATCTAGCTGGAGTGGAGAAGCACCAAACTCGGCCTAAATGATGTGATGTGGTACAGACGGTTTCCCCCAGATCATCTGTGAGAGCAAGAGGATCTGCAGGCGCTCCACCCGTGTCCACTCTATCTCTGACATGTCAAGCCCCCAACAAGGGCTGCCATACATACCGGCTGGTCGGACCAAGGAGTTGAAGAGAAGAGCCTTGGTCCGACGGTCATGGAAGTCGGAGTGGAAGCATTGTCTCTCTAGCCGAGCCAGTGAGGTGTATCCCCTACTCAGTCTGGCCTGCATCGCTAGTCTCATCGTGAAAATCGGGCCGGAGAAGATGACCCCCAAGTAAGTGTATGAGGATACGATCTCAACTGGTAACCCACCCACAGTGAACTGCTTCCATTGCATGTTTGCTCGAGAGGTGTTAAAGATCATGACCTTGGTCATGCCAAGGTTGACCTCCAAATCATGGGATAAACAAAAAGCCTGTAGTGCTTCCAGGTGTCGCTGGAGCCCCTCGGGTGTGGACGACAAGAGTGCCATGTCATCTGCATAAAGAAGAATCCTGATGATGATCTCGGAAAGTGAGCAATCGGTCCCTCCAAACGCCCCCATGAAAGTCTCAAGCTCATCGATGTAGAGGCCAAACAGGGTCGGTGATAAGGGACAACCCTGTTTGACCCCTATGGTACTCAGGATCTCATCTGTCCAACTTGCGCCTGTCCGAACTCGGCCTGAGACTCTCTCATACAGTGCCATGACTGCCCAGACCTCCAAATCATGGGATAAACAAAAAGCCTGCAGTGCATCCAAGTGTCGCTGGAGCCCCTCAGGTGTGGACGACAAGAGTACCATGTCATCTGCATAAAGAAGAATCCTGATGATGATCCGGGCAAGTGAGCAACCGGTCCCTCTGAACGCCCCCTTGAAAGTCTCCAACTCATCGATGTAGAGGCCAAACAGGATTGGTGATAAGGGACAACCCTGTTTGACCCTTATGGTACTCAAGATGTCATCTGTCCAACCTGCGCATGTCCGAACTCGGCCTGAGACTCTCATAAAGTGCCATGATTGCCCAAATGATCTCGAGCTCGAGGTACTGTGTCAAAGGCTTTGCGAAAATCCACAAAGCAGCAATATACCCTCTCCTTCCATGATCCGTCCTTCTCAATGACACTCCTGAGTGTGAGTATGTGATCCATAGTCCCATGGTCTCGCCTGAAACCGGCCTGACCCTCTGCTCTGAGCCCTCTCATCTCTGCGAACAGGCTGACTCACGCATGCAATACAGCTGCATAGATCTTGGATATCACATGTCCAATCATGATAGTCCTGTAGTTACTCAGGTCCATGGGATCCCCTGCCATGTGGATGGGGGTGATGATGTTGAGTGTCCAAGTGCAAGGGAAGCCATGGCAAACAGTGTCATTGAATAGCTTTGCTAGGATCCCATATGTGATAAAGTCGGTGCATAGCCCCTCATGATCCTTAGCTCGACCATTGTGCAGTTTCAATGTCACGTCCTTGACTCCCCCTCTGGTGAACAACGTGCAAGTGGTGGGGCGAGTTGTGTGTATGAGATCTGGAGTGGGCTGGTGTGGGACATCATAAAGATGGTGTGCATACGTGTGCCAAACTCTCGTGTCGGTGAGGGGTGATGGAGACCTACGCTCAAGGAATCTCTGCCAAAAATCCTTAGAGTTGTTGTTGTATGAGATGTTCAGCAGCTCCTCCCTATTTCGACGGAAAAATGCCTGCTTCTTCCGACATACAAGACGTCGGTACTTGCGTACCGTGTCTAATGTGTTCGGGAGGTGACATCTGGTTTCAAGTCGGAGCTCTCAGCGATAAGCCTTGCACTCCGCATCGTACCAATTGTTGCAAGGTACAGAACCAAGAGGTGGTGGTCTAGTGGACCGTGTGGTGTGGAGAAAGATTTGGAGGGCAGCCTCGTGGAGTGTGCGACTAATCAGGACAGCACGGTCCTCTATGAGTGGTATGTGATCGATGTAGGTTAGGAGTCTATTTAGGCGTCCAGAGTAGGCCGATGAGAGGCTATGATCAAAGTGTATGTCGTGGTAGGTGTCGTGCTTTCTATGTGATGTGTGTGGTGTGGCTAAGCGTGGCGTGGCGATAGTGAAGAATAGGTATGTGTGATCAGCTCCTGGAGGGAGTGGTGCTACGGTGAAGTCGGTGATACATGAAGTAAAGGTAGGGGATCCCATGATGTAATCTAGTACACTAGTGCCCCCCCCCGGTGTGGGAAGCAAGTAAAACCACCTGAGGAGGGCCATAGGTCAAGCCCATTATAGATGATGAGATCATGCATCCTGCCCAGATCAAGGAGCACGTGTCCATATGGTGTAACAGGCCCGTGTCGGTCCGATGAGGTCCTGGTCATACCTGCTCCGTCTAGGTCCATGTCTGGTAGCATTATAGAGTCGTCTCGAAAGTCCAGGAGTAGTGCCTGGCGCGTGCTTGTCCTGGCATTGAAATCCCCAACAAGGAAAACTTCCCCGCAGGTTGAAAGGTCTAGGATATCCTGATGTAATGGTGCATATGGCGATGTCTCACCCTCCTCTCGTGCCACTCTGGCGAAGTGGGATGTGTCTGGCTGGAAGTAGCATACTGCTATGAAAAGGTCACGGGTGTTTGTGTGTCGGATCCTTCCTCTGAATTGAGATGGCTCCAGCGAGGGAAGACCTGTACAATACTGCGACCCCGCCTGATCCTCGGACTCCTCCTGTATCCCTCATCTCATCCGTGAAGGCTGACTCCCATGTGTAGCCACTGACTATCAATAGTGGACGCTCTGGGCTCTGGTGTGTCTTCGTTTAAAAGACTATGTCACGTCTTGTATAAGACTCTGAGAAGTTCCCTCGGTCTAACCGCCCGACGGGTGCCGATCAACAACCTACCATCTCGGACCACGGCCCATTTCCCCTCCTTGCGGGCAGCATCCCACTGATGCAGAAGAACTCGTCGCTCCTCAATCTGTAGTGGTGTCAAATCCTCGTCCATAGACAGGGTGGGATGCTCTCGTAGAGCGGCTCAGCGTCGAAGTGTCGCTAGTCGAGCATGTGAATCTCTAAAGCAAATGACTAGGGGCTGCTCTCGGTTGGGGTCTCTCCCAACACGCCATGCTTCCTCTATGCCATGGTTGGGGACCCCCATGGTGGCGGTCACAAAGGTGATCGCCTCCTCCATGGGCGTCGTAGTGGTGCTACTGCTGTCTCGCGTGATCCCTCGTATCCGGATGTTGAGGGCCTTCGAAGCCCTCTGCTGCTACTCCTGTATGGCGGCTGAAACGGTTGCCTTTGCGGGCTCCCATTTCGCCACGTCTACCCATCTAGTCGTCTCTGCTATAGCCGACTATATCGTGGCTATCTGTGCCTCCATCTCTGTGACTGGGGTCCCTCCAGGCGCTGCTCTGAGGGTCCCCAGCTCCTCTTGAAGCTGTGTGATGTCGTGTCTGAGCCACTGGATAAGGGTGCCCTACTCGTGTATAATGCGGGCCTGCTCCTGGGTGTATCGGGCCTGCTCCTGAGTGTGTAATGTGTTAGCTCTGCCTGACGGGACCGGATGCTGTGTATCTCAGCCAATAGGGAGTCCTAAGCATCTGGTGAGGGCCTAAGATGTTTTGGTCCAAGTGGGAACTGGATCTCGAGAGGGGTTGGAATGAAGGTGGGCTGCTGAGGTTGTACTGAGGGTGGGGACAGCATGATATGGGCGGGGGAGTGGTATGTAGGAGTAGCGAGGCCAGACGAGGTGATGAAGGGTGGCTGACTGAGAGGTAGAGGTGATACGAGGGGAAAGTACTGTGGAACCGTGGCCGGTGGGTCTAGTGGTGAGGCTACTGGAGAGGAGACCTGTGATGATGATGCAGGAGAGGGGGAGGAGAGAGGTGGCGTAGATGATGAGGCGGATGATGGTGGTAACCATAGAGGTCGAGGATGTGGTGAGCGGCATGGGCTTTGGGTGGGCCCCTTTCTTCTGGGCCGCAGTGCTGTCCACTGTGAAACCGCTCCGGTTGCTGCGTTTGTTGAAGTCCTCCAAACTCAGTTGCTTTTGTGTTTTCCCCTTGTCACCATTCCCCTTCCCCATCTCCACGCATATGTAAATTTGGACCGAAGGGTCTCCCGCCTAGTCTCATGTCCTCATCCCCCTGTTCCCTTCATTATGGGGGAGGCAGCAGCGGGCAAAGAAGGGATTGCAGGAGGTCGGAGCTGCAAGCGGCGGGAGAGCTGAGCGAGGTCGGAGCTGCAAGCGGCGGGAGAGTTGAATGAGGGGGAGCTGAGCGGGAGAGCTGAGCTGAGCAAGGCGGGCTAAGCTGAGCGGGGCCTGAGCGAGGGGGGCTGAGCGAGCGGGAGAGCTGAGCGAGGGCGGGGGGGACTGAGCGAGGAACCAGGGCTGAGCTGAGCGGGGGCTGAGCGAGGGGGGTAGCGGGGGGGTAGCGGAGGGTGGCGGAGGGCTGAGCAGGGGGTAGCGGAGGGGTAGCGGGGGCTGAGCGGGGGGGGTAGCGGGGGGGTAGCGGAGGGTGGCGGAGGGCTGAGCGGGGGGGTAGCTGGAGAGAGAGAGAGAGAGAGAGAGAGAGAGAGAGAGAGATGGTTTGCAGGACTAGGGCTCCACATGGACAGACTACCCCCTTTCCAGTATAGCATGGATGCTCCTTTCTCTCCCCTCTTATCACACGAGGTCAACTAGGTTATCCGTGAGGATCTACTAGAGCTACACAAATTCCGGACTTGGTTGGGCCCGATTGATCTTCCAGTGAAGCTGGGCTTCTACAGAGATCACTTCTTACATATCACAGCGGAGGGTTTTATTGATCCACCAAGATACATGCAGATTCACCTACCCCACTCGCTGAGGATCTCCCTTGGGCAGTTCCGGGTCTCTTCACACAGACGTCATATCGAGAGCGGCCGAGCAGAGCTGTAACCCAGGGAGAGGCGCATATGCACACTGTGTGACATGCAGGAGGTTGAGACAGAGGAGCATTTCATCTTCGAGTGTCTTGTTTACTATGAGATCCGAGGGCGTTTCTACTATCTCTTCAGAGATAGTTATGGGATGTTGGCCCGTGTCCTCTCCTACCTAGACCAGCGATGTTTGGCTGGTTTCATTCATGAGATGCTCAGACACCGCAATAGGATACTCTAAGCGCGGAGACAGGAGCAGACTTCTCCCTCGACTGATACCTCTCAGAGCTCTATCACGAAGTTCTTTCAGCCAGATCACAGACCCCCACGAGGCGAGACCTCGACATGACCGTGTTACGCTCTAGCCGAGGTAGCATGACCTCGGAAGAATCAGTCGACATTTCCCTTATAGGATCTATCTTTGTAATATATGTGTTTGCGCTTTATGTAAATGATCGGGAGGGATTAATGTCAAGGTCCTAGGTGAGGGCTGATAGCACCAGACTAGATAGATCTGAGACCAAGGGCCTAGTGCAAAGATTGTGCCTAGGGGCAAGGAATTAAATGCATCCCAAGAGAGGGGTGAAATGTTGCATTAGGAAGGCCCTATAGGGATGACATGTGGCATCTAGATCTATCTAGGGATTTGGGGTCTGTCAAGGCTAGTGAGAGAAGTGGAGAATGGTGATTTACGTGATTTTGAGACAGCTCTCTCTCTCTTGCTGGGAAGCCTTGGTAGAATTGGCTGGGTGGATAATCATGGTGCTACTCCCGTGATCAGTAAGTAGAAGCGAGAGAAGAAAAATCAGGTTACATTTGGTATCAGAGCCTAAGGTTGCGAAGGGGAAAGGTGTGGAGCGTGGGTGTGCGGTGGTGGCGTATCACCCGACGGTGGCGACGAACAGCGAGATGGGATCTTTGGGCTTGGACAAGAAGTCCAACGTGAGCGTGGTGTGAAGTTGACGGTCGTCGAAAGACCAGAGCGCAGACAGGCGGCGCGTGATGGTTCGTGGTCTAATGAAGGCATCGATCGGCGCTCACGTGGAGATCCCAGAATATAGGTGAGGTGATAATTGCAACGACGCTGTGTAGCGCACTGACGACGAGTGATTAGTCCGTGGGCTGGTAGATTGGCGCAGAACGACGGAGAGTAGATCGTCAGCGCAGGTGAATAGTCCGTGGGATGGGAGAGAGTCATCGACAGGAACGGAGAACAGGGACCTCTGAAGGCACGTAAGCCTGACGGAATAGAGACCTCTGAAGGCACGGCGCCGATCAGTTAATTCAGACGTTGCAAAAGGCTTTGGCAGAAACGTATGACTCACGATCAGGAAGTTACGAGGAGGCTACAGGCTTCAGAATACCTGTATGCGTGAAAATCCAGTTGATCAACCCGTGTAGCGGGAGCAATCGACCAGGGAGCTCTCTTTGACCTCTGTCAATTCTGTGTTTTTTTCCCGGATTAGTTTTGTTGATGCTCCGCTTGCTTGAGTAGGATCTCGTAAGTGATAAGTATGCATGAGAGTTTAATGCTGTAGCAGGGACAGATTGTGCAGATGCCTGTATACTTGAGTCTGAGTTAATTTGCAGAAATCTCCCTAGTATAGGGAAAAGCGGGATTCGGATATATGCCTGTGTCAAATGCGTAGTTAGTGTGCATGTGGGATTGCAGGAATTCCCTAGTATAGGGAATTGTGTTCAGAGTGTCAGTACCCTGAATTGTGTCAGCTTGTGATTACGGTGTTCTAGGGGAGTTTTTTTTTTTTTTTTTTTTTAAAAAGCCCCAAAACAAAACACCTACTGAACTCAATGGAAGCAGAAGAAGGGGCTTCTAGGAGGGACCCTGGTGAATCAGGAGTCCGGCCGACCCAGCAGGGATCGCGCCCAGTAGCTCACACTTTATCTGGCACAATTGCATTGCTGGAAGATGCCTTGCAACAGTTGTTAGCGCAGCAATTACAAGCCAATGCAGGGCAGTCCGAACTTAGGAGAGTACTACAGAGTATGTCTGCCAGACCTTCTCGAGAGGAGAAGGGAAAGGCTCCAATGGAACCGGAGTCTAGTGTCCATACGGTCGAGCCTAGGAAGGCTAAAGTGCCAATTATTGCCAATTACAGACCGGAAAAGTATTCTGGTCGGATGAACGACCGTAGCTCCGATGTCATTGAGACCTGGTTACACAAATGGGACGAGGCGTTCGCCATTTGTGAGATCAGAAATGACATCAAAAAGATCCGCGAGGCCACCCATATGTTTAGTGAGGCGGCGGATCGGTGGTGGATTAAACAACAAAAAGACGGTATAGCATCCACTACCTGGGAGGGGTTTAAAAGAGAGTTCAGGAAACACTTCTTACCTCCTGACGAGGCATCCCGAGCTTGGGATCAATATAGGAACCTGCGTCAGAGAAATTTATCAGTGGCAGAATACACTGATAAGTTTCGAGAGAGTGTAATGAAGGTTGATGAACCCCTGCCTCAATCAATCCAAGTGAAAGATTTCATATTTGGATTGAATGACCGAATAAAAATGGAAGTTCGGGCTAAGTACGCGAACACGCTAGATGATGCAATAGCTATAGCCTTGAACTACGAGGATGCCAAGGGCAGCAAGCCAAGTGGGTTTGCACAGGTCGGAACCCAGTATGGGTATCCGAAGAAATCTGGGTTTAAGAAGAAGTGGACTAGTAAAGGGAGTGGTTCGCAGCCGAGTGGTCAAGCCAAGCAGGCGAGACCGGCTGAAACTCCTAAACCAAGTACCACCATTGGAGTGAAGAGAAAAGTAACTCCAATGGCAGCCCGGGCTTGGTCTAAGTCTCCCTTGAACCCGGAACAAAGGGAAAAAGCGAGGAGAGAAGGCTTATGCTTTGGTTGCCTTCAACCTCATCAGTGGAGAGATTGTCCACGTAATAAAGATCGTCGGATGGCTGAGATGGTGATCTCAGAGTGCGACGTGGAGATGCAGGGAAGTCCCAGAGCGGAAGAGATGCAGATTCAGCTAGCGGGATCTTCTCAGAGGTTAGTACCTTGTTTGTTCTGTGTGTCTGTTACTAAGTTAGTGACGAGTGCACCTGATAACATCCTATCTAAGCCCGCAGCAACGGGGTATACAGCCTTCAATGATACGGAGTTAATCAAAATGAAAGGGCAAGTGGCCAGTCATGATGTCATTGTGTTGTTTGACTCAGCGTCAACTCACAATGTGATTAACTCCAAGCTCGTGAAGAGGCTGAAATTAAAGACAAGTCCATCTGACTATGCGTATACAGTCAGGATGGCCGATGGAAGTTCAACTGAAGTATGGGACCAAAGGGTTACCCAGTTGGAGCTTCGGATTCAGGACTATGCTGAGAAGCTTGATTTTGAAATGACCAAGCTTGCTCATGCAGATATAGCCCTGGGAATGGCGTGGCATTCTAGGAAGAATCCAGCCATTGATTGGAAAAAGCACGTATATCAATTCAAGATGAATGATGTGCTTTATGTCTTGCGAGGTGAAAAAGATATACCTCAGGGACCGTTGGTTTCCGTGATGGAAATCAGAAAGGCTCAAGTAGAGTTTTTATACCTTTGCACAGCATCGGTAGAGTCAGTGGATGAGTCTTCGGCTAGCACTGATGTTACGCAAAGTGGTGAGATGGCCAAGCTGGCTAATCTTATAACAGAGGAGTTCTCTGAATGTTTTAGGGATGAACTACCTTATGGGTTACCTCCAGAGCGGAAAGTTCAGCATAAGATTGAACTGATCCCGGGGGCAGAACCTGTAAATAGACCTCCCTATAGAATGAGCTTTACTGAAGAAGCGGAGGTGCGTAGGCAACTGGAAGAATACCTCAAGTTGGGGCAGATTCAACCAAGTTTCTCACCTTTTGCTTCACCAGTGATATTAAAGAGGAAAAAGGATGATACGTTTCGCCTCTGTATAGATTACAGAGCATTAAATAATATCACTGTTAAGCACAGGTATCCGATGGCTCGGATTGATGATTTGCTAGATGCATTACATGGAGCCGTGATTTTCAGCAAGATAGATCTTAAGTGCGGCTATCATCAGATCCGGATTAGAGCCGAGGATGTGCATAAAACCGCTTTCAGGAGCAGGTTTGGTCATTATGAGTTTTTGGTAATGCCCTTCGGACTTACCAATGCTCCAGCGACCTTCGTCATGCTTATGAACGATTTACTACGTCCGTATATCGGAAAGTTCGTAGTACATTTTATTGACGATATCTTGATATTCAGTAAAAGTGTTACTGAGCATCGTGAACACTTAAGGATAGTGTTCAGTACTTTGAGGAAAGCCAGTCTTTATGTAAATAAAAAGAAAACTATACTGTGTATGGTTAGGCTTGAGTATTTAGGGTTCATAATTACTCCACAGGGGGTAGAAATGGATCCGAAGAAAGTGGCTGCGATACTGACTTGGCCAATCCCTCAGAGTCTGACCGCGTTGCGATCATTCTTGGGATTTGTCCAGTTTTATAGAAGGCATATCAAGGGATATTCTGGAATAGTATCGCCATTGACTGATCTGACCTCAGATAAAGTACCTTTTATTTGGGGACAGAATCAACAAGAAAGTTTTAACACCATAAAACAAGCTGTGGTCACAGGACCGGTGTTAAAAATAGTTGATCCCCAGAAACCGTTGTTCCTAGAAACCGATGCAAGTGGCATTGCGGTAGGAGCAGTTCTCCTTCAAGAGGGAAGGCCAGTAGCCTTTGAAAGCAAGAAGCTTTCTCCCTCTCAAAGGAATTGGCCAACTCATGAATTAGAGTTGTATGCTGTTATCCATGCTTTGAAAACATGGAGGCATTATCTGTATGGTTCAGAGTTTTATGTGGATGTAGATCATGATACTCTGAAACATTTCTGTAAACAGCCTGACTTGAGGGGCCGCCAAGCTAGGTGGGCAGAGCTCATGCAGGAGTTTAATCTAACGATTCGGTACCGAAGAGGAAAAGACAATAAGGTAGCTGATGCGTTGTCTCGCATTATGCACAACCTGAGTTTCACGGTATTAGAGAGTGCTCTAATGACCGAGATCAAAGAAACTCAAAAGGTGGACGAGTTTGTCCAGAGCTTATGGCCTAAAGCTCATGTGTTAAAACCCGGGGAAAATGAAATGGATGACCTGGCATCCAAAAAAGGCCAAACTTATGCAAGATATACCATAAGGGATGGTATGCTAGTTAGAAATGGCAAGGTTGTAGTTACCTGGTCAGAATGATCTCAGGCAGAGAGTCATTCGACAATGCCATGATAGCCCGTGTGCGGGACATCCAGGTGTCGAGAAGACATATGATCTCGTGAAGCGAGATTTCTTTTGGCCAAAGATGAAAAAGCATATTCATGAATATGTGACACGGTGTTTCTCGTGTCAGGTAAGTAAGGCCGAACGGGTGAAGCCACCCGGACTTTTACAGCCCTTGGAAATACCACTAAGTAAGTGGGAGAGCATTTCCATGGATTTTATTGTAGGGCTACCTGCAACACAAGGAGGGTATAATTCTATCCTTGTGGTGGTTGATCGTCTAACCAAGATGGCTCACTTCATTCCGACTAGAGAGTCTATTAGTGCCCCGCAAGTAGCGGAGTTGTTTATTAGACATATATTTCGTCTGCATGGATTGCCTAGATCCATAGTGTCAGACAGAGATGTCAGGTTTACCGGTCACTTTTGGACAGCGGTATTTGAGACACTAAGGACTGAGTTGGGAATGAGTAGTGGGGATCATCCTGAGACGGATGGTCAGACGGAGAGAGTCAACCAGACTTTAGAGGATATGCTGAGGGCATATGTGTCATTGAGGCAACATACATGGGACAAGTGGTTGCCATTGTTGGAGTTTGCCTACAATGATAGGAAACATTCATCTACTGGGTTCAGTCCGTTTGAGCTGAACTATGGTTATAGACCAGCCAATCCGACTATAGTTGGAGTACCTCAGAAAGTGCCTAGTGCCGCGAACTTTGTAGTTCAGATGCGGGAGATGCTAGCACTTGCGAGAGCTAATATCCGCCAGGCTATGGATAGAGCCAAGGTGTATGCGGATGAAAATCGGTCTATAAGAGTATTTGAAGAAGGAGAAAAAGTTTTTCTCAGAATTCCTTCGCACTCGAAGTCGTTGACTTCAGGAGAGTGTGCTAAGTTATCACCTCGATACTGTGGGCCGTGGTTAATTCTAAAGAGAATAGGCAGTGTAGCCTATAAATTAGAATTGCCACAGGGGTGTAAGGTGCACCCGGTTTTTCATGTTTCACGTTTAAAGAAATTTTTACATACTGGTGACTCACTAATCGAAGGTGTGGTTTTGTTTCAGGAGATAGAGGATATTGCAAGGCGCAAACCAACAAGAATCCTGGACCGAGGAACAATGCAAATACGAAATCGGAAGATACCCACGGTGTTGGTTGCATGGCATGGTCAGCCTCTATCCGAAGCTACCTGGGAATCCGTATATCAGTTGCGGAGAGTGTTTCCAGACTTTATCATCGAGGACGCTGATGTCTGAAGAGGGAAGGAATGTTACGCTCTAGCCGAGGTAGCATGACCTCGGAAGAATCAGTCGACATTTCCCTTATAGGATCTATCTTTGTAATATATGTGTTTGCGCTTTATGTAAATGATCGGGAGGGATTAATGTCAAGGTCCTAGGTGAGGGCTGATAGCACCAGACTAGATAGATCTGAGACCAAGGGCCTAGTGCAAAGATTGTGCCTAGGGGCAAGGAATTAAATGCATCCCAAGAGAGGGGTGAAATGTTGCATTAGGAAGGCCCTATAGGGATGACATGTGGCATCTAGATCTATCTAGGGATTTGGGGTCTGTCAAGGCTAGTGAGAGAAGTGGAGAATGGTGATTTACGTGATTTTGAGACAGCTCTCTCTCTCTTGCTGGGAAGCCTTGGTAGAATTGGCTGGGTGGATAATCATGGTGCTACTCCCGTGATCAGTAAGTAGAAGCGAGAGAAGAGAAATCAGGTTACAGACCGTGACCCGGACCCTCTGACTCGACAGCTCAAACAGAGGGTTGACTCACAGATCACACTGAGGGACATCCCCTCCTTGTTTAGGGTCAGAGCCCGACCGACGAGGGTCACAATGGCCTTGGTTAGATGCAGAGCTACGACCAGGAGACGTACCAGGACTCCACCCTTGAGGAGGCGACAGCATTCTATTGCTGACCTCATGCCTCCGCTTCCACAGCCTCATCCTTCCTGATGTCTTGTTGCTGACGATGATGATGATGATGGTTATGATGATGCTGACGATGATGCTGAGATTGATATATATAGTCGGGATATGACTATGTTGTACTTAGGACTTAGTACTACCATTTTGCATTTTTTTGCATTCTCCATTGGTGTGGATGCTCGTTTAGTAGCCTCGCTCTGTGGCCCGTATCCATATGTGCCTGCAACCAATCCGTTTTTGGGTCCCACGCTTTCAACCGCCCACGTCCCTCCGCAGGCCATTGGAACTGCTCCCTTGTCTCTCTCTCTATAAATATATATATATTATATAAATATTGTACATATATGATAAATAATATATATAATAGATATTGTATGTATATAATATATAGTATATTATAGCAAATATTGTATAATATATAATATATAATACAATTTATTATACAATATATATTATATTTAAGACGATATAATACTCTCTCTCCCCCTCCCTCCCCTTCTCCCCCCCCCCCCCCCCTCTCTCTCTCTCTCTCTCTCTATGTAGATATATATTATATTATATTATAATATAATATATCATTTAAAATGTATAATATATTGTTGTATATAACATATAATTTGATATAATGTATATTATTTATTATTTATTATGAATAAAATGAAAATATTATATTATATATATTATATTGTATAATATTATTATAATCTCTCTCTCTCTCTCTCTCTCTCTCTCTCTCTCTCTGTATATATATATATATATATATATATCATCAAATAATCTAATATATAATATCTATCTACCTACCTACCTACCTACCTACCTACCTACCTATCTATCTATCTATCTATCTATCTATGCATGCATGCATGCATGTATGTATGTATCATCTAATAATCTAATATATAATACATTATGCCTCTCTCTCTCTCTCTCTCTCTCTCTCTCTCTCTCTCTCTCTCTCTCACACCTGCGATGCATGCACACCTGAGCAGAGGATATGCTTCATTGGCTAGACAAGAGAGGCAGTGCTTCCGCTCTCACTTTCAGGATCCACGGACCAAAGGGTTGCTTTTTGACTCCTTGGTCCACCCAGCAGGGATGTATGGCAGTCCATGCTGGGGCCAGACTTATTGGATACAGAGTGGGCTAGGGTGGAGCGGCTACAGGTTCTCATGTTATCACAGATGATCCGTAGTAAGCCATCCGTCCCTCACAAGATCATTCGGGCGGAGTTTGGGTCACCCCCATTACAGCTAGATGCTGCATTTCAGGTCATTACGTATCTGTACCGAGTCAAGGAGTATGGGGATTACACATCCGGACGTAGCAAGATACCATGGCTAGCACTGTCCTCTTCTATGGCACTTGCAGCAAGGGGAGACCAGAGGTGCTGGTATGCACACACCGAGAGATGGTTTGCAGGACTAGGACTCCACATGGACAGACTACCTTTCCAATACAGCATGGATGCTATTTTCTATCACACGAGGTCAACCACGTTATCCCTGAGGATCTACTACAGCTACACACATTCCGGACCTAGTTGGGCCTGAGTGATCTTCCGGGCTTCTACAGAGATCACTTCTTACATATCACAGCGGAGGGTTTCATTGATCCACCAGGATACACGCAAATTCACCTACCCCCCTTGTTGAGGATCTCTCTTGGGCAGTTCTAGGTCTCTTCACACAGACTTAGTATTGAGAGCGGCAGAGCAAAGCGGTTACCTAGAGAGAGGCGCATATGCACACTGTGTGACATGCAGCAAGTTGAGACAGAGGAGCATTTCATCTTCAGGTGTCCTATTTACTATGAGATCCGAGGGCGTTTATACTGTGTCTTCAGAGATAGTTATGGGGTTTTGGTCTGTTTCCTCTCCTACCCAAACCAACAATGTTTGGCTGGTTTCATTCATGAGGTGCTCAGACACCGCGATAGGATACTCCGAGCAGGGATACAGGAGCAGACTTCTCCCTCAACTGATACCTCTCAGAGCTCTATCACGGAGTTCTTTCAGCCAGAGATCACATCGACCCCCACGAGGCGACGAGAGCTCGACATGACCGTGACCCAAACCATGTGACCCGACAGCTCAGACAGAGAATTGACTCACAGATCATACTTGGGGACATCCCCTCCTTGTTTAGGGTTGGAGCCCGATCGACGGCGGTCACAGTGGCCCTAGTTAGACGCAAAGCTACGACCAAGAGACATACCAGGACTGCACCCTTGGGGAGGCGACAGCGCTCTTTTGCTGACCTCATGCCTCCACTTCCACAACCCTATCCATCCTGATATCTTGCTGCTGCTGATGATGATGATGATGGTTATGATGATGTCGACGATGATGCTGAGATTGATATATATAGTCAAGATTTGACTATGTTGTACTTACGAATTAGTACTGCCATTTTGCACTTTTTTGCAACTGCATTGGTGTGGATGCTCGTTTAGTAGCTCCACTATCACAGTTCATTGTATCAGGCTTTTCACACTCTCATAAACCCATCAATCTTCCAAAGACTTTAATAAGCTCTCTCTCTCTCTCTCTCTCTCTCTCTCTCTCTCTCTCTCTCTCTCTCTTTCTCTCTCTCTCTCTCTCTCTCTCTCTACAATAATACACTTTCTTTCTCTCTCTCTCTCTCTCTCTCTCTCTCTCTCTCTCTCTACAACGTAATATAATATATATATATATAATTTTGTAATGTTATATATTAGTCTCTCTCTCTCTCGTGCGGAGCTTCTGAGGTGGCTGACAAGTCGTAAGTCTAACCCATTGTCAGTCTGCGCGACGGCTGACATGTGGAGGGAAGGCTGACACGTCGTCAGTCTGCGCAGTGGGAGCAAGCGCAGATAAGCCACATGGCGAAGGCAGTCACAGAGGGACAACAACGCGCGCGATAGACTACGGCCGCATTAAAGATGGACACGTTGCGTCGCGCAAGTGGCGCAAGGCTTAGCAGTAACATGCTGTGCGGGCAGACTGACGCGCGATAACGTGGCGCGAGAACGCGGACGAGACTACGCGAATGCATCTACTTTGCGGTGCCACATGACGAGCTGTGACACGTGGTACGTTCGCATGGATTTGGCAAAGCAAAGCAAGTTGCACCATCACCTCGAGCTTCGTGGCATTTACAGTTGGAGTTCATCCGCATTGACTGCACGCGCATCGTCAGCAACCTCCTTTGCCATGCAGCCACCCTCTACCACGTGTACGTTGCACCCGCCCCGCCTGTGTCCTCTGCGGTGAAATCCGTGCCTTACGTGTGTGCTACGCGTTAGGAGCGCCCCCGGGCCCCACTCCATCCGCCGAGCAACTGAAACAATTGGTTTGAGCACTGACACTGGCACTAGCCAAGTGAAATTTGAATGTCCATTAATTCCACCAACGCACCGTGCATCTTTGTCTGCCCCTCTGTCGGCAGGATTGTGGGACGTGCCGGATTTATGCCACGTGTAATGGCTACTGGCGGGATTGCAGCCATGTGTGCCACCGCTCCTTCTCTTGCCTTCCATACATAGTGCCATCGCCTTCTCGCCACGTGTCTTTTTCCTCCTCATTCCACTCCCGAACCTCCCTCCTCTTCCTGCCGAACCTCCCGCAAGCCTCCTCTTCTTGCCGGACCTCCCGCGAACCTCCCTCCTCTCACGTACAGGATTAGTCTCCATATACAAAGTTGGATCTTTTTTAATAAGTACAATATCATTTAAGATCCTTCTCAACCAAATAGCGTTACAAGATGTGTTTGGGTGCTGTATACTCAGCTTCTGTGGAGTAAAGCAATAGTGCTTTTCTTCTTACTGCTCCACGATATCAGGCCAGATCCAATGTTGAAGCAATATCCAAAAGTAGGCCTCTTGTCATCTGAGTACCTGCCCAATCACTATCAGTAAACCCTAACACTTTTAGATGATTGATTCTTTTATAATCGACCCCATGAGTCAAGTGTAACATGCAGGGACTTGCTGTGCAGAAATAAATGAATGCAAAAGGGGAACTCAAGTATGAAAGACATGAGATCTTCCTAACTATTGTACACTACTTTATTTATGGTTCTAGCATAAATGCTCTAACTATTGTTTGTACATGAGTGCCGAATCGGCACACAAAACTGAGCTGGGAAACTCCCCTTAACTGCAAGTGCGGGAGCACCAGCTGTTGCTGAAACAGACTGCCCAAATCTTGACCTTGCTGCTATCCAAGTCTGCATGTGTGCTGCAAGTAGAGGCTGCTAGGAATCACGATCTCTTGGAGGCAGATTCGCTGCTGTCTTTGGTCCTGTAAGGGTGTTGCAAGGAAGCCGGAACAAGTCTGGAAGGGGCTGGAACTGAATACCCAACAAAGGCTGGAGAAGCCCCTTAAATAGGCGCAAAATAGCCGACTAGGCTGCCCGACTGGCAGTCTAGGTTGACCGACCTGCTGGTCGGGTCAATCGACCGACTGGGTTTCTCGCCAACTGACCTAACCTGGTCAGCATTAGCTGCCTCTTAAATGGGTTGCTAAAAGGTCATCAAAAGGTTGCACTGGTGCATGTGACATTCCCTCTACTGAACTTGTTGCTAGGTGGATACCTTGCAACACTTTGCCTTTGCGACCCGAACTGCTCCGCCGTAACCTGTGAATGTGGTGGGTGGGACTAGAAGAACCAACATAGTTCATGCCTGACTCGTCCCTGGACTAGGGCTCACAAAGGGGCAACGGCATACAACAAAATATCTTGGGTCTGAATGTGTTTCACAATGCACCCTAGTGCAGGGAAAAATGTGGCGTTCCCTCCTGCTTAAATTCTAGATGGCAGTAGATGTTGAGGGACTGAATGAACCTGCCAAGCAAATGTGGTCATGATGACCAGTGACTACTGCTCGAAACTTGCCTGTCCTCCCAAAGAAATGGGGAATAATAGTCTGGCACTAGTATTGATTCAGCACTGCTCCAAAAAGTTGAGAAATGAATGCTCTGCTATGATAACGCAATGCCTCAATAAAAACTCTTGAGAACCACCGCTAAGACTAGAAACCAAACTGTTGTGTCCAATCATCCCACCATGCTACTACTACGAACTCATGATCAAATGTTGGTATGGCACTTTAATAGGCTCCTGGGAAAATGAATTGCATGCTATCATCGTGAACTTTTGTGTGCTGACTGGTCTGCTAATGCGGAGGCACTCGACGCTGGAAGGCTAATGGCATGATAGTAGCTACCAACTGCTGGCATGCACACTCCCCACTACGGAAGATCTACCCACATAGAACTACTAGTGATACTCCACGATCTGTTGGGGTGGTGACAAAGCCATTGCACCTAGAGAACCAGAAATGAATGCTTGGAAAGTCCAGAATACTTAAATGTGCTTCTAGAAACTAAGGTACTACTATCTGCATGACTGATACGAGAGAAATTTGGAATACACTATCTCCTCTACTAGAGTGATAACTACTGCTGCTGCTGAGGGAAAAAACTATGCCAGCTCCTAGAATCTGTAACTGTGGATGTAAATGCCTCGCAAAGAAATTGAGTGATGCCCGGAGCTGTGAAAACTGTGGCTGTGTCCCAATGGAACTGAGAGATGGTGAAGCCTGATAAGCATTCCCTCCCTCACTCTATGCCTCTCTCCCTCTCTCTGAGGGACCCGACTGGAGCACATCTCACATGAATCAACCTATCTGCTGCCCACACCAATGGAACTAACGATGAAGACACTCGTCACTACTATTGTTGGTGGCTCGAGATTTGATGACAATAATGGTAAAGCAGTCAGCCTCTCTACTGACTAGTACTACACCTGCTGCCTCCCTAAAGAACTGAGAAGGGGAACTATGGTTTGACACTGTCTGACTATCTTCATAGAATGGCAATGCTGAGGGGCAATGGATGCCAAGGCAACTGCCATGTCCCTCCTGAACTGAGGAAAGGGAACCGGGAGGAAACTGCATGACTATCCTCATTGACTACCGATGAATCATCAACCTCTGTGCTGTTCCGATGAATCATCAACCTCTGTGCTGTTGATAGCTATACCCACAACTTCTTATGTGAGGATACTCCCTCCTACTAGGCCTAAAACTACTCTAGGGGACTCTTGAGATGCCTCCTGCTGCTGAGTTTCACGGTCAATGGGGCTGGAAACTGAGCCCCCTAGTCCTGAAAACTCCTGATGAGAAGGTGAAATGTGAGTCATGCCGACTGGAACTGAAGTGGCCAACTAAGCTCAACGGGTGGAAGACCCATAGGAACTGAATGTAGCTGATGGAGAGGCCTGATGGGTGGAAGACCCATCCAAATTGCATGTTGCAACTGGCGTATCCCCTTGGGAGAAAGCCCCAGGAGAACTTATTGTGGGAACTAGACAACCCCCTCAAGGAGGCTCATCTACAGTAACTATTGATGGGTCTGAGATGTCTCCTTAATGGAAGACCCATCACAAATGATTGTGAAAACTGTATGCTCCCCTGATAAAGCGGATCAGCTCACTAGGCTCCCTAAAGGAACTAAGTTGATATGATGAAGCTGTTGGACGAGTGGAAGACCCATCCGAATTAACTGCACTCACTGAATGATCCCCTCATGTGGTGTCACTCTTCTTCAAACCCGTATCCACTTGCCTGGCAATTTTTCTTTTGAATTTCTATTTATTTCAAAATACTTATGATTAACATGCTTTTCAAAAGAAGGTGAATGCTTTCTTCCAGTTCAATTAGATCATGGACATTAGGTCAAGCATTTGAAGAACCCCTTGCTTGGGGTTATGTTTATTAGTGAGACCCACAAGAGTGATGCCCTCTCAATGAGAGGGACATCAGAAAATCACACCTCACCTAAGTGCCCATTTTTGGGACCAATCAAATGCACAGATTGCAAAACGACCTAGCAACCATCCAAGAGAATGTTCTCAGGGCCTTGGGTGTGAGCCAAGAAACATGACAAGAGGCATGGAGATACAAGATAAGACGGCAAAAGAATAAACCTCTTAGCTGAGGTCAATCAAACTCAAAAATGACTTTCATCAATGTCTAGGAATCCGTCAGTGAAGTCAGAATTCAATTTTGACAAGTTTAATTTTTAGGATTTTTATGTGACACGTGGCAAGTTGCAGGCTAAGCTGGCAGCAGGGCCAGCTGGCCAAGCCACTCGGCAATAAGTGGAAAGAAAGAGGGGGGCAAATGTGGGGGCCAGCCCACCATTGGTGGGCTGGAAAAGTTGCCAACTTGGGACAGTCCAGCCCCCACAAACTTGCCATTTTTGGCAGATGGTGGATTGGGCCTATAAAAGAAGGGCCTCCCCTCCCTCATTCCACACAAATCCCACTTCAAATTTCTATCCCTCCTCCCTCCTTGGTGCAGCAGCCTTCTTCCCTCCCCCATCTTGGTGCAGCCAGCCTCCCTCTTGGTGATGCAGCAAACTTTCTCTCTCCTCTACCAAGCTTCTCTCTCTACAACAGACACTTTCTCTCTCTACAGTTCAGGCTTCTCTCTCTGCATACTTGGATCTTTTTCTATTTGATCTCTGCCCCCATGGCAGCCATCTTGCTGCCCATGTGGCCATCCCTCACGCACCAGGTTCAACCCCCCCCCCCCCCCCCCGCTCTCCTCATATGGGGGCTTACAGATGGGGAGGTGACCTTTTTAACATCACCGACACATCTCGACCCAATGCCAACACGTCGATGACGATGCTCCAGTAATCCCTGGTCGTAGTCCTTTGGAACATTTCAATGTCAAAATCTTTTCCTGGCTTTTCATCCAATGGCTCCTGCTCCACCAGGTCTGATCCTGCTTCCACACACCATCCTGGTGTACACAGGTCCATCTCTTGTAGCACCTCCTGGCACCACCACCTTCAATCATGTTTCTACATTCAAACTCGAGCAATCCAAATGCCACGATCTTCCCCTCATAATGAGTGAGCAACTTGGAGTCTTCCAGGCACCATGTTATGAGGGTCTGTCTCAACCCGTCCTTCCTTTGGCTAAATCTGCAACAAAACAACCATCTCGAGAAATGAAATCCCAAGAATATCTCCAGATAACCTGGACCACAAACTCTCACTGAGCTCTCAACCAGGTACTCTTCAGGCTTCAGTACACCTTGTTCATCACCTTCCAGCAATCTGTGTTCGAGATTTGAAGAAGCACCCACACTTTCCCTTCTGCCTTCAAAGAAGGCCCATTGCTTCAAATCTCGCATTACTTGAGACATATGAAGAGTAGATTCTCTAGACAGCATGCTATAAAGGCTCAAATTAAGAATATTAAGTACATACCAGATCATCATACTGCCTGTGTGCTTGCTCTGAAAGCAAACCATGCACCTCATCGAGACACATACCAAAAACCTGTCCAATCCTGTGCTGTCCCCTTCTGAATTACAGCAACCATCTGAACATGAAACCCTAGGGCACTTCATGGAATCCATCCTCGTGTAGTATCAACAGTGACGCACCTAGACGATTCCAAGCACTCCATGCTGTCCTTCACCTTCACAAAGGTTTCGGACTCCTCGTCGACCCACATCTCAATGTCACACATCTTCACTGTGGCTTCTCGATCAGCATATCTGACCTCAGAAACGCATGGAGATGTCACCAAGAGCAGTTCTTCAACTATCACACAAGCTTTGGCTTTTGTGTTACCCTCTGAATCTAAGTCAGACTCCTTCCGCCGCCTTCTTTCTTTAATCCTTCGCAAAATGGCCTCGCGTGTCACAATAGAAGCACTTCTTCTGCTTCCTCTTGTTGGAAGTGTCCTCGTCATCAGAATCATCCTTCTTGGACTTGCCACCGTTAGGCTTGCCCTTCCCTTTGCCAGCATAATCCTTTGCGAGCAACGCCTTGTCATCTTTGTCGTTGTTGTAGAGCTTCTCCCTAGCTTCTTCTTGGAGCAGTAATGGACCCAACTCCTCAAAAGTCACAGGTTTGGTCCTTTGTCCTGCTGTCACAGTCGTAACAAAGCTTTTGAAACTTCAAGGTAGCCTCCTCAGTACCATCAAGGCCAACTGGCACGAGTCCACCTTCTAACCAATCGATGCTAGTTGATCCCTTACCACCCTTCTCTGATGTGTTATCTGTCTCGTGCAAATCCTTCAGAATGGCCCACGCCTCTAATGACACGTCGGTCATCTGGATGTGAGAAAGCACAAAGTCGGCTATAGTCCCTATTATTAATGCCCATTGCGTGGGCATCTCTATCTTCCAAAGCTTCGAGCTCCTCTCCATCTACTAGTATGAGTATCTCCTCCTTGTTGTCCACCATATCCTCCGGCTTTGCCTTGACTCCCATTGTCAGTTTCCACAACTTCCGAGCCACTAAATGACTCCGGATCTTCACCTTCTCGATAGGGTAATTTGTCCCATCCAGTTTCCCAGACTCTCCAAAGTTAGGGATGGTAAAAGAAAGAAAACTAGGGGAGGAGGAAGGGAGAGAAGGGGCTGAAGAGGCTTCTGAAATCGACATCTCTATTGCTAAACCACACAGCAAAGTTGAACAAACTCAACCTTCTATAGACCAGAACTCCTTACGCACCTGACTAAACCTGAGTCACCCTCCTTCTCGCAAGGGCACTGTCCTCCAGTCGTGGAAGTCGATTCCCAAGCGCTTTTGAATCAGGGTCGTCCTTCAGCAAGCCTGCCTTCAGGCTCCCACACCTATGAGCCTCCTACTTGGGGTCTAATACCATGTTAGAAATCGACCAACAGAGGGTACGCACAGCGGAAGACTGGTAGAATAGCCCAGGAGCTCATACAGTGTGTGTGGGGTATGGAATCACAAACTTTTTAAACTTATGTGCATCAAATAGATGTGCAGACTCATCAATAGACAACGAGCCAGCCAGATATAGAAGCTACCAAAAGAATATATATTTCCGTCCAAAGCTATGGACACAATACAAAAGAGATAGATCCAAAGTCCCATCAGAGCGTGGTCCTTTGATCTTACCACAAGTTACTTCTACTATCTGCCAGATATCTCTAGACTCCAGCCCGCATGCTCCACCTCGAGCGTATGTAGACTCTCTGTCTCAATCCCTTCCACCTTGCTGTCTGCAAACCAGCCTCGGTGGGCTGCCAATGAGTGAGCTAAGTCTGTAGGTCTCCAGCCAAGTTCACCTCCAGAATGAGGCCCAACTGTTGGTGCTGGTGTTGCTCCTTTCTGCAACTCAAAGGCTGCTCCAAAGATGATGTATGAGGGCACAAGGCCCTCTCTTTTATAGGCCTAGAGGGCTGGCCAACCAACCGACCCAGCAGGCCTAAAATAGCCAACCTGCTAGTCGGTCATCCTGGCCCCTCTAGCCTATATAATGTGCCCCTTATGGGGCTCAAAACAAGGGCATGTTGGCCCACAAAACTAGGGCACCTGTACTTCCCTGCAGGCCTGAGCCCACTTGGTCTGCCCTAATCTGACCTGGTTGGCTGGCTCCAACCAGCCCAACCAGTCAGCCAATAGCCGAACGACGCTGCTGCTCTGTACCGCCACTGCTGTACCCAGGACAACCCCGCCATCTTGCTGCTCATCAGAATCCTCTTGCCAGGGCAGATCCAAGGCATGCTGCCCCTGCCATCTCCCCTGCACAAAGGCGCCATCTGATGCAGCCTTTGGAGCTCCAGGTACTTGATCTTTTTCTCTTTGATCTCTGCCCCCATGGCAGCCATCTTGCTGCCCATATGGCCATCCCTCAGGCACCAGGTTCAACCCCGCCCCCCCCATGCTCTCCTCATATGGGGGCTTACAGATTTGTAGGTGACCTTTCTAACAGATCCATGTTGCCCGCACGTTTGCTGACTACTACTACACCACTCTGTGGCCCCAAGCTGACTCAAATGCATAGAAGTCTGTGGTGTGTCACTGCGATGGGGCTGTCTCAGCATCTTGTGGCACTGTCAAAGCAGGTTGCTGTCTGATCTGTAGTAGTAGCGTCTCTCTGTGTCGTCGCATCTCGATCACAGAGAGCCCAACGTAGACCTAGTCATGGATGGATCAGTCAGGAGAGTGGGCGAAAGCCATGCCCCTCCTGAAAGAGGCAATGATATCGTCCCCGAATCTCACAATAGGTTGGGCAAACACATAAGAAGTGCTCTTGTGTCTCAACCATCTCTAGTGAGCATAACCTGCAGATCCGCTGCTCTCTAGGTATGCCTGCAGCTCTCCCTGCCTTGATCCTCACAATAATCAAAGTCTACTTTGTAAACTATAATTGCATCCTGTCCGCTGCTCAATGACAGTCTTAGTGTAGGAAGATGTTGACAAGAAGCAGCTTTCATTACTCCTTAAGAGAAATCCTGTATTGCTTAAGTGTTTCAAAGCACAAGCAGAATTACGGAAAATATCCTGTTGTATTGATTGCAAAAATTTAGACGCAAGACAAAGATAGTTCTATAGTAACACAGCACCAATCTATTTATACAGCTTGCAAAAAGAATGACAGTAATCCCAATTGTTATTTGTCCAGCATCTAGTAGAACTGATAGACCCTCTACTTCCAAAATAAAAGCAATGCATAATTCAGGGAAAGGACTCCCAAATAGTTGGAAACCAGCATTTATGGTATCTTCCATGTCATAGCAATCACTTTCGACACACTTTCAACATGTTGTAGAACAAATAGGCATGAGCAATATACAATGCAACTATCAAATTTTAAATAATACCTTGATGACATCTTGAATGCCTACGCATCCTGCATTTGCCCAATTTGGCAACCCTCGAACACGTAGAAGCTGAAAAGTCCTGGCATAGTACCCCTTGCTGCATGTTTGACCATCCGATTTACTGTTCACTCTAGATGTGGGCCGGTTCTGAGTCTGAATTTCCAAATTGCCATCAACTTTCTGTTCAGCCTCAGGATTATGTTCAATGTCATCCCTTGCCCGTTCATCCTCAACAGCCTATTAATCTCACAATCAAAAAGCTCTTCAGGTCACTTAAATTCTAACTGCAAAAAGAAAGATCAATCCAAAAGGGGATGAGTAACACTTCTCAGTTCCAGAGTCAAAGAACACTGACCTGCAAAGCCCTCGCCAATGATTCATCTTCAATTTCCTGCCTCTTTCTTTTTAGCGAAAGACTGTTTTCTTCCATTATTCTTTCCATATCTGAGGCCTCATGAGGAAGTGCCATCAGTTTGAAAGGATGTTTTCCAGGGAGTAGCTCAATTACATCCCCAATGTGTAAAACAGCTTTTCTCTGAGATGTCAATTCATGCCTTTCAGTTTTTGTCCTCACAACAACTGGATTCTGACCTTCCTGCCACATACAATGAAATAAAAAGACAGGAAAAAGTATCTTCTTTCTCAGAAATCTTTTGCCCTTAATAAGGTAGAAATGGAAGAAATTCTTGTTAACCTTCTCAAAAAACCAAAACTTTGAGTCAAACATGCAAAGACAAAAAGTTGCATCTAGGCAATCTGCTCCCTAAAGAAAATTTGTTGCCATGCTATTGTTTGACTAGTTGCTCAATTCAATAGCATATGAGCCACCATCCATAGGAGCACCAGGTGCCTGCAAGAGCTGCAAGCTTTGCAAGGTGCAGGAAAGATCATTGCTGATGTTTCAAAACTGCTCGTTGACCCAGGCCTCCACCAGCCTTCGCCAACTCGCCCATTTCTTGAAGCCCATTGTTGACACCACAACAATGTTGCCTCTACAAAAAGGTATCCGCTGATGAGACTCTAGCCCTCATCTTCCAAGTGCCACATCCGCAAGTGATGATACAAGAGGAAGAACCTGCTCCAAATGGGTTTTTGGAAAAATAGCACAGACTATGGCAAAGATGATCAGGTATAGAAAGATTGAACGAATGCAGCTGGTCTCTCCAATATACCTTGATTCACCTCCTAGTGCAAAAGTGTGAACTGCCTGCAGGTCTTATGATAAGACACCTGAAATATTAGTTGCATCAGGTGACTACTGCAGCACACCTACTCAAAGATCTGTCCAAAAGGGGCAAAAGACAAGCAGACACCATTCAGGGGGCTCAGTCCCACACATCTGGTTACATGACATTGTAGAGACCCCAAGTGAAGTTGGTGACGTGCTAAGACAGGCGACTCCAAGCAAAGCTAGTGACCTGCTACGACAAGTGTCCTCAAGCGAAGCTGGTGACCTAATAAGACAGGTGGATTTGTGGAAGAGCAGGCGCCTTTTCAATTTCTCAATATCCTATAAAATGCATTAGCATGATTTACATCTAATTCTCCTATTCCCTTTGGTATATGAGCATAATTTGTACACCCAAAAATCTGAAGATGAGACAATAAGAGTTTTCTTCAGGAGTCTGGTTGTAGAGTGCACATATTGGACATCTTTTTAGTGCTGTATTAACTGCTTCAACTTTGGCAAACATTTAAATTTTGCTTTTGTGGAGTTCCACCTCTCAACAACTTCAGTTTGCTAGGGGCTATGAGCTGTTATAAGCTGTGAATGCCAAAATGTTTTCAATATCTGTGAAATTGAGAGTTAAACAACTTGCCCTCTCAATCTAGCAGTGTAACCTTGATATTCTTACCAGTCTGCTTCTTGACCAAGTTTTTTTTAAAACATATAAATTAAAACCAGTCTGCTTCTTGACCAAGTTTTAAAAAGTATCTGAATGCTTCAAACTTGTGCTTGAGAAGGAAGATTTGTATCTTTCTAGAATAACCATCTACTAAAAGCACGTACTAGGCCCTCCCCTGAACACCTAGTCTATATAGGTCCACTCAGGTCTGATATTCGTGTTCTTGCGTTCTTGTCAAATTGTGTCCTATCTTGCGCCTCTCTCATCTGTAGTTCACATATTAAGGAGGAAGCTGAAATTGGCACGAATCAAAAACTAAATTTTCTTTATGAAGATACTAGAAACCACTTGCATTCCAAGCACTGTACTTGGCATGCCACATTATCTCCTGTACTTGGCATGCCACATTATCTCCCTCTCACTCTCTCCAACAGCTGCTAGTGCTTTTGAAGATGGAGTGCGGCACAGTATTCTTCTACTATGCTGCAATAATTTCAAAACTTATCACCTTACATCACACCCAGGATGAACAAAAACACCTTGCATTGGTGCTGCATACATGCCAGACGTGAGGAATGAACTTGACACCCCAAAAGGCGTGAAATTTGAACCATGATCTTCACCTTTTGTTTAGCAGGTTTGCCATCACCAAGGCTAATTTTGCGACCATCCTAGCACCAATCGAGCTGTCTCTCGCTCTGTAGATGCCGTTTGCAGAAGCAGCTGGAGTGCTTCTGTTGCTTAAAAATGGTAAGGGCAGCACTGATCGTTTGGAACCTCCTGTAGGTGTTTGAGGGCGCCGCCAAGAGGGGCTATGTTTTGCTCTATGCTGCTGAGCAGGATTCTCAGCTCTATGCTGCCGTGAGCTAATGCACTGAGCAGAGATGCACTACTACTCGTACCTCCACTCAAGAAGATCCCCCCTCCGCTGTTCCTACTGCAGAGGTGAAGCTGCTGCACGTGCACATTGTTAGGGCTGTGCGCCAAGAGAGGAGAGCTTGCTCTGCCTGGCTGCTGTTGTTATGGCCGCCTACTGAAGAATGGGCGCACTAGAAGCACTGCTGAAAGAGAATGAAATATGCATTGTCTGCTCTGTGCCAAAATGGCAGCCAACTGGAAAGGGCTAGTGTTCAAAGCTCTTGCATAGAGAGACCTTCGGAAGAGACGTTTACAAGTGCTCTTAAGGTGAGAAGACACTTTGCTATCCCCTCACCTTTAAAAACACATAGGTGAGTTTTGCTGCAGTTATCATTTTTCTGCAGAGTCGCCTTGCTGCATTACAGTCGCAGCCTTTTATGAGCTACAATCTGGATATTGGTGCTGTTGACCTGTCTACTACTGTCTCCGAGCTTCCGCCTCAGTTTTGAGCCTGGTCATATTGTTATAATGTCTTTTTTTTGGGGGGGGCGTTGCAAGAAAAGGACTTCTATTAAGTATGAAAAAAACCCACAAGAGCAAGCTCAAAGCAGAAATACATCATGCAAGCATGTAAATGAACACTGTAAAAGGGATAATAACCAACTCCTCGGAGTGAACAAGAGAGAAACCAAGGCCGAGGCTGAAAGTGCCATCTCAACCCTGCTGTGGACTCCGAGAAAAAGGGGGGGGGGGGCCCTCCATTCCCTAAGAAAAATAACCCCCCTAGCAGAGGCTGCCCATGAAGTCTCCTACTTGCTCACCCAAATGGCCATCAGCGTATGTATAGTATCTATCCAGATAATGGCCAATGTGTGAGAAGGGTGGACCTAGGACCCATCCAAGGCCTCTGTACATCTGGCTCTCCAGGAAAAGGGAACATCATCCAGAGAGCACGACTCAACTAAATGCCGTCACATCGAAAGAGCCCAAGAACAGTCATGCCTCTCATAAAAGACCTGAAAGCCCCGAAAGAGAGAGCCAAGCCATCGATCCCCAAGTCATAAAGAAGGGGGAAGGAGCAAATGTACTGATGTTGGGGGTCAACATCTCCTAATGTCACATGGTTAGGTTAGGTAGAGAGAGAGGGCCTTGCTTGCCCGCCCCCTTGTGAGGGTAGTATAGAGTAGGGCAGCTTGCCACCTTGGCAGCCCATGATGACACACCGGCCATGGAGGCATGCGGACAGGCTATGAGCTGGCCAAGTGTAGTCTTTGTGCCGCGTGGCAGCTCTCTTGGAATCGCCTATGTCAGGCCATTGGGGTGGGCCTGTGTGGCCACCTTTGGGGCAGCATACCTGCAATTTTCCAGCCCCCCACGAGCCTATTTGTAGGCAAAGGTGGGCTGACCTGCTGGTCAGCCACCTAGCTTGCCTGGTTGGACTCTGTAGGACAGGGTGACATGAAGCACGAGGCTGAGGCAGCCTAGTCGGCCCTGTGGAGCCCTCAGCCAGGCTGCTTGGGACAGGGGATCAGCCCCTTTATTGGGCTGTGTGCCAGCCCTCATGTGCTAGAGGGGGGTTGGCCTACCTATGACAATGGTTGGCCCATATGACCAGCCTAACCAGCCGATTGGGGGGGTGGCTGCTATGTAGGCCCCCCTTCCCTCACTTGTAGCATCTCTTGGAGCACCTTTTGTGCAATGTTGAGCATAGGTTTTCCCCCAGCAGTTGTGGGGTTTCGTCCTGAGATCCCTTGCAGTGTCTCTTGTCTCTTTCTCTCCTCTCCAATTCTGTTTGTGTGGTTTGCTCTCTCTCTCTCTCTCTCTCTCTCTCTCTCTCCATTTCTGTCTAGATCTACTGCACTTCTCACATAGTATCAAAGCCACAGTTGGCTAGAGACCTGAGATGTGGAGGGAGTGTTGAGCCAGCAAACTGAGAGGAGGTTCAGGGCTGCTGTTCGGAGGTGTTCTTGAGAAGGAATGCGTAGATATGTGGACCGTACAAGTCGAAGGCATGGATTATTTGAAGGGTGTTGTCAGATTCGAAGGAGTTCTCAAGGGTCGGGACAGCAAAGGTGTGAAGGTACTTAGGCTCCGAGCCTCTTCATCATCTTCTTCAGCCCTCTCCTCGCCTTTTTCCGCCACTTCCCTTCTCTTTCTTCTTTCCCCTCCACTCTCTCTTCCAGTTCGATTCTCTCTTCACTCCAACATGTCCACACTAGCTAAGATTGCTAAGAGCAAGGCGAAATTTCCAGTTTTACCCACCTGCCCGATCAAATTGAATGGCCCCAATTATGGTGTCCAGCGTGTCCATGCTGCAATCGTATGATTTGGCAGACTTCATATTGGTAGGAGCTGACAAGCCTGATCCCCTTGCATCCAACCTAGGGATCCTACACAGAGGAGGCCAAGACCCTGTCTCAGCTGTGGGACCATGTTAATGTGAGGGTAAGGTCGTTCATATTCCTAAACTATACTCCTCATGTCACTAATCATGTGAAGCATATGACGGTGGCCAAAAGTATCTGGGAGCATTTGGCATCCTTGTACAATCGAACCTCTCCAATGAAAAGGGTCTCTTTGGAAGTCCAATGAGATTGTACGATCCATGAAGTCTACGTCGATGCAGAAGCACATCAACAAAGTTACAAGAACTTCAGCAAGAGATCCTCCAGGCGGGGAAGCAAATATCATTCGAGGACATGGCCATAACATTGCTTGGCCAACTATCTTCTCAGTATGCTGCATTCGCCCTTGATAACCAGTGGAAGGATGAATACATTGACTAGGGAGAATTGGTCGCGATGGTACTCGACCAAGAGGAGAGATTTGTAGATCGTACCTATGACCGTCACTCTGAGGCTTTGTCCGCTAAGCAAGAAGTTGACACCTAAGGAAAGGGAAGAATTGAAGGCCTCATGTATATGTAACCGTTGTGGCCAGAAAGGTCCTTATTGGCGATAGTTTCCTGAAAGGATTAGTGAGGGGACCAGTGCGCAAAAGGAAGGTTCTGCGGCCGTCACATCAATTGTTCCAACCTTCTAGTAGCATGAGGCAGTTAGCACTACCAGCAAGCTTTCTGGCTCCAGATGGAGGATTGCTTGCTTATTTGTGGCAGCGGGACCTGCCAACAGACAGGTGCAGGATACGAAGGAGTCTTTGATCAAGGCAAGCTTTAAAGCAGGACCTCGAGCTGCGAGGAGTTGTTCCCACCGCTGACTCAGGTGGCATTATGATTATCAATATGTATTTTATTTGGACGTCATGACCTGGCAGATCCAAAGGGGGTTTCCTTGTGTTCTGTTGCAGCTATTGTTTGATCAGCTGCGGGAGATCTGGATGGGTTAGATGATTGCCAGTGTGGGAATCCAAACACCGCAGATTGATCCTAGTGAGCAGTTGGATGCCCATTGTTTCTCGAGCACAAAGGTTCATCAATCTAGGGGCAGCGTACCAGATTGGACCTAAGAGGGGGCTTCAAAGGGCATGTATGGCTCTGAAATACAGTTACCCATGCAGGGAAGCAGATCTTGCATTGATGGTAGTATCAGCCGAAATATGACCCGAGGTCCTAAGCTACACATATACTACACCTTGCCATCCTACTTCTCGACTTTGAGAAGGCCTACGATCGAGTGGACTGGTCCTTTCTGGAGGGGACTCTGGAGCGGCTAGGTTTCCCAGCAGGTAGGATTCAGGGTATTTCAGCTTTGTACAGGACAGCCTCTAGCAGAGTCATCATTGGAGGCAGGATGGGTGAGCGCTTTAGCTTGGAGAGATCAGTGCGTCAGGGCTGCCCCCTTGCTCCTTACCTGTTTCTCTTCTTCGCCGAGGCTATGACTTACTACCTTCGGGCGAGGTCTACAGGGATCAGGGGTGTTCGCCTTCCACTCCGGGAGGACACGGAGCTCTTGGATTCGGAGTACGCGGATGACACAGCCCTGTTTGTCCAGGACGATGAGATGATGCTGGAGAGGCTGAGGATGGCCTTGGAGGTCTTCTGCTTGGCTGCTGGTGCGAAAATCAACTGGAACAAATCAGTTGGTTTTCTCACAGACCCCGGGGCAAGTTCTCAGTGGGGGAGGTTTTTGGGTTTCAGGTGGATCCCACGGGGACAGACAGCTAGATATCTTGGTTTTCAGGTCGGCCTGGACATCACGCCAGCTCAGCAGTTTCTCCCGGTGCTAGATTCCATCCGACGGAAGCTGGCTTTCTGGAGCACTGCTAAGCTTTCCCTTGCAAGTCGTGCCCTGGTAGTCAACCAGATCCTCCTAGCCACGGCTTGGTATGTGGCGTCTTGTTGGTGTTTCTCGAGATCCAGTGTGGCACAGCTCAGGAGGCTGGTTCGGAACTTCCTTTGGTCCGGTGAGGATGGCCTCAGAGATACCAGAGCCAGGGTTGCTTGGCAGACAGTCATTCTTCCGCAGGCTGAGGGTGGCCTGGGGGTCATCGATCCAGAGCTTCAAAGTCAGGCCTTGTTAGGCAAGCTAGTCATCCGTGGTTTGACCCCGGGGGGGCAGACGTGGAAGATGCTACTTCAGCAGGAGGTCGGTTCTTGTGTCCCGCGCCGAGGTGGAGAGTGGTTACCGTCCCTCAAGTGGATCTTCACTTCCGCCCCGCTCACTCAGCCCCGTTCCCCACTCATTCGTAGCCTCCTCATGGTTTGGAGGCGACTCCGTCTCAGTCTCATTCAGTCCCCGCCTAGCTGCCAGGAGGAGATCGATCGCCAACCGCTTATTTGGAACGATCAGGTCAGAGATGCTGAGGGTCTTCAGTTGGGGGAGAGATCACATATCAGGTGGGAGGGTTGGATGAGGGGGCCAGCCTGGTCCCTTCGAGTTTGGAGGGACACGTACAGACATCTAGAGACGGCTGATCTCGCAGACGCAGCTGGAGGTGCACGGGGAGCCCAGGCGAGACACATAGAGATCGACGGCGCGATCCCAGCTGATTGGTTGGTTCCACCTGAGCCTCAGATCCTCATGCCTGGTGACGTTCGTTGGCTGGGACAGTTCACCCCCCGTGGCATCCCACTGGTGGTCGCAGGACGTATAGACGACTCCTCTACTTCCTTCTTCGCGGTTATGGGGGATGGACGACTCAGGAGAGAGGATGCGCTCATCGACCCTCTACTCCCATGGCAGAGGGTTCGAGTTGTAGGCCTTTTTGGGAAGGTCTGGCGTACCGATCCTAGCATTGAGCAGGATCAAATGCAGCTTTGGCGACTCTGGCTCTGGGAGGGGCGGGCCTTGTCAGAGCTTGATTGGGACCCAGGAGAGTGGAGTTGGCCAGAGATTGTGACAGGACAGGGGCCGACCTCCTTCTTTGCCTACAGCACGACTCTGGGCAGGCGAGTTCTTGGGAGGATGCAGAGCCGCCCCCCCACCCAGCGGCCCAACTGGTATGCACAGGGTATTTCCAGGTTCTTTTTGCAGGCCTTCTAGAAGGCCTTGTGGGAGTGCTGGCGGCCGCGGAAGATCTCCTACTTCCTGTGGCTTCTTGCCCACAAAGGTCTTCCAGTGGGGAGCTGGTTGCGGAAGATAGGCCAGGACGGATGCTGTCAGATCTGCCACGAGGACGAGGAGTCACCTAAACACTGCCTGTGGAGCTGCACTCGCGCCCAGGAAGTGTGGAGGTGGACTTTCGGGATTCTTACTCGCGCAGCACCGGAGCTAGGTTTGATCACTTGGGGCGCATTCTGTTGGTGCAGCACAGCACCTGGTTTTCATCACTTATTCGAGGCTTGCCAGCAGGACCCCACTTTCCTTATCACACAGGGGACGTGGGGGCCGCTCGAGGGTATCCCGCAGCACCTAGCAGAGGCTGATACAGGAGTTCAAGAGAGGCAGCCAGTCTGGGAGATTATTAGCAGCATCGCAGGATGGCACATTTGGACCTCGCGTTGCGCGCAGATCCTCGGTGGCACCTCCTTATCGACTGCCCAGATCATGACGGATATCTGGAGTGAGATTATTCATACACTCAGAGGCCAGTGGGACCAGATTCAGGGAGATTCCCGGGCCGGCCAGGAGAAGCGGAGACGCTTCCTCCGGGCTTGGGACACACAGGGCCTCTTCTTCGAGCAGACTTCGCAGGGCCTTCGGTGGTGCTACTCACCACCCCATTGGCTGTTCATTCACACTCGCCTTATCCCTCCGTGAGATAGTGATTTATTTTGTACCTTTTTGGGCTGTGTCCGATTTGTGCACGCAGCCCGTCAGCTACAAGCTGACCTTTTGTATCTTGCTCTCGAAGTAATATAATTAGCACTGTTTTTTCGGCAAACACATATACTACAATGACATCGACACGGATATATCTCTAGGTGACAAAAAGCCTCGGAACCCTGCACACCCGCGCACCCTGCCTATGACGTAGAGAAGTGAAAATAGTGCACATATCCATCCCACGGCTCACTGTGCACACCACGACACCACTCACGGCATACATTTTGACGACAACCTTAAACCTGAGTACACTGCACGCCTCTCCACTCTACTCGCATACATCGACCACATACCGCTCCCAAAGAATAGAGCTGCACTGATATGTCCAAGCTTGTCGCAGTAATGCTGGATAAAAAGTTTCTCAAGCTCTTCAACAACATATTGAGACAAGCATTCGCAACTAAATTTGGTCCACCTTATGACCAATTGCTCCGAGTTGATCTCTCACACCTTCGCTTTGGTGAGGTAGTCACAAAAAGTATCCCCCTCCTCCATACTTATAATTTTGGAAACTTGGGAGCATGAGGGAAATGAATCCCTAGAAATTCAAGGGTTCTCAAAAACATCAATGTGGAATTCCCAAACACACATAGAAGGGTGAGGATTTGGTGGAACAGCATGTTACATCCGGTTGACATGGGAAAAACAGCAAAAGTTGTAAAAGGCAATCCACATAAACAATATGTGGATAGAAACAATGGTAAGGGAAGGGAATATCAGATTGGCAACTTGCTATTTTGTAACCCCACAATCACCTATTTACAAAAATAATAGCCACATATACCGAGAGAGCCCCTTCATGCATTTAGGGAAGGATTAGATATATTCTCTAAGGATAATGCAATTATTCTTGCAGAAGATTTCAATGCACGATTAGGATCAATGCAAGGCATCATAATAATCGAGGGAGAGACCCCATATGGATGGAGAAAGTGGAAGAGGACAATGAAGAAAGAAGAGGATGGAAAAGGACATCAAAAGATGAGGGGGAAATCACTCATATGGGAAGACAACTCCTCACACTATGTGGATGCTTTGGGCTGCAAATCTGTAATGGCACATCAAACTTCCAAAACACGGAGGGCTATACATGCAAGACAGCTCAAGGATCAAGCGTAGTTTACTATGTGATCACAAACCCGCATGCAAAACACATGATTGAATATATCAATCTTGGGGAAGAGTATATTGAGTCTGACGACAGGGCAATGTCTATGGGCATAAGGGGGACAAGTAATGCTGTGAAAAAACAGAAAATTATCACACATCCTAGGTTAAGAATGGATTAGAAAAAGGCTCATATCTACGAAAGGGAGATAGAGGCAGCAATGGCACATGGGCAAATGCCATCTACATGGTCAAGATATGAGCAAATACATAACAGATATGCTGCTGTCAACAGCCCAAAAGTGCTTAAGAGAAGTGGTGCAGGAATGCCATGTAATCACTGGTATGACCAGGATTGTAAGGATGCAAATAGAACCTAGAAAACAGCAAACACGACAGAGAAAGAAGACAAAGCACAAACATAAAAATAGATAGTAAGGAATAAGAAAAGAATATTTCTCAAAAGCAAGCAGCTTGAGAGCTTTGAAGAGATGAAACAAAATCTTTGGAAGTTCTTTCAGAAATTGCATGGCAACAAACCTCAAGAGAGGAAAGCTCAATGGGAAGAAATGATACGGTTTGTCAAAAGTCTTTATGAAAGAGATGGAGAAGAGAAAATCAAATACATCTACACTATCAAAGCATCAACGCAAATATAACTAAGGAGCTATCTAACAGGAAAGATCTAGACACGCAAGGGCTAGTAGCAGAAATGTTGACATGGGAAGGCGAGAAGACAAAGAAAATGCTTACTAGGCCTATGAATATGGCTCTAGAAGAAGGGTTCCCTCCAGAATGCTCAATAGGATTGTGCCAATCCATAAGGGAGGAGACAGCAAACTGGCAAAAGAATTACCAGACAATCATAGTGAGTAGTGTGGAGGTTGCTTGCTATATCCACAACACTCCCGCTGAGTGGAACAATGTACAGATATATAGTCCAGGAATCACACAATGTAATAGAATCTCACCTCTTTCCTTTGTGCACATAAGTGTATAAAGAGATAGACACAAACACACATCTTGAACAGTACACAGTAGAGTAGAACAGCAAAACGCATGATGTAGATTGCTCCAAAGATGGAAAAAACCTAATACAAAAGCATGCTCCATGTGCCACCATCTAGCAGCTAAGGTACTGCCTAGATATGGACCCCTGGCACCTCACAAAGCTGTCTTCTACCTCCCCTGGCACCTTCAATCTTCTGTCAGCCTACATGCTCAGCAAGAGCTTCAGTGGGATGGCTATAATGATGCCTTTTTGCTGCTTCTCTTCCTGATGAAGGCCTGTAGGCTGAGTGATCCTCCAATCTCCGGATCCTGGACCTCTATGCTGCTGGAACTGCAGCCACCCATGGGATCGGTGTTGCTGAATCCCTGGACCACCCTGCTGCTTTGAACACAGCAAATGCTAAGGCTCCTTCGGATGATTCCAACTAGTCTGCAGTTCTCAACCAATTGGATTGCCATGTGGCAGTTGCCCACAGGCCCGACCAAATCCTGCACTAAACCAACTGATGTCTACAGCCTCCCAACCAATCCTGCAGTCTTATAATTGTGTTCCGGACGGCCTGTGGATAGCCCTGAGCAGCCATAGACCTGTTGCTCCACATGTTGCACCATGTGTCTGCTCTAACCATCTGTACCTACTTCTGCCGACCTGACACTAGCCTCTGAATGGCCCAGTACCTCCTGTCTTGCAACCATATAGATGATGTATTGATTTGCTACCCTCTGCAGGGCATGTTGACAGCAGCTCTGTACACTGCCTCCATGGCAGGATTCAGGTTCACTCATGTCTGCCCACATGGCAGGCTTTGGATCTGCCCATGTGGCCTCTCTCTGGTCCCACATCCTACTACAGGTTACAATCCTCCACGTCCTCCTCATTCGAGAGGACTCATAGGTCAGGAGTTGTCTCTCCAACACAACTCTCACTGCACATGCACCATATAAAGACTAGATCATCAACTTATTTGCCACTGAACACAGTGCTGTTGAACATCCCCTTCATCTGCATTTGGTGACGGATGCTTTAGCTGATGAGAAGACCGCACCTCACTTCAACAAATGCATTACAACACTAAATGGGTTCGTTTCTTGGTCAACTATGCTTTCCTAGATGAGATTGCTTCCTTTAATCACTGATGATGTCATAGAGCTTTAGATACAAGACCACATTGATTCTGCTTTGTGATAACTATCTGATATAAAAAATTACATCATGCATCCTTCTTTTGTTGGTATTTTAGTTTTTCATTAACATTACATCTATGCTAATAAAGATGATCCTTGGGATCTGCTGCAGGCTTCCTTTTTTTTAAATGCAAAGAAGGCAAGTTTGACATGGTTACCACAATAATCAGAAATGAACCATCTGCAGATGCATGGACACTAATGTGTTTGCGACTAACTTGTTTGCTTGCAACTTGCAAATCACTTCGACCAATTGTATTAAATCCCTCATAGACTGCAATAGGATGAGTTCCACATTCTGCAACAGGATCACCTTTCAGGGGAAGTAAGACTCCCAGCTGCACCTGCCAAAACAATCCACAATTACAATGATGATCAAAATAGAATCAGTAATCCAATGGTCACGAGGGTTAACGCCAACGAAATGAAGTATTGATCTGAAAACATGAATATAGGAAGACTAATGAAACAGACAATTCAATCCTAGGGATTGTGTGTGTGTGTTTGTGTGTCTCTGTGTGTGTGAGGGGGGGGGGTGTGTGTGTGTGAGGGGGGTGTGTGTGTGTGTGTGCGCGTGCGCGTGCGCTCAAGCTTATGCTGATGATTCTTTCTTTACCCCGAAGAATACGTCCCATGATCTTGGTGCCTTGATGCAGGCCCTCTCTATTTATGGTTTGGCAGCTGGTCTTCATGTTAATTTTCAGAAATCTAAGCTAAGGATTGTGTGTGTGTGTGTGTGTGTGAGAGGGGTGTGTGTGTGTGTGTGCGCGCGCGCGCGCTCAAGCTTATGCTGATGATTCTTTCTTTACCCCGAAGAATACGTCCCATGATCTTGGTGCCTTGATGCAGGCCCTCTCTGCTTATGGTTTGGCAGCTGGTCTTCATGTTAATTTTCAGAAATCTAAGCTGCTACCTTTGCATTCCAAAGACTAGCATAGTCTATTATGGCTCGGGGATATCATTCCACCCACTCAATTTGTTCGTCATCTTGGTTACCCTTTGGGGTGGGAACTCACTCGCCGACAACAAACTGATTGGGTTTTGGCTAAGCTTCGGAAAAAGCTTGAGTATTGGAAAGTGGCAACCTAGCCTTTCCACGTTCATCTTCGAATAGTGCAGTCCATCCTTGTGGCATATATTCAATTTTACTTGCCATTGATCTTGTTCACTAAGGCAAATCTTACATCTTTCATGTCTGTCTTTATGGAAATCTTCTGGCGATCCAAACATGGCAGAAAAAGTCTCAAGCTGCTTTCGATGCATCACATTTGTTCTCCCAAGATGCATGGTGGATTGAACATCACGGATATTCATGTGCATATTCTTGCCCACAGGGGGAAAATGTTGCTGCAATTTCTGCAAGGTGATCAGCCTTGGGCTCTTATGATTAGGACTCTGGTCACTCATATCAGTATTTCTGCGTTTGGTCATTGGCAACTTGATCACTGGGATTTCTTTTTTGGCTGCACTGATGGAACTTTGCCTAGCTGCCCTTTTGTCTCCCGCTTGCTTCTTGACTGGAAGTATGTTCTTTCTCATCTGGAATGGAATGGACGGCAATCTTTGCTTGGGAATTCTTTGAGAGCTGAAAGCATTCACTAGTCGAAAGTCTTTCAGCCTCCCTTGGCTTTACAGGAGCCTCGACGTTCCTACTTTGTCTCGTTTAAAGGCATCACCTCGATTGCTGATGTTATAGATGATGCTGGTACTGTGCTCCCCTTTTCTCTAGCAGCCACTACATATGCATTGGGCTCTCATTATCGTCCTTTGTGGCGACAAATTACTTCTATGCTTTCGCCTTTTGTTCCGATTCCTCCTTTGGAACTCCAGGACCGGCTGGAAGATTGGATTTTGACTTCTCCAAGGTCCTCTTCTCGTCCTTTGAGGCTATCTCATATTACTGTACCTACATTGTATAAAATCCTTTTGCCTCAACCTTGGGTTTCAGAGAGAGGTGATTCTGTTTGGCGAATGCATCGCCCAGCCAAGTGGTGGAGGAAAAGATTATAGCAACTTTGGGCCTATAAAGTACCGCTTCGGCAACAGGTTTTCTTTTGGCGAGTTCTTTTGGGAGTGTTTCCATCTGGACAGCTATTAGCTCATCGACACATTGCTCCTGCACTTTGCCACAAATGTTCTGCTTCATCGGAGACTGTGCCTCACTTGTTTTGGCATTGTCCGTGCTCTCGTGAACTTTTTGATCTACTTCGACAACGCTTGCGAGCAAGATTCCCATCTGTTCCGTTTGGGAAGTTCTTCTGGCTATTTGGGTTTCATCCATCCAGATCGGAGTTTCATCTTTTCTTCATTTGGGTTCGCTACTGAGCACTATGGACTTTATGGAGATATAGGAATTATAAAGTCTTTAGTAATCCTACTTTCTCTCTGTTTGGCTTTTTTAGGCGTTCTCTGCAGCAATCTTTCTTTGATTGCTTGCAGACCCGCTGCATAGATCATGAGGTTTTTTTGGCATATACTGAAATTTTCAGTTGATGTAATTGTAGCACCTTGTTTTGAGGTTGCTACTCATATAATATAATCAATCAAAGATTCCACCCAAAAAATGTGTGTGTGTGTGTGTGTGTGTGTAGAGTACGTGTGTGTGAGAGAGAGAGATGTGTGTGTGTGTGTGTATGTGTGTGCGTGTGTGTAGGAAGTGTGTGTGAGAGCAAGTGTGTGTGTAGAGAGAGCTCTAGTCAGCCTTGGGCTTTCATGATCCGCTCTCTTTTATTACATATTGATACTTCTGTTTTTGGGCATTGGCAGCCTATCCAGTGGGATTTCCTATTTGGCTCTATCCAAGGCAAGATCAGAGGCTGCCCTTTGGTCTCTCGTCTGCTTCTTGATTGGAAACATATTTTATCCCACTTGGAATGGAATGGCCGGGATTCTTTGTCGGGAAATTCTTTGAGGGCTGAGAACATTTATTGGTCTAAAGTATTCCACCCTTCTTTGGCCATACAAGAACCCAGACGTTCTTATTTTCTCTCTTTCAAAGGCATTTCTTATGTGGCAGATGTACTTCAGGATGATGGCACTCTTTTATCCTTTTCTATGGCTGCTAGCAAATACGGTTTGGGAGCTCATTATCGTCCTTTATGGCATCGGATTTCAGCAATGCTTCAACTGTTCTTGCCGGTACCTCGTTTCCTTTCAAGAAGGATGGTGCAGCGAAAGCTACACGTAAATTACAGCTTATTCATAGTGATGTCTGCAATCCCATGAGGACACATGCTTTTCGGGGTTATCTTTATTATGTTACATTCATAGATGACTTCACCAGCTACACTTGGGTCTATGGTCTTAAGGTAAAATCAGAAGTGTTTATGCATTTCAAACACTTTGTGGCTATAGTTGAGAATGAGACAAGACTCAAGGTGTAGACACTTCGCACAGATAGAGGGGGGGAGTATATGTCTCATGAGTTTGAGGCATTTTTTAAGGAGAAAGCCATCACACATCAGCTTACAGTGAGGCTTACACCTCAACAAAATGGCAAAGCTGAGCGCAAGAATCGCACTCTTATGGAGATGGATAGATTCATGCTTACCAGTAAAAAGTTGCCTCACAGGTTTGGCTTGAAGACCTCATGTGTGCCAACTATCTTTTGAATCGGGCTCCCACAAAGGCTTTGAAGACATCACTCCCTATGAGGCATGGCATGGGAGAAAGCCTTCAGTGGATCACTTCAGAGTTTTTGGTTGTGTTGCATATGCTCACGTGCCTGTGGAGTTTGGACATAAGTTGGCAAATAAGGCATTTAAATGCATTTTTGTTGGGTATAGTGCACAAAGCAAAGGCTACTGTCTCTACAATCCCGCTTCATGCAAGATTTTTGTTAGTAGAGATGTTATATTTTCAGAGAATTCAGCACATACACATGCTGAATTTCAGATTCCAGCTTCTTCAGATGATGTTTTTGAGGGGTTGCTTCCTATAGCATTTTCCCCCTTAAGGTTCATGCTGAAAATCAGAATTTACAGCAACCTCCTCCTGATCCACATGCCCCGATTCAGCCACTAGGTGAATTTGTACCTCCACAGGGTGTGGATGAAGTTGTCACGCAAGAGATTCAAGAGATACACGTAGCCAAAACAGTCCCGAATTGGTTGCTACAGACTCTCAGGGAGGGCAAGCTTGAGGCCCCATTGCCTGGCAGGACTCGTAGTGCAGTAAGGCACGCAGAGGGGGCTCTTTCAATTGAGACAACTTATGCAGGGACTCTTCTTGATGAAGAGGAACCTGACTCTTTTGAAGAAGCAAAGGATAATGTCCATTGGATGCATGCCATGCACAATGAATTGCAGTCCATAGAGAAAAATCAAACTTGGGATGTGGATTTGCCACCAGGTAAGCATGCCATTGGTACCAAGTGGGTTTTCAAGGTGAAAAGGAAGCCACCTGGGTCTATTGACAGGTACAAGGCAAGGCCGGTTGCCAAAGGCTATGCACAGAAGAAGGGCATAAATTATGAGGAGACTTTTGTGTTAGAATTATAGATATAATTCAGCAGTGACCAATGTTATTTAATAAGCTAGTTAGGGGCACTTTTCCCTCTTTAAGAGGTTTTTCCCCCTAACTGCAGTTAGTTCACTAACTATGGTTAGTGACTACTAAGGTTTTGTCACTAGGACAAAACCTTATCTCTCACACTTTCAGTTGTACTCTTTACACTCTTCTATTGCAACTCAGCTCTCAAGCTTTCAGCTCTCCAGCTCTCACTCTCTTGCTCTCTCTCTCTCCGCACTCTCTCACATTTGATATCAGAGCAATTGATCCCGCTCCCTGCTTCTTCCCCATTCAGCTCCAGCCTACAGCCCACGCTCCTGCTGCTACACCTCGCCCGTACATTCCGTACGACTGTACGGAATCCGTACTTGGTATCTGCACATCCGTACCTACTGTACTGCTCCTGCTGCATCCGTACCTTTCGTACCTGCAGTTTCGAAGTGCATCCGTACCTTCCATACCTGCAGACTCGAAGTACCGTGCGACTGTACGGCTGTACAGCTCATCGCTGTACAGCCCCGTACGTACCAACGTCGTCCGTACCGCCGTACAGATCTGCGCCGTACAGTTCCTGCACCGTACAGACCTGCAACATGTGTGGCGCCGTCGTCCGTACTCCGTACAGCTCTAGTCGTTCGTACTCCGTACATTTCGTGCAGTCATCCGTACAACGTACAAATTTCGTACAAGACCATACACTGATAGTTCCGTACTGTCAGCTCATTGAAGATTGAAAGTGTCCGTACACTTCTGTTGCAGGCCTTCTGTGCAGATTTTTATTTCTGCAGGCACTTGAGCAGTTAGTTTTTTGGTTGGCATTGTTTGCATATAGCCATTGTTTGGCTCAGTTTTTTGGAAGAAATTTGGGGCTGCACTTGGAGCAAACATTGCAGATTTGGTCTGAAATTTGGGGCTTTATGCTGAAATTGCAAAATTTGGGGCTTTCTGAGCTTTTGCCCCTTTCTGGTTGCAATTTCAAGCTCGAAATTTGGGGCTTTTGATTCTACAATACAATTTCTTGTAGAAATTTGGGGATTTTGTAATTACACTGCACTTTGGCAGTGAAATTTGAGGCTTTTGCAGACAGAGCTCAATTCTTGCAACATTTGGGGCTTTTGATCAATTTGCCCCTTTCTGGTTGCAATTTCGGGCCTATTTTGGGGCTTTTGTGTTGGGAGAGCAATTTTTGGAGATTTCACTTCATACTGCCTTTCTTGAAGTGTTTTGCAGCACTTTTGGCAGATTCTGGAGAGTTTTTTGATGCTTGGACAGATTTCTGACAGTGCAAGTACAGAAATCTGAGTTGCATTTACAGCCGCTGCTTGGCTGTGTTTTTGGGAGTTGTGCATTTCATTCCCAGTAAGGGAATTCAGTTTTGTATCTGCTTAAATCTCTTTCTCGAATATGGCCCAGCAAAATCAGAATGACTTCCAGTTCGGTGGTCTTTCACAGGAAGACAAGTTGGATGGTACCAACTACTCCCTCTAGAGTTTTATGGTACGCAATATTCTGATTTCTCGCAATTTATGGGATTATGTGAATGGGGGTGAGATCCGACCAGCAGGTATGGCACCTAATACCCCTCCTCAGCAAGGAGGTGGAAGAGGTCGTGCACATGGGGCAGCTGCAGAACAAGTTGTTGGTGCAGCTATAGCCACTACTCCAGAGCAGAAGGGATGGGATTCACGGGATGCCTTAGCTTGGGCATGCATCTCTCTTTCAATGAAAAGATTTATCATTCCGCATATCCGGTCGTGACCTCGAAGGCAACGTGGGATATTTCAGAAAGCATGTATGCAGCCTGGAATGATGCAAGGGTATCTTTCTTGAAAAGAGAGTTAAGTAATACACATATGGAAGAGGGTGACTCCATGTCAGTCCACCTCACAAAGCTACAGGATCTCAGAGAGCAATTGTTAAACATAGATGAAATTATTCCTGATTCAGAGATGATTACAACCACTCTGAATTCTCTTCCTGAGTCTTATCTCAGCTTTCATACCTCGCTGAACTTATCATTGAGGGGGGGTGCAAATCCTCTCACTTTTCATGAGTTGATAGGACTTCTGCTTCAGGAAGAGCAGACCAGGAAAAACTTGGCTTCACGTGCAGGTGAACAGGCTATGCTCTCAAAGTTTAAATCAAAAACAAAGGGACAGGCAAAGACATCAGTAAATCAGCCTTCCAGTGGGTCAGGACAGCCTTCACAAAAGGCTAAAAATGATGCAAGTAAGCCCAAGAAGAAGGGTTTTTGTCACTACTGCAAAAAGCCAGGTCATCACATTGTAGAATGCAGGAAAAGGCTTGCCAAAGAGAAGAAAAACAGCTCTGGTATGGTTGTTTCAGATTCAGCTCCTCATGCATCTGCTGACAGTGGGGATGCTGCAGCCAACTTTGTTGGACAGGATTATGCCTTTCTATCTTGCATTTCAGATTCTAGGCTGGCTGCTCCAGATGCTCGGGATAGTACAGCCACTTGTAGTGATGATACATATGCATTTTTGACTTGCAGTTATGACTCTTCTACGGATGCATCTGCTTTCAGTGTCAATGAAACACTGAACACTTGGTATTTTGACAGCGGTGCATCCAAGCACATCATTTCTAGGAAGTGTCTTTTTACTTCCTTGCATCCACCTCCTGTTGGTAAGAAAGTCACTTGTGCCAATAACTCATCATATTCAGTACGTGGCACAGGAGACGTTGAGCTCACTGCCATTGATGGCTCAATTTTCAGACTTTCAGATGTCTTATATGTGCCTGGTATAACCAAAAATCTTCTTTCAGTGTCCACTCTTAACAGAGCTGGATTTCAGGTCATCTTTGAGGATGACAAATGTGCTGTCCGAGACAAGGAAGATGATTAGCCTTAAGATTATCTGGTACTCTGCTGCGTGGGCTTTTTCAGCTTGATCTTTTTGAGAAAAGAGCAGCCCATGCTCTTGCAGTTTCTACCCCTACTGCTGCCATGCAGATTGCAGAATTATGGCATGCCCGATATGGCCACATGCATTACAACAGCTTGATGACACTTCAGAAGCATTCCATGGTTGATGCATTGCCACCTCTTGAGATACCTCCTCCACATGCCTGTGAAGGGTACATTTTAGGCAAGATGCATAGATTCCCCTTCAAGAAGGATGGTTCAGTTAAAGCTGTCCGCAAATTACAGCTTATACACAGTGATGTCTGTGGTCCCATGAGGACTCCATCGTTGCATGGTCATCTCTACTTCGTTACATTTATTGATGATTACTCCAATTTCACTTGGGTCTTTGGGGCTGAAGCGCAAATCAGAAGTGTTCATTGTTTAAACACTTTTCAGCCATGGTTGAAAATGAAACCGGACTCAAGATACAGACATTGCACACAGATAGAGGTGGGGAATACTTGTCTGCAGATTTTGATGCATTTCTGAAAGGCAAGGGTATTGTGCATCAGCTCACAGTCAGGCTGACCCCTCAGCAAAATGGCAAAGCTGAGAGGAAAAATAGAACTCTCATGGAGACGGACAGATGTATGCTGAAAAGCAAACACATGCCTCACAAATTCTGGCTTGAGGGTTTGATGTGTGCCAATTACATTTTGAATCGGGCTCCCACTAAGGCTTTAAAAACAAAAACTCCCTATGGGGTCTGGAATGGGAGAAAGCCTTCAGTGGATCACTTCCGAGTCTTTGGATGCCCTGCTTATGCTCATGTGCCAGTTGAATTTAGGCACAAGTTGTCAGATAAAGCCATTAAGTGCATATTTGTTGGGTACAGTCCAGAAAGCAAGGGGTACCGTCTCTACAATCCTGCTACACGCAAGATCATAGTCAGTAGAGATGTGATATTTGCTGAAAATTCAGCTCACACTCAGGCTGAATTTCAAATGCCTTCTTCTTCAGAGGATATCTTTGAGGGGTTGCTACCCATTGCCTTGGGTTCCCCTGCTAACATTTCTGATGCAAATCAGAATTTACAGCCACCTCCAGATGCTTTAGTTCCACCACAGGATGTCTTGCCCCCTCCACAGGCAGTGGAACAGGTGGTGCAGCAAGAAATTGCAGACATACATGCAGCAAAAACAGTCCCAAACTGGCTGTTACAGACTCTCAGGGAGAGTAAAATTGATGCTCCATTACCTGGCAGGACTCGCAGTGCAGCAAGGCACATGGAAGGTGCTAATTCAGTGGAATCAGCATATGCAAGTACTCTTCTTGATGAGGAGGAGCCTGCCGCATTCGAAGAGGCAAAGGACAATGTGCATTGGATGCATGCCATGCACGATGAGTTGCAGTCCATTGAAAAAAATCAGACTTGGGATGTTGTAGACTTGCCACCAGGTAAACATGCCATTGGCACACGATGGGTTTTCAAGGTCAAACGGAAGCCAGATGGCTCCATTGACAGATACAAGGCAAGGCTGGTTGCTAAAGGCTATGCTCAGAAAAAGGGCATAGATTATGAGGAGACATTCGCTCCTACATCCCGGATGACCACCATCCGATCAGTTATTGCAATGGCTGCACATTTTGAGTGGAATGTTCATCAGTTGGACATAAAAACAGCCTTCTTAAATGGGGACTTGCTGGAAGAGGTGTATGTCAAACAACCTCCAGGCTTTGAAGTTACAGCAAATGCACTTCAAGTATGCAAGCTAAACAAAGCTTTATATGGGCTGAAACAGGCCCCTCGTGCATGGTATGCCAAGATTCATGCCTTTTTGACCAGCAAGGGGCTGCACAATAGTCCTACTGAGAGCACCCTCTACATCAAGATGGATGGGGGGAAAATTTTAGTCATCCTTCTTTAAGTCGATGACTTACTGCTCACAGGGTCCAATGAAGACAAAATTGCAGATTTCAAACATGCACAGCCCAAAAACTATGCATTGGCAGGCAGTTAAGCGCATCTTCCATTATTTGCAGGGCACGAAGTCTTTTGGCTTGCTATTTCCCAGGGGGGGTGACTTGCAGATGCATGCCTACAGTGATTCAGATTGGGCTGGTGATTATGACACTAGGCAGTCCACTAGTGGCAATTGTTTCTTTTTGGGTAAATCTTGCATTTCCTGGCTGAGCAAGAAACAATCTACAGTGGCTACCTCATCCTGTGAAGCTGAGTACAGGGCAGCTTTCACAGCAACAGTTGAATGTGTCTGGCTGCGATGTCTATTTGCTGATCTTCATCTATCTTTGGAGGGTCCTTCTCCAATTCTCACTGATAGTCAGAGTGCCATTGCAGTGGCAAAGAATCCAGTGTTTCATGCTCGCACGAAGCACATTAAGGTTCATTATCACTACGTCAGAGAGAAGTTGCATGCAGGAGAGATCAGTATGATCTTTGTGTCCACACATGACAACGTTGCAGATATTTTCACCAAAGCACTACCACCTGAAAAGTTTGAGGCATTTCGCCGTGCCCTGAACTTATATCCGTTTGGTGATTGATCAGCCTTGTACATGACATTGGCACTGCAGGGGGGTGTTAGAATTATAGATATAATTCAGCAGTGACCAATGTAATTTAATAAGCTAGTTAGGGGCACTTTTCCCTCTTTAAGAGGTTTTTCCTCCTAACCGCAGTTAGTTCACTAACTATGGTTAGTGACTACTAAGGTTTTGTCACTAGGACAAAACCTTCTCTCTCACACTTTTAGTTGTACTCTTTACACTCTTCTATTGCAACTCAGCTCTCAAGCTTTCAGCTCTCCAGCTCTCACTCTCTTGCTCTCTCTCTCTCCGCACTCTCTCACATTTTGCTCCTACATCCCGGATGACCACTATATGGTCAGTTATTGCAATGGCTGCAAATTTTGTTTGGAATGTCCATCAGTTGGACATAAAAACAGCTTTCCTTAATGGGGACTTGCAGGAAGAGGTTTATGTCAAACAACCTCTTGGATTTAAACTTTCTGGCAATGCAATTCAGGTTTGCAAGCTTAACAAAGCTTTATATGAGCTGAAACAAGCCCCACGTGCATGGTATGCCAAGATTGATGCATTCCTGGAAAGTAAAGGGTTACATAATACTCCCACGGAAAGCACCCTCTACATCAAGAAGGATGGGGGGGATATTTTGGTCATCATTCTTTATGTAGATGACATGCTGCTCACAGGGTCAAATGAGGATATAATTGCAGATTTTAAGGCTGAGTAGAAAGCTGAATTTGACATGACAGATTTGGGCATGTTAAATTTTTATTTGGGGATCTAGTTTATACAAGACAAGCATGGCATCATCATGGATTGAAGGGATCCAGTTTATACAAGACAAGCATGGCATCGTCATGTCTCAATCCAAGTATGTGCAGAAACTCTTGGATAGGTTCAACATGCATGATTGTAAGCCTATAGCCACTCCCATGGAACCGGGGCTGAAGCTTACTATGTATGATGCAGGTGAATCAGTGGATGTCACACTTTACAGTCAGGCTGTTGGATGCCTCATCTACTTGTGCAAAACACGGCCCGATATTCAATATGCAGTATCTCAGGTGAGCAGATATATGCACAGCCCAAAGACAACACATTGGCAGGCTATAAAACGCACCTTCCGTTATTTGCAAGGCACAAAGTCTTTTGGCTTGATGTTTCCCAAGGGGGGTGACTTGCAGATGCATGCTTACAATGATTCAGATTGGGCTGGAGACTATGATACCAGGCAGTCCACTAGTGGTAATTGTTTCTTTTTGGGCAAAGCTTGTATTTCTTGGCTGAGCAAGAAGCAATCTACAATGGCTACTTCCTCATGTGAAACTGAGTACAAGGCAGCTTTCACAGCAACAGTTGAATGTGTTTGGCTGCGACGTTTGTTCGCTGATCTTCGTCTCTTATTGGAGGGTCCTTCTCCAATTCTCGCTGATAGTAAGAGTGCTATAGCAGTGGCAAAGAATCCTGTGTTTCATGCTCGCACGAAGCACATTGAGGTTCATTATCATTATGTCAGAGAGAAGTTACATGCAGGGGAGATCAATATGATCTATGTGTCGACAAATGGCAATGTTGCAGACATCTTCACCAAAGCAATCACGTGAGAAGTTTGAGGCATTTCGCAGTGCCCTCAACTTATCTCCTTTTGGTGATTGATCAGTACCTTGTACACCACATTGGCACTGCAGGGGGTGTTAGAATTATTATTATATTCTAGGCAGTGGCCAATGTAATGTAAAAAGTGGGTTAGGGGCACTTTTTCCTCTTAGAGGTTTTTGCCCCTAACCACAATCTAATCTCTAACTACGGTTAGTGATTAGATAGGGTTTTGTCACTTAGACAAAACCCCTCATCTCTTTCATTGTACTACACTTCATTCAGTCCACCTTTTCAGTGACCCACGTTCAGCTCACTCTATCTTGCTCACTCTTGCTCTCATTGTTTTCTCACAATGGTATCAGAGCAACAAGTCGTCTAAAAGCTTGGACCTAGAGAGTGTTTCTGGCAGGCATGAACAGTTCAGAGTTTGCTGCTGGTATCAGGCCTTCAATATATTGTCGCTCAAGTAATATTCAATCTACTTTTAAAATTTCATGGTTGAAACAATATATTCTAGGTGATCTTGATGTTTAGATCTAGGTGATTATGTTCCTAAAATCAAAGATGAGTGTTTTTCTCATTCCCGAGTGCATTCTTGATCACTAACAATTTGAGACACGTCATCAACTTATCTCTTAGTTCCTTGTTTAGTGGCGTGATGTTGATAGCTTTGATGATATTGGAAAACTAATTGCATGTCATGTGTGATGAGTGAGACCTGCCATATAGGTGTGCCCACCAAGAGAGAGGTATAGTGAATTAGTCCTCTCAATGAATTAGCAGGCTGGTTTAGGGCCTAGTATAGGCCACAATATGGGCCAGTAACTAGACCAATAAATGGCCAGCTAGAGGCCAACCTAACACCCAGACTAGGTCGGGTTAACCCGACCAAAAATGGGTCCGGTCAGTCAGTTAGTTAGGCCAGATGAGTTGGCTGGGGACCCAATCCGCCGGTCAGTTAGTTCTGCCAAGGCTTCCCCTATAAATAGGGCCCGCTTGCCACACTTTCATTATTCCATTTTATCCACACACACTCCAGTTGCTAGCACTGCAAATCCATGCTATTAGGCGAAGTAACCATTACGAAGGAGGTCTCCCCGGCACAAGCCTTAAACAATGCTTATGAAGTGTGGTCCAAGTTGGAGGATCTCTATGCTCGAGATTCTTCTATGTGGGCTGTCACGTTATAGGGTCAACTCTACAATCTTGATTGTTCTGCAAATAGTTCTATGCAGCCTTTTTGGGCCTTGCAAGGGTCCTAAGGGATGTCTCGGTTAGTGAGTTGCTAAATAATTTTGAAGTTAGTTCATTTGGTCAATTTGACCATGCAAATTGTGGTTAGTATGAGCTTTAAGAGTGCATAGTAGTAGTCTAAGAGCTTCTAATGTGTTTAGAGTTTAAGGTTTTTGTTTGCTTGTGGAGGTCCTAAATGCTCTTGTCTTTTGTTGTGGAGATCCTAAATGGTTTGTCCTTTATTAGGTATTTCTCTCTAAAGATAGAGGCTCTCTTTGTCTCTTATATGACACCACCTTTATATTACTCTTGCCAAAATAGGCAGCATGTCCCCACTTTTATTTAATGGTCCATCCACCACACACCTCTTTCACCTCTTTTCTCTCATCTCTTTCACTCATCGACCTTTCCCCATATTGCTTCACCTTCACTTGCTTTTTCTCTTTTCCTTTCCTTCCAATTTACACCTATCGTTTCCCTTTTACAAGTTATTGGAAATATTTATGGAGCTACTTTACACTTAGACTTATGATGACACTCCAAAAGGCAAGGCCTTAGTGGAATCCCCACCTTGTTTTTTTTGGGGGGCAAAAAGAGTGATTATATTTTTATCAAAAAAACTATGCAGCCATTTTTAATGAAGGCCGAGGTCATTCATGACCAACTATTGGCAATGGGTACCGCCTTGTCCTCTGCTCAATTGGCTGCACTTAACCTCTCAAAGCTTCCATAAGAGTATAATATGGTTTCTCGAGCGTTGCGGTGCCAAGTCACGAAAAATCAGTTGGATTTCAACGACTTATGCTTCCTTCTCTTGGAGCAGGAATTGTCACTGTCCCATGGTAAGCTGAACGTGTCTCATGGTGGTGATCAAGCACTTTCGACAATGCAGAAGAAAGGTCGGAGCCGGTGCTATGCCGATGGAAGAGTGGCAAAGGATTGTCAATCTAAGGACAAAGGCAAATCTAAAGACAAGGACACGACTTCATCAACACAGGCACAGGATGACACGTCAGGTGATCCGAGGGCAGCTCTTGCTTAGGAAAACTAGACCATACCTGCTTTCTTGCAGTACAGTAGGGATCCCCCAACATGCTACAGCCAAAGAGGGCATATGGGGAGGAGATCAGGCTGATTGCAGCTCCTATAATGAAATCTAGCAAGTAAGGTAAGCTTTGGAGTTGGAAAGAAAGAAAAGAAAGAAAGAAAGTTTATTAAAGTCTTCGGAAGACCGATGGGTCTATGAGACTATGAAAATCCTGATACAACAAGCTGTGGTAGTGGAGCTACTACAAGAGCGTCCATACCAATGCAAAATGCAAAAATGCAGAATGGCAGTACTAAGTCCTAAGTACAACATAGTCATGTCGATGGTCGACTATATATCAGTCTCAACATCGTCATCAATATCATCATCATCAATTGGCAACAGCAAGATATCAAGATGGATGAGGCAGTGGAGGCATGAAGTCGGCAATAGAGTGTTGTCGGCCACTCAGAGGTGCGGTCCTGGCACGTCTCCTGGTCATAGCTCTGCGTCTAACCAAGGTCAGGTCAATCAGCTGGGGACCACTTGTCAAATAGTTCTGCCAAGGCTTCCCTATAAATAGGACCCCCTTGCCACACTTTGATTGTTCTATTTCATCCACACACACACCATTGCTGACATTGCATTTCCATGCTATTAACAAATTTATATTAGCTCAACATGTATCGCTCTCTCTCTCAATTACTCTCTCAAGTTTATGATCTTTGAGATAGTTGGTAGATTGATCAGGTCACCATCCCACACTAAACGTGCCGAGCCAATGCCTTACAATACTCACAAAGGAGGGTCGGTCCCTCTTGAGTAAGCCAAGTCTCCATATGTTTTGGGACTGCACTCACACATTTTCTATCTATTGCGCGTTCATATATTTTTTGCCATTTTAGTAAACTCTTATTTGGCTCTTACCCAAGCCTTTTTTGCCTACATGCTTGTTGCCTATATGTGCAAGTGTTGTGAGTGTTTGGACAGACCTCATCCACATGCTACCACTACTTCGGAACTCGTCTATCATTTCTAAGACCCTCTCTATGTTAGAGATCACTACCTCACATGTGACTCGTGAGACAGATGTTAGACAGTACGTGGCCTTCTCCGTGTAGCTGAATGACGAAGATGTATTCAGCCTTCTCAACAAAGACGAAGTAAGCACAGGTATTCGGACTTTTAAACAAAGCTGAAGCACAAAGAGGTATTCAGTCTTCTCAACGAAGCTTAGATTGGATTCCAGAAGGCAAGAGTCCTAGATTGGCCCTAGACAACACATAACCTTGCTGACAACCCAAAAGATAAATCAAAGCTTTGATTCGTGGGTTGACCCTCTAGCTGGAAACCAAAAGGTAATCTCTCCATATGATTGCCAGACTGATTCAAGGTATTTGTCACGGCCAAGCACAAAGGGAGACTGACTACGTGACTGCAGCGAACCTCTCCGTGTGATTGCCTGACCTTGTTAATCCTGCTCCATGTTCTTGAGACAAGGCTAAGCTACATGATGTTGTGGCCAATCGAGTTCAGAGCCAACGCTGTTATGGCCAATTGAATTTAGAGCAAGTAGTTGAAAACACAACGTTGTTGCTGTTGCTAGAGCAGCATGCTAGAAATCGCTATAGTTGTTGTTGAGACTAGACTTAGCGGCTAACGTAGTCCCAAGTTTAAGTCCGGAACCAAGAGACTCCTGTTGGAATTCTTGGACGTTGATGGAGAGACGAGACTTAGCGGTGTGCTAGAAGTCACAAGTCGAGCAGTCAAGTCTAGAGCTTAGCAGTGTAATGTCATCACAAGTGAAGATCCAAAACTAAGGTGCTAAGCTAGGCTTAGTACACAAAGTCGGAGCGACATGCTAGAAGTCGCACAATTGGAACAAAAGGGCGAATGCTGGAGCAGCGTGCTAGAAGTTGCATAATAAGGGGATCCAGAGTAGCAAGGGAGCTTATGAAGTTGATAGAGCACACAAGATTCCACTGAAGCCCTTTGAGAAGGCATGCAAGATCTACACCCCCCCTCCATACCTGCAATCTAAGTGCTATTGTATATTCTAACAAGGTGGAAAGGATTAAAGCTCCTTGATAGGCTTGTGTGATCAAGAGCTCCTTGATAGCCATCTGTAATCAAGGAAGCATGTGATCATGGTTAACAAATTCGACATTGTTTCTTAGCATACATTGTTATGTTGTTTTCGGTAGCGGTCGAGTGTAGGACCAAAGAGAGACTTTCAAGATCTAGAGTTCCCCGATGAAGAGTTTTCTGGTGCATAGCCAAGGGAATGGATTTCAATATGGTGTCAAAGCGTGCTGTGTTTTTCGACATGGTATTAGAGCCTTGTGTTGCTTTCGTAGTCTAAATCGACGCTGAACAAAGTTCCCTCCAAATCGAAAAGCTCAATGTTGAGTAAGTACCGAAGCAATGTTCAATTGAGTACCAAAGTTAGAAATTGTCACCTCAAGATGGCTAGCCAGTTGCCCATTCCCAACTTTGGGGAAACCGGCAGTTCCAACCATCCACTTTGAAAGGTGAAGGTCTAACGTGACCTCGCTGTCAAAGGAGTCAAGCAAATCACTACAAGGACATCAAGAATGTTGCCGAAGCGGTGACTACTGCAACGGATCCTATTGCCCTCCAAGATTGGATAGTGCGGGATGCAAAGGCCTTGGCGATTTTCGTTAGCACTACGACAAACGTTGTCCGACCACACATATAGCTTTATAAAGCATCAGCAAAGCCATGGAAGGTGCTAAAGGAGACATTAGAGATAAATAACAAAGCCCAAATACTCAACCTCGAGACTGATTGTTACAACATGAAGATGGACAAGTGAGATTTATTGTTGCAAGACTACATCACAAAGGTGAAAGTAATTAGAGATCAAACCACAATAATTAGGGAATCGTCGTAGATTGCCAAATTGAAGCTGAGAAAGCTTCCCAAAGCTACAAAGGGTTCATGATGACCATATTCACACAACAGAGGTCAATGCCGATTACTTTCAAAGAGCTAGTTTCGTTGCCCTTGCAAGAAGAGGCCTAGGAGAAGAAAGATGGCAACTGTGGAGACAAGGCTTTCCTGAGGATTTCACATCTGAAAGTCAAATCCAACAAGAAGCATAAGACATGCTTCATTTGCGAAAACAAGGATATTTTGACAAAGATTGCCAAAACAAAAATGTAGGTCCACAGCACGGCTCTAGAAAAGCCAAACCCGATCTGCCAAATGCAAAAATGAAAAATGTCATCAAGGATGACAAACATGCTGCCCGGGTGACAAAAAGGTGTTCTGAACTCGTGGCAACCCCGATGGGTGACAATTGATACATGGATAGTGGTGCATCCAACCTAGGAGTGGTTCTAGACCCTTGCTGGAGTGGATTCCGGATCCAATGTCACGGTGGGTGACAAGTAAAAGTATCCCATCAAGGGAATCAAAACGGCGCCATTGAAGACTTGCGGGAGAAGACAAAGTACTCAGGGAGGTACTTCAAATCTTGAAGCTATATATACAAGTATGCACTCTCCATGAGCCAACATTGGATAATACCTAGTAGATTCAGCCGAAGTTGAAATTGGCTTACAATTGAAGATTTCCGCAAAGCTTAGGTTTGACTCCTTGTGGTGGTTGGCATCATTATGGATGGTCTGGCAGGCCCCACAAATCCTTCGACTGGATTCACCCACCACACTCTGTGCTCCAAATGCATCTTATTGGAGTAACGTTCTACCTTCTTTCAATTGCAGACATCTTGTTCTGCTGCTTTCTAAGCTTATAAAAGCAAGGCTATGAGATCTTCCTCTACCCCATAGCCTTACATGCATCTTTGGATATAAGAAAAGTCAATTGCTATAACTATTTGATCATCTAGATTAACTTGCCTTGGCTTCTAGTCAAGGGAGGCAAGTCCATCGTAAGATCTCAGACTCTTCAAACGACGTAAGTTGGCATTCACAAAGACCAATCTGTTAAGCTAAGTGGCTCTACACCAGTGTAATGAACGACCAATATCAATTACAATCATGACTTATGAGCGAGTGCCTAGATTAACCTACCTTTGCTTCCAATCAATGAAGCCCGATCCATCGTGCGATCTCAAACTCTCCAAAAGACACAAGTCATGTGCACTAACCTATTGATCTAAGTGGTGCTCAACCTATGTCATGAAATATCAATATCACTTGCAGTCATGAATTAGCTGTACTAAATGAGCATTAAACAATGATACGTACAGTTTCCTTTTCTTTGTACTATGTTTGCAACATGCTCCAAGTATTCTCTACAGTGCCTGAGGTGCAGTCCTAAGAGACAACACGAACAGTTGCTTCTACAGATCGGTATTGAGAATACTAACTTGTCCGACCAAGTGACAAATAGCAACCCATTGACGAGCACATGATTTTTTCATTCACTGGCCACTTCCACAAGGGATGCAGCAGCTCTGCAAGACTGAAGTGTAATGTGAATATTGTAGATGAGTCTCTGACTCGATGGCACATGTGTTGTCATATGAGTCTATGAAAAGCGGCAGTCTAGGACAGTTAAACGTGAATTGCATTAAGATTCAAGAAACAAATAATCAGCTGCCCATGTGGCAGCCAGATCCAAAGTGGATCTGCTGTCACATGCAGCCCACAAGTGTTGGCTTCATGCAGCTCATCTTGCTGCCCACATGGCAGCCCCTATATGCTCAGATATGCCAAGGCAGCCTCTACGTCTGCTCACGTGGCAGTTCACTGTAGCCCTAACTTGGGCCCCATATGTGGGGAGTGGACCCTCCTTTGGCATTTTCTCAATGACCCAGTCTGGGCCTACACCTGCCGATCAAAAAAGGTGCTCCATTAAAACAGCGGTCAAGAATGCTTCACTCTCACCTGCAGCTCTTGCATCTCCATGTCCCGCTGTCTGATGGTGTGGCACTAAACTTCCACATGTCTTAACTGATTATAAAATACCACATCCTCCGGAAACCACTCCATCTCATCTACGGTCCATCCAAGAGAACCTAGATCACGAGCCCTTGACAATGCTCCATTGTATATCTTTTCCCTACCTTCCTCTTGTAGAAACAATGGTCCCAACTTGTTGAACGTCTTGCCTCTGCACTTCTTACTGTAGTAACCCAACCCACTCAAGCTCTTGGGAAGCATGTTAAGCATAAGGGTGGCTAACTAGTTCATGTCTACCTTCGGACCAGCTACCACCCCTTGATCCCTGAACACCTTCACTTTCGTGAGTTGGTCATGCACTGATTCTCCTTCCTCCATCCTCGTAGTGAGCAAACGAGTCTAGAGCAATAGGATCCTAGCCAAATTATTTGTCTCATACAGGTCGTCTTTCATAATGGTATAGCTTCCAATGCAGCGTCCAGTGTGAAGAAGGTTGAAGGAGTGAGAGGACAAAGATTCCCCTATCCACAATAATTAGAACTACCTCAGATGGAAAAAGAAATGATATTGTTCAAAAGAGCTCATACATTGGGCTCACAGGTGTAACTATCTTCCTCGTTGGATCCACTGTTGGCTTGGGGCTTCAGCTCCCCACCTTCCAAATCTCTGATTGGGTCCTCATCTTCTCTTTCCACAACAGGTAATTGCTCCCGCCTCCTGTAGCAGGTACGGAGCTAATTCGTTGCCGTGTTAAACGTCATCCTATCTTCACATCGTATGATGGGCATGTGTGTGGGCAGTAATACATTTGCCTACCTTATTGCCCTGCTCGGGTTTATCCACAGTCCCAAATTTGAAGCGATTATCCTAAAGCAATGTACTATTTTCTATGGTGCTGTGACCGTCTTTAACCTCACATGTTATCAAGCACGGTTGTGATCTACTTGTGTCATCAAATTCTAAGGACATAGCAGGTTTTCTCTGGCTGATTTTAAGCGACCTTCGGTGTCATGGAGACGACTGTTGCAGTCGTTGGAGTACATTATCAGAACATATAAAGTAGATTTCTAAAAAACTGCTGAATTCTATGCGAGGAATTTACGTATCCCAGCGCATAAACTTGAATGGCCTTTAAGCTAGAGCCCACAAGAACACGTTCACCCAATGGGACAGATTACGGAGTGACAACAATGCCTTCGTACAATAAATTTTAACATATATCGTTGATTGCAAAATGTATCGTCCGGCACTAGTGTCCACGGTCGTTGCGTAAGAGTTAAGTTATATGTTTGATTAAGGATGTTGCCCTTATGTTTATGCTTTTGTTTCGATGTTTAGAAAATTGTACTAATTTGACTAAGCAGAAAATGTCAAAAAGGCATACGCACTCGCTATAGGACCAAAAACCTGCAGTACTTATGCTCATGCAGCAGGATCCAAGGTTTTAAACTGATGTAGCAGAAACTCTTTCGCTAAGAAAAGTGAATATGAAGTCCAGAAATCCGGATGCCAACACTATGCACGTAGATGAAAGAGGCATTCTGCATAGATTCTTTTTCCATAAAATGAACCAAAAGCAATGAGTTGGAGGAGGTGAGATAGAAGGCAGAGCAAAGGACAAACCCGAGAGTGAGCCATGGTTGTACGAGCGAAGTGAGATGCTCTTGCTGGGGCTGCATGGGGCTTGGTGAGGAGGAAAGAAGCGTGAAGCGCAAGAGAGAGAGAGCGTTCGAGCAAATGGGTAGAATGGAGGGAATGCAAACTCAAAGACTTGGGGTTGGCGAAGGACTAGAGGTTGCTTGATTAATTTGGTGTTCCCAAAAATAAAATTCATTCATTAGTAAAAATCACGGTTTGATCATCACGGGTGAGTGCGAGGAGGAATTTTCTACCAAAAATTAGATATTCGTTGCAATTGATCCACATTTGACGATTGTCACTAGCACATTTTTTGCTTTCTTTTAGTTCTCTCAATACAATCACCAAAGCCTAGTGGCAACAATACCATCCTTGAGGGAGAAGATAGTGGAGCTTCTTTTTTTAACTTGAAACATTTTTCGACATTGGGAAGGCAATCCCCCCAAATGTGTATGGTTGTCTACGTAACCAAGGTAGTGGAGCTACTAAAATAGGTATGTATGGATGTCTAGGTAACCAAGGTAGTGGAGCTACTAAAATATGCTTCAACATCGAGGCAATCCCACCATCAAGGCACCAACTTTTTTTTATAACTAAGATCTTCCAACATTGGAAGGCAATCCCCCCAAAAATGTAGGGTTGGCTTTGACTATATAATACAAAAGCATATAATAAATATAAGTCTCTACACTACTTGAATTTGCAAAATCAATAATCTTTTCTTTTCCCCAAAAAAAAATCAATAATCTTACAAAGAGAGGGGAGAATAAGTATTAAATTGTATACACTTCTCACTATGTCAAGAACCCACCTCTTCAAAGCATTACACATAACCAATGCATGACCAACATGAGAAAGGGGGAGCCTATTTGAGTGTCCTCTTAGTAGCCCGTTCTAAAGAGGGCATCGCTTTTAATGTGCTTTGGTTTTTACAAGGAGTTGCACTCCTCAAAACACACATTAAAGGATGCTAAAGAGCATATATATAATAGTGTTTAGGATTTATCAATATGTATAATTTTTAAGTGAACGTTATAAAGCTAGGCGCTCATTTGTGTTTGGGACAAAAAGCTAGCCAACGTATTCATTATTTATTTATTTTTTAACTATGCCTCTATGTTGATCGCCAAAAACAACTAAACTTTGACAAGCTAGATCTTTTGATTGACAAATCCAAAATTGGATCATGTAGCATAAGAAATCAAATGGCAAGACTTGATTTAGATAGTTATCATGTTTTTTGCACCATTTAGTAAAGCTATAGGCATCAAAATTTTGTGAAGTTATGGCTAATTTTCTCCACCAAGTTTAGAGCACAGTTTGGCAAAAAAACTGCTTTGAAACCTTGGGATTTGCGGAGGATATGCTTCTATATTGGCAGGAACTATTGGACGATTCCACGCTTGAGAGGGGTATCTTGGACGACTATGAAGAGGTTTTGATTGGATAAAAAAAACAAGAGATATGATGGAGGAAAGCGAGGCAAAAGTTGTTTACTGGGGTGCCCATGTTAAGCTATCATTTCTCAAGAGTGGGGATGGTAGGATAGCCCACTTAGGCACTCATATTTCAAAGAGGTCTCTAGGGAAAAAAAACATTGCTATGAATTGTTGGTGTTAATAGTGTTGTCTTGATTCTTATGGAAATCTTCACAGCTCGATGATATGTTGAAGTAGGTGCAAAAAACACAGTCTAATTAAACTAATCAAGCTAATAGTTAAATTAATCAGAGCTACCAGAAAACAAAACAATTTCTGCCACTGGGGTGGTTTAGGATAGTCACAGCTGGTTCAGAGGGCCCTAACAATTAGACAATAATAACATATTGCAGTTCATTTCTATATTTCTATTCAACCACAATTTCAATCACGTGATTGTTGTCAGGCTAGTTTAGGACAATCACATATAATCAAGCTAATAATTAAACTAATCAAGCTACTAGTAAAACAATATAATTTTAATTTAGGAGAATCACATATAATCAAGCTAATAATTAAACCAATCAAGGTAATAACTAAACTAATCAAGCTATTAGTAAAACAAAACAACTGAGATGGTTTAGACCTTTTGGGCTATCATCTTCCTAATTAAGTGTCCTCCACAAGATGACTCATGGAGTTCCTACAAGATCAAAGGGATTTTGTTTGTTGTACACAACATCAATCCCTCAAGGCCCCTTCTTATAAAGTGTGCCCCTAATGATACTAAAACACTACACTTGTATGATTAAATTACAATTCTGGCTTTGATCATATCCCTCTTAGACAAACTACCTATGCCTCTCATAGAGCTCTAAAGGAGTTGCGTGCACAAAATCTTATTTTCCATCTAGATCTCACAGCCCCACTCCCTCCTAACGCCCTCCAAACCATCCTTAGCCACAATCTCGATCACTGTCGTCCCATTCTCGCCATGTCCTATTTTTCATTAGATCTTTAGCCATTAGCCTCTCTCTCCTTCACCCCTCTGACCTCCAAACTCTTGCCGCCCATCTCATTTTGCTCAATTTCCAAGCATGTTGTCGTGTCATCACGGAGTCCACAAGCTATCCTGTGGACGATGATGTGATGCAATTAGCAAAGCCTGAGGAGCTCAGCCCGTGGGTTTGCACCCTCTATAGTCTGCAAGCTGACATTAATTGGATGTAGACCTATGGCCAAGCCTCCGCAATACAATCTCAAGGGCATCTTATGGCTTACCAGTCCACCACCTACGATCCCCTCAACATTATAATCCTCTTTAACTGGGTGCTACAAGCTTTCCAAGACTCAGTTGAGTCGTGAGCAATTTTGAAACAATACGTGTAGCATATCCCGAGGAAGTAGCCGAGGAGGAAGTCCAAGAAGCCATCTCAATATTTAATTCACCATCCAACCTCCCCCACCCCCCCTTTCTCACACCAATCTACCTTAATATTCTTCCAATGCCTCTAAGACCACCACTGCATAACACGGGACCTCCCTGTCGATCTCATCTACTACTCCTCCGGTCGACCTCCCTGAAGAGGCCCTCAACACGCTGCTCAAGGTAGCCAATTTCGTACAGACGCCTACCGATACAACGCCCATAGGCACAGTGGAGGAGGAACCCACACCAATTGAAGATGATGAGGTTCCTCAAGATCCTCCCTCCTCCCCACCCAAAAATGTACAATGGAGTCCCGACCTGCATTCGTTCCAAGAACGGCCAAATAGTGCACTCATGCACCATTGGAAGCAACAACTCGAAGGCTTCCACTTGCACCTCTATAAAATCTTGCAGGTGCACCCCCTCACACAGATTATCACCCAGTCCTTCAATGAATGGCAATGCACCCATCCAAAGTGCACAAGAGGAGGTTACCACCTCGCCCCAGATGCTCCAGTTCCACTGACCGATGCCGACGCCGGTCAACAACCTCGCTGGCGCATCCCCTTCCTCAAAATGGAGCAATTTTGGCAGTACTACCATAGTGCCCACGTCGATGGACTTGGGCATGCCAATGGAATGACGATGGACTTGGGCAGAATTCCGCGAGCTCCAACAACGGGACCCTAATAAGTTGTACAATTTTCCTAAGTATATCTTGCCAAAAGACATTGTTGACAGTTCTGGTGCGATGAGCACATGTAGAGCAAAGGTATGAGTAAAGGGCAAGCTACCACATGGCATGGAGGAGATATCCCACATGTGAGCAAGCATATGGATGTAAGTACCCTCACCTATAAAAGGGAGGCTCATTTGAAGTAATATCAATCAAGCACTTTGCACTATCTCAAGATTCTCTTTATGAGTCCAAGCTAATCTATCTTGGAGCCTAATTGACTTGAGGTACATGTCATGAGCACTCTCTTCATCATGTTTCCACACATGTTCCATCCACCTTAGAGCGCTCCATAGATCCTGAGGCACGCATGTTTTCTCATGGTATCAGAGCATAGGTTTAGCTCTCCTAGTTTAGCTCATTAGTAGTTCACTAGGATTGCTCCCATTCCTAGATTAGTTTTAGAATGTAAGATTAGTTTTAGATCTCTAGAGTTCTTCATTTAGAGAGTTCAGTTCATTGTGAGCTTGAGTGCTCCTTGCTTCAAAAGATAGGGAGAGAGGATCAGAAATCTAATTTTGAGAGAAAGGTAGGCTTTTAGACCTCATTTGTGTGAGAGTAGATTACTTCTTCGGCGTCCATAGCTCTACTCTTGAATTTGCATCTTAAAGCTCAAGGACAACGACCTCCAAGGCTTATGTGCAGCACCCAAGGACTCGACAACCAAGGCTCCACGTCTCCTCTACACTAGGAATGACCGAGCCTCCATACGCCTCTATGAACTAGAAGCTCTAAAGCTCTAGGTCTTGACAGTAGCTTTGCATCTGAAATTGCAAACATCTTGGTCAATCGTCAGCCCTCCACCCTCGAACAGCCAACCTTCTGCTTCATTAACAAGCACTCAACAAAGGCAGCCTATTCTCTAACAACTACTTTCCCCTTCTCCTTCTCCCTCCCTTCTCCCCTCTCTTCTTCCCTCTCCCCTTTCCCTCTTTCTCTCATGGAAACACATTGCAACAATCCGGAAGCCGCTTGCATGACACAAGTGGATGGCTCGTGCTCGCATTGCTCTCACAAGGAAGTAGCTTGGAGTGGAGGCTCCAACAGCATCCCTTCAACATCCCCACAACATGTGAGTCACCGTTGAGACTACACACCCTTTCATAGGGAGTGTATAACAACGTCTTGAACCTAATGCTAGCTTCAAATCTATGAAAAGTTGAGCCTTACAAACACCAAAAAAGGAACATAAAGTATCTTTCAGAAGAGTGTAATATGTGGCCTCCTAGGAGACACTTTCTTAAATTTTTGGCTATCTAGAGGCTTATTGACAAAGGGAAAACAAAGGAGAGACACATGTGGGTACTATGTGGAGGAAGTTGAGCTATAGTTAGGAGGAGCTGCAAGTGAATTGCTCTGAGGCAAGTTGGAGCTAAGTACTAAATAGTAAACTAAGACTAACTTAGCACTTAATACTAACTAATAAACTTGTGACTAATAACATACTAACTAGGTACTAAGTAGTAAGCTAAGACTAATGACTTAGAATTAACTAACTACTACTACTAACTAGCTAGATGCTAACTACTGCTACTAGCTAACTATTTACTGCTAACAACTACTACTACTAGCTAGCTACTACTACTAACTACTTCTAACTATTTAAAAAAACTAATTCCAATGTGCAAACAATGACTAACAATTACTAGTGATGTAAATTAGAGTATACACTAATGACTACTGGTGACTAGACTCTACTAACTACTACCAAAGTGAACTAGAGTCCAAGGATTTTCACAAAGATCAACTATGATCTTTATTGGTTGACTGGCAACAAAAAGGGCCACTTATGGCATAGCTGCTCCATGATTCATAGTGATCGCTACCCCATGGGCAATCAATTGTGATCTCTTCATGCCTCATTATGAGGAGTAAAGGGTGCCCATCCCCATCCACTAAATAATTCCCCATCTCCTAGTAGGTCACTCCATCAAAAGCCTTATAGGAGTCCCCACTATCTATTCTTCAAAGGGCACAAGGAAGGGTTATAAAAGGTCAATGCACGATGAAGAGGCTGTAGGAAAGGTGAAGACCAAGATTCAATTCATTTGGCCATTCTCACATATGCACAGAAGATACAAGGATGTATGTGGTTAGTTCGGCTTATATGACCTTGTAAGTTTTGGTTGCGATTTAAAAGCATTAATTATGTTCGCAGATATCATAGTATATATTTAAATAGAGTTTTTAGGTTTGTTAAAATTTTAAGAGGATTCTATGTGGGATTTAGCATCATAATGTGTTTGTGTTTGTGTCTTGACATGTTTTAGCTAGCCTGACTGGTATCTCTTTAAAGGCCTCAAAGGCCACCAATTTTAGTTGAGAGTATTCAATTGAGCTTAGGTGCCTATGATAAAAAGTAATAAGTCTTCAATGCTATTTGTATGGAACTCGAAGAAAATAATCTATTGAGGTTATTGACGTGCAAAAGAGGACCTATGTCAATCCCCATTGTAGGCATGTGTTTTGTGTCTTGAAGCCATGCTGAATCATGGATTGTGGTAATGCATATGAAGGCTTTCACGGAGGACATGAAAGAGCCAAAACAATGGATAAATGGGGCTCCAAGGAGCTATATTTGCCGATTTCTTTGTCCTTTCTAAAGGCCTTCCAAGGGCGTGATGTTGTCTTCCACTAGGTAGAAGAGGAGTTCTTTGTCTTTTTTTGTGTGTATAATGGGGTCTATGAAGGGGTCCATAATTACTTAGACAATGGTAGAGGAGGCTTCATTATATGAAATTATAAAGTATTGATCGTGGTTTGTAAGCAATAATTGCATTAATAGATAGGACCCATAAAATGCATAAAGTGCATAAAGACAAAATTTTCCCATTTGCAGAGGAATGTGCAAAGCTCTTTCGGGGAATTCAAGGTTGGTAAAAAAGGAAATAGTAGGCTTTTGAGTAAAATGAATACATTTAGCTAGATGCATGTATGTTATGTTTGAGGATGAAGTGTTGGTACAAAGTTGGCACTTCAGATGGTGGCTGTTAATTTTTGCTTCAAGGTTAAGTTGACATCCTTTTTGTGTTGGCATTAATTGTAAAGCGTCTCGTTATTTATGGTTCTATTGATATTCTCTTTATGTCAATTCTTAGGGAATTACAACAAAGCTTATCATGCCAATCCAATTACAAAGTCAATTCTGCTTAATAATTGAGTAGAACGTTTACATAGTTGATAAATTAGTCATCAAATTCATGATTTTAGATAAATTATGTCCCCATGGTGTTATTAATATTCCAAGAGATTTACCACCATTGCAAATGATGGCTCTTCTCCTCTCCCCTCTTCATATTTTGTCATGGTGTCAAAGCTCCCTTGCCTTCCGCTAAGGCATTGAAATCCTTGCGAGAGTGATTGTGAGCGCATTTCATTCTCTTCTGTTGAGAGAAAATTCCATCCGTTTGAGAGAAATTTTCATCCATTTTCTTTAAGAAATTTCCGTTTAGCTCTTTGAGAGAGAGAGATTTAGATTGTGTGAGATTTGAGAGAGTTGAGAGAGTTATATATCTGCTGAGAAAGAGAGATTCTGAATGTGTTCATTCTGAGAAAAAGAGAGAGGTCTATAACCTACAAAGTAAGTAAAGAAAGCTCTCCTTGAGAGCTCAAGTGCCTCTCCAAGGCAACTACCCAAAGCTTTGAGGCCCGAGCTCCTCCATCAAAATGGCAAATCAATAGCCTACAATGCAGCCCTACACAACTGCTAGCAAAATGAGCCTTACTACAAGGTTCAAATGGTAGCAGCGGCATCAACAAAGAAACAATAGCTCAATTCTCTATTAACGCATGCCTCAAGAGGAGGGGAGGAATGGGGGGGGAGATCGGGAGGAAGGGGGGAAAGGGGGGGAAGGAGGGGAGATGGGGAGGAAGGGGGGAGGGGAGGGAAAAAGGGGGGGGAGGAAGGGGGGGAGGGAAGGAAGGGTGGGGAGAGAGAGAGAGAGAGAGACAGACAGACAGACAAACAGAGAGAGATAGAGAGAGAGGTTTGAATTCTAAAGCGGGAAGTTTGAATTCTTTCAGGGCTATATATTGACTCTCACCTCTCCCATAACTCATTTTTTATCACACCCTCTGTTCTACTCCCGCTCTCTTCATGTTCCCCTCCCTTCCTCTATGTCAAGCTCTCCTGCCGTCGATAAGATCTAAACCTCCATATCTGAGTTTCAACATCTTGTGGAAAAGGATCCTTGACTTCTAAATCTTATGGTCTATAACTCTTGGGCACCATACTTGGATTATTTGGAATCTTGATTTCCTTGTCTCTAGTTTTGGTTGTCATTAACTCAGTTCCCCAATCATGCGACACCTTGGCGCTTTTCAACCAAGGTCTTCCAAGCAATAAAGAATATGCATTCTCTTACATGGGAATAACCATCCAACAAACTCACTGTTAATGATTACCACCAATAGTCAGAACAGCATTAAAAAACATACCTATAGGTTTTACAGGTCGTTGATCAGCCATTCAAACTTGGAATGGAGATGGTTTCATATTCTTCAATTTCAACTTATTTGCCATAGCTACAAAGATGATATTGACTCAAGAATCGCCATCTAGAGTAACACCTAAAACCTTTTTCTTTTTAAATTTTACTCTAATCATAGGGACTTGGTCATGTATCATTGGAATATCAATGATGGGAATAGCAACTAATGAATCCACAGTCATAGAAAATCCCTGCAACAATAAGGTACAAGCTTGATCAATTCTGATATAGTGAGACTGACCTTCGTCTATTGGAAAATTTCCCATGCTTTTGTCATTTTAGTTTTTAGCTCTTCTTCATAAATTGAGACTCTGACTTGTCGAGGCCTTTGCCAAGTTATCTGTTAGTGGTACCTTACTCAAATCAAGAGGTAGGTCCACTAGTAGAGCTATCCCTTTCAATTCCCAAGTGATTCGAGAGGCAATATGCTTTTGGGCCTTCCAGTTGATATCACCCATGGGAGAGGTAGATCCTTCTTGATGTGAGTAGCCTACTATTGCATCAAACAACTGAACTTGGAAGCTCGGCTAGAATTGCCTAGCATCCTAGGTCTACCTCTCATCTTTCTTTTTTTCTTTGAAGAAACTTCAAATGTTCTTGCCACAAAGGGCCTTAAACCTTTAAGTGGTTGCCATTATAGAAGTAGTAACAAACTTGTGAAGGTCCTTGATTCTTGTCCTTCCCATGTTTACCTTTACTACTTCTTTGCTCAGGTATTGGAGGTTGTGCTTCCTTATTCTTGGACTCAGTCTCAACCTGATTCACTTCTATTGTTTTCTTTTTTGCATACCAGTAAGTAGAGTCACCATGCCCAAATTTAAAATAAATTCCACACTATTCTTTTGTACAGTAATCTCCTGTATGGCCCTTCTTAGAGTCATCTTGTGTATTTCCCTTCTTGGAGCAATTGTTATACCATTTAGACTCTTCCTTTCTTGGTTTGCCTCAATAACCCATCTCCCTTAAGGCCTTTTTCACAGCGTGTTTCAGCTTGTCAAGTTCTGTTGAGGCATCCTCATCATCACTTGCTTCCTTCTTCTTCTTGGGATTCTTCTTGGAGGGCACACGCTTCTCCAGTGCAACAAGTCACTTCAATAAATCTTCATATCTCTTTGTTGGATTGATTATTTCTAGGGATTGGAGATCAATTTGGGTACAGCCTATAATCAACCAAGCTTGTAATGACTTATCGTCTAGAGGTGTACTAAGTTGGTTAATCAAAGTTCTCTACTTGAGTACAAAATCTTGAATAGACTGATGTTCCTTCTGCTTCAAGTCACTGAGTTTGGTGTGGACATCCTTCTCATTGATGTCCTATCGGAATCTCTTAAGGAAAGCCTCTAGCATTTGTTTTCCCATGCTTGAAGTATCCAATAGGGAATTGATTAAACCAATGCTGAGTAGTCTTAGCTAATGTGCATGGGAAGTATTTTATATACTCTTCCTTTGTCATCACTGTGCCATTGATATGGCAAACCTAGAGGAAGCTTTGTAAGTGACTGTAAGGATCTTTGTCTTTAGTCCCATTGAAATCTTGAAATTTGACCTTGATTGGAGTAGCTAGTTTGAGCTTGACAATGGGTTGGACTCGGTATTCGATATCTAGATGGTGAAGCACGTCTAACTATCCATCCTGACATTGATAGTCGTCGTGATGCCCCATTGTTATGACTTTGTAGTGGTGCTGGACTTGGTGTTCAATATTTGCATGGTGGAGCAGGACTAACTATCCTTCATCTCAATAGTGACGGTTATTGTGATGCCCTACTATTATGCCTTTGTTCTGAGTTTCGATCCGAAGGTTTACTTTGACTATGTTGACTCCCTCACTCTTTTGCTTTTGACATGTGTATGGATCTGTCATCATTCCCTGTGTTGGTAACATATCCAATTTCATATCTAGGTTTATAGTGGTGACTTGGAGAACCGTGCTTGTAGCTTGGTCTGTATTGTGACCTATTGGAGTCTTCAGGATGGAGACTCTCTATGGACGATTGCTCAAAATCTTCTTGCAAATGGGCTAAAAAGTTCCTCTCTATTGAAATGCTCAGATCATCTTGGACATATGCTTGGGATTGGCTCACTTCTAGTGTCAGTGTGGTATCCTAGAACAACCCTTCTCTACTCAAGGCCGATTCCTTGCCATCCCGAGCTCACCATTGCATAAAGTTCCCTAGATCCTCTTCCCAATTCCAATGTTTATTACATATTGGATCCGAATTCATGGTAGCTTCTTGGTCCTCCATATTCTCCTAACCTCTACGGCCTCTTGCATAGGTATTCCTCTTGTTGTGACGTCTATCTTTCTCTCCTCACTGAGCATGTGTCAGAATTCTTGCAACAACTTAATGATATGTACATCTGCCTGAGTGCACTGTTTAATGTAGTTTTTGGTTCTTCAAGTAAGCTTGCAAGATTCTGATAGCCTCATGTCAGTAGTAGGCAAACTATATGAAGACAAATTGACTCACAATGTTGCATAGCAACCCGTGGATTGTGAGAATGAGCATCTTCATCTATGACCCATATGCATTGGAACCAACCAAGGCTGAATAGCCAGTCAACTCGGGAATAGGGGAAATATCATCAACATTTGGCGATCTTACTTGGGAGTGATGTGCTGAAAGTGCTGAGTGGGGAATTGAGTGTAGAAGTCCATAAGACTAAGTAGGCAAACTATATGAAGACAGGGACACCGGATTGCTCAAGAAAAAAGAGATATATAATTAAAGAAAACCAATTGTATCATCAAGGAATTCTCTGGTTGCAACAACTTGTGGCTGCATAGTTCACAAAGCCTTGCATCAACTTGGCCAAACTCACCTTCACTATGCCTCGACTAGGCTAGAAGCTCTATGAGCCCTTTACTACTAGACTCTTGAGCTTACTCTTTGGACAGTCACATAACATCCTTTTTTCTCTCTCCCTATTACTATTGAATCCTCTATCTAAATAACAGTTTACCAACTACCTAAGGCAAGTCGACCACCTTCTAAAACTAGTCTAGCTAATTTGGTGGACCGGACTCCACCATTGATTGTACTTGCTGGATTCTTACCTTTTCCTAAAATCTATGGAGCTCTTACTCACCAACACCTCCTCGACCTTTTTGCTTCCATGTTGTCTGCCACCTCAGCTTGGTGATCCAAGTTCTATGTACCGAGTTCACATCTTTGAGTCTCATGTTAACAAGGTTCAACACCTATATGGTAAGGAGGGGAAGAGACAAAGGCAAATTTTTTGTAGAGAGGCTATAGGGAAGATCACTTTGGGTAGCAATTTGTAGAGGTAGAGGCTAGCATGGTCAAGGCTAGATGGGCCAAGGAGGTCAATAGTATGGATGACAACATGGCTACCGCATGGCTAATACCATGGGGAATAGTATGCTAAAACAATGGGAGTTTTCAAGGTAGAGGAAACTATAAGAGTCAAGCACAAAAGACTAGAAAAATGCAATTATTGTGGGATTATAGACTATTGGGCCAAAGAATGCCATAAAAAGCGAAGTGATATCAAGGCAAAAAGGCCACCACATAACAATTATGCATCTATAGACATGGATAGAAAAGGAAAACATGAGAAACTTCTTACTATGACATATATTATGGGAAGAATGGCCAATGTAGGTCCAACGAATTGGTATATTTGCTTTGGAACTTCTAATCATATGGCGCCTCATAGAGAATATTTAAATCATTTGAACCAGTTGTAATCCCTCTTTTGTGTGCACAAGGGATGACATCCAACATGAGACTACCCACATGGGGTAAGGTTTCCATGAGGCTACCCACGAGGGATGACACCCAACATGAGACTGCCGTGAGACTACCCACATAGGGTAAGGTAGCAAATTAAACTACCATTTGGGTGATGTTAAGTATCTTGGTGATGTACTTTTCGTGCCAAACATTGCCAACAACCTTGTTTCCCTGGGCCAAATCATGGAGAAACATTTGGAGGACCAATTCAAGCAAAAGGATGGTTAGTATTGAAAATATGCCAAATGCAAACAAGATAATTTCCAAAGACAAGAGGATTGGCCAGTTTTTTTTAATAATGGTTTTTATTAAAAAAACGTTTTCTTTGATTTAAGTACCAAAAAAAGGTTTAAAATGTAAAAGAGCATGGATTTTTAGACCAACTAAGCATTACCGCTTAACCTCCAAATTATCGACAATACCTACGAAATACCACACGATATCACTAATGTAAAAACACCGCGCACTATACAAACTCTTGCATGGTAATTTCAATTTATTGTGCAAAATATTGAGACCAATCATTAGGTGCCATGTGTCCAACATGTGGAGTGTATGATACTGCATGGTATTCCAAAATTATCGTGCGATATTTCAAGACGATCATCGAGTGCCACATGTCAATCATGCATTGAGAAAAATACCACATGGTATTCTTGAGTTACCACGTGGTTATTCGATGAATCACTAGCCATCACATGTCCAAACAAATCCCACAGTTGGACCAAAAATACTACGTGATATTACCGACGTACCATGCAGTATTTTTTGTGAAGGTCTATAAAAATTGTTCCCCACTGCATTCTGTTCACATTTTGTTGATAGATTACCATCTTTCATTCATAGATTACCATTTTGCTGGTGCTTTCGGTGAGATTCTAGCCTTTGTTTCCTTTGGTTTTTTGGGTGGTCAGGGTGGGCTATGTGGCTCGCAGCTATATGCTTGACTTCACTACCAACAAGAAATCAATGTGTGTGGGGATAGTTGATTGGGGAAGGTCATTGCATTTTCCAGAGAGTCATGAGGCACAAGATCCCAGATATGCTCCGTCTGGGCGTGCCAACGCCATATTAGTAAATTTGGGGAAACCCCAATACCTTGGGAATCATCTTTCTAATTTACTTTCCAATGGAACTTGAGTATGAGACCTTCACATTTGTCAAAGCATGCACATTTAGAACCTACTCTTCAAGACATTTCCAATGACATGCCACATGAAGGGGTTTTGACCAAAACTTGAAAGGATTTCATGTGCTCCATTTTAAGCTGTTTGCAAAATGGGACTTGGGATTTTCCCAAATTCCCTAATATGGTGTCTAAGCCCCAAGAACAAAGGGCGAGTGGTCACCTTGCATAGACTGTTGTGGGTTGATTATTCAAAGAAATGGCCAAATGCATTTATGATGCTGATTAGTATGGTCGATATACTACCAAGAATAACATTGAAGCGAAACTTTTGCTTGATTTTGAAAATAACCTTATGCACGACTACTAATATTTGCATCTACTTTATGATATTTCTCTAATTCTCTTTCATGTAAGGTAGCTCTAAGACCTCGAGACGGAGAAAACATCCAATCGTCTTGCCCCTTCTTAACATATTTGACGTGGTAATCTGCTTATTAGAATAGGTGTGGGATGGTAGTTCGCTTTTCCCATGCCCTTCTCTTTCTCAAGTAAGCGTCTATCTACACTATGTTCATTCGCAACACCATGCTTTGTTGGCGAATGTCGGTAGCTATCATCTCTTACATTACCATCTACTTTCTTGGCGAATGTCGGTAGCTATCATCTCTTAAATTACCATCTACTTTCCTTATACTCACGCTAGTGCAATAGCTAGCATCTCTTCTACTCTCCTTTCGTCTTTGCACTATATTTTCAAATAATTATATATTACAACTACGGTGCATGATAAGACACCACAAGAAGAATTTACAATAAGCAAACCAAATATCTCACATCTTAAAAGTGTGTAAGTGTGTATGTTATTTCCACATTCTAGATGTGAAGAGAAGTAAGTTCAAATCTCCAACGCCTGAGAGAAATGCATATTTCATTTGGGTGGCCATACCTCATTGGCTTGCTTTACTAAGATACCTCCCTCCAAGGTTGAAGGAGCATTGAAAGAGCATGGAGGTGCTCAAGCATCCAAGTACAACCTCTAAGAGCCAAATGATTATATATGAGAACTAGGCTTTAAAGTCTACACCGAAGTACGAGTTTTTGGCTTGCCTTGCCTGAAAGGTAGCCTTAGTAATGAAACTCATCTTCAAGAATTGAAATTACAATTTTTATTTTAGATGTGAAGCTCTAGATGTGAAGAGAAGTAAGTTCAAATCTCCAACGCCTGAGAGAAATGCATATTTCATTTGGGTGGCCATACCTCATTGGCTTGCTTTACTAAGATACCTCCCTCCAAGGTTGAAGGAGCATTGAAAGAGCATGGAGGTGCTCAAGCATCCAAGTACAACCTCTAAGAGCCAAATGATTATATATGAGAACTAGGCTTTAAAGTCTACACCGAAGTACGAGTTTTTGGCTTGCCTTGCCTGAAAGGTAGCCTTAGTAATGAAACTCATCTTCAAGAATTGAAATTACAATTTTTATTTTCCAAGAATTCTATCTCCCATATTTGGACATATTCTACATGCAACTAGAGTTTAACTTCCACATAATCCCGAGTCTCTCTTTCCCCTAAAAATCCTCCTTTACTCGCTCTCTCTCTCTCTCATGCCCCCTCTCTCCCTCTCTCTCTTTCTCTCTCTCAACTCTCCATCCTCTTTTCCATGCTCCACATCTAAGGCAGGCCTTATGAATGATTATGAGCTCTAGATGTGAAGAGAAGTAAGTTCAAATCTCTAACGCCTGAGAGAAATGCATATTTCATTTGGGTGGCCATACCTCATTGGCTTGCTTTACTAAGATACCTCCCTAAACTCATCTAAGCTCTAGATGTGAAGAGAAGTAAGTTCAAATCTCCAACGCCTGAGAGAAATGCATATTTCATTTGGGTGGCCATACCTCATTGGCTTGCTTTACTAAGATACCTCCCTCCAAGGTTGAAGGAGCATTGAAAGAGCATGGAGGTGCTCAAGCATCCAAGTACAACCTCTAAGAGCCAAATGATTATATATGAGAACTAGGCTTTAAAGTCTACACCGAAGTACGAGTTTTTGGCTTGCCTTGCCTGAAAGGTAGCCTTAGTAATGAAACTCATCTTCAAGAATTGAAATTACAATTTTTATTTTCCAAGAATTCTATCTCCCATATTTGGACATATTCTACATGCAACTAGAGTTTAACTTCCACATAATCCCGAGTCTCTCTTTCCCCTAAAAATCCTCCTTTACTCGCTCTCTCTCTCTCTCATGCCCCCTCTCTCCCTCTCTCTCTTTCTCTCTCTCAACTCTCCATCCTCTTTTCCATGCTCCACATCTAAGGCAGGCCTTATGAATGATTATGAGCATTCAACTTGTTCTATGGCTTAAAGCCAAATTCAAATTGTATTTTGTTGATAGGACAACATGAACATAAATTCTCACGACGACTCTCTAAGTGGAGCATGTAGAGCACATGGTAGTAAAACCTAAGAGAAAGAGTACTTCCATCCCATGGTTGATTCTAACATTTGCACAACATTATCATAGTGGCAAAACATTATCATAGTGGCAAGAGAAAAAATTATCTACATATACAAAACCTTCAAGTTGAAAATTTTGAGGAAGCCTTTTATTGAAAATTTGCAGGTTTTCAGCAAAAGTATAAGTAAAATGCCTAGGATGGCATTCACCAATTAGCATTTCCCGTTTCAAAACCTTCTATTTTCAAAGTGAAAGGTTAATTTGCAAAATTTGCCATTAAATTCAAGCTCAGTACAGTAGTAATTAGTATGTAAGAGTCGAACTTTCATTTTGTACAAAGCACGCTCTCGTGTTCTACTGCGCCATTACGAAGTCACAGTAGCTTCACCCACCAATTGCTTTTAGTCCAGCGTCAACAGAAGTGTCTGGTATTGATTAGACTTGAAGAGTGAGGGCGGCTACTGTGGCCGCCAGGGCAGAGAGTGCACGCAGTGTAATGTAGAAGCGGGCTCGAAGAGGAGAAAGATGAGACACCGCCGTCGAAGGACTAGTGAGGAGGGCGATACTGTGAAGCCGTTGAAGAGTGAGGGCGCGAGTGCAGATCAAGAGTGTGCCGCGTGCGAAGCTCCATCAACGTAGAAGCGGGATGGGAGAGGACGGCGAGACCGCGTCAGAGGACGACGACCGAGTAGTGGTGGTAGGATCGGACGGAAGGTCTTGGGGACGTTAAACTGCTGCAGGTTTAAGGAATTGCAAAAGTGAGCTTGATGTGATGAACAGGAGCCGTTGAAGAGCTAGTGAATGAGGGCGATACTGTGCATGGGCGAGTGCAAAGAGAGAGTGTGAAGCACCATGATATTCAACGTAGAAGCGGGATGGGAGAGGAGGAGGGCGACAACGCGCCGGAGGAGAACGACGGACTAGCGGCAGACGTAGCTGGATCGGACGGAAGGTCGATTGGCGACGTAAACAATCGGGAGATGCTGTGTATGGGAGGAGGATGAAAGCCGTAATGGGCAGTGGGCTTGGAGGGTGGCAACTCCGGCAGCGGCCTGCTCCCTTGCAAAACCTCCATAGCTCGCCTTATCGTCGGTCTCTGCTTGGGATCAGGATGCGAGCACGCCAATCCCACCACCAGCACCCTCTCCATCTCCTCCTTTTCGTACCTCCCCCCCATCCTCCCATCCGCCGCTTCCATCATCCTCCCCTTCCCGTAAAGCCCCCACACCCAATCCACCAGTACCCCTTCCTCCTCCTCTCTCATCGCATCGCATGGCCTCCTCCCACATGCCACCTCCAACAGCACCGCCCCATAACTGTACATATCCGACTCCTTCGTCGCCTTCCCCGTCCCCATACATTCCGGCGCCACATACCCCACTGTCCCCGCCACAATCGTCGTGTGCGCCCCCACCCCCTCCTTCATCTGCCTCGCTAGCCCGAAATCGCCCAGCTTCGCATTGAATTTGGCGTCCAGCATCACGTTGCTGGCTTTCAAATCCCTGTGGATTACCACGTTCTCGCACTCCTCGTGAAGATATTGCAGCGCAGATCCTAACCCGCACACGATCGCGTACCTGCGGCTCCAATCAAGAGGTTCTGCATCGTCGTTGAAGAGGAAATTGTCAAGGCTGCCGTTGGGCATGTAATCATACACGAGAAGAAGCTTTCCATTCTCATGGCACCATCCTTGCAAACGGACCAGGTGACGGTGACGCATGTGGCTGATGACGGTCACCTCTGCTGTGAACTCTTTGAGACCTTGGCTAGAGTTCGCAGAAATGCATTTCACAGCGACAGGAGTGCCGTCTCCAGGTAGAATACCTTTGTACACCTGACCGAATCCTCCTTCACCCAGCAGCTCCGTGCCACTGAAGTTTTTGGTGGCTGTGCTGAGCTCCTTGTAGGCGAAAATGCGCGGTCCGAGATTACCGTAATCCAAAGGCAGCTCCCCCAGATCGAATTCGACATTGCGATTCCGCCCGCTGGCATTATATTGATTAGAGTCGTTCTCGATATCCTCCCGCCCGCTGGCATTATAATTATAATCAGTATGATTCTCGATATCCTCCAGGCTGTGACGCCGGGCGGAATGCTGTCCGGTCCGCTTCCTTTTTCGCCAGAAAACAAAGGCAAAAACTACAGCTCCAAGCGCAACGACTACGGCAATGCAAATGCCAGCAATCAAGCCACCGTTGGAGGAGCCACTACTAACTGAGAATGGGGGGAAGGGAGGGCTGTATAAGGCGGTACTCATATCGGCCAATATGGCAAGGGGGAAAGCAGTGCGAGAAGAGAAGGCGAGGCTAAGAGAAACGCACGGTGAGAGCCCATGAGCTTGAAAAGCAAACCAGGATTGAGGTGAGCGACGGATATCTCATTCAATACGCGCCTTTGACAAACATGTCTTGGACGGTGAACTTTGAAGCTTTATTTCACATCAAAGATGTAAGCTTTTGTTGCCACCGTAGACATTTGAAATTGCAGCTCAACTTCTCTACCAACTTACGCCTTCTAGAACCACATACCCGGTCCCATTTTCACACCATCTTGTGGAAAAAGAATTAGTCCTATACGTCTCATACACTCGTTATGGACACAACACTAGTATAGGATACACTCTCACGAGAAATTGGCTAGGCTAGGGCTCCCCCTAATATAGGGAGGGTTGGCCCTAAGAGAGTTAATGGAGAGATGCCGGAGGTGATCATAAGGCAAAAGTTCTTCCACTAAACCACACCTCTGGGGTTCATCGCATAGAATTTTAGTATACCACTTGTATTCAAAAGGAGAGGTATTTTAATTCAATTTTTGGGAAAAAGTTATTTAATAGGATTACAATAACATCAAAAATTTCTCAAATCAACTTTAGAAAAAAAGCCTCTTATGTGGTTTTATTAGGGGGAAATTTAGTTGATACATAGGCTTGAGCACCACACTCACACACACAAGGCAAGGGTTTGGCATAGCCCTAAAACACATCAAAGCTAGAACATCCCTATGGAGAATCAAATATACTCGCGTGGGTGAAGCATTGTGGCAAAAAATTTACCAAAAGTTCAAGTTGAACATTTTCATGCCATCACAAATTTAAATGCCATTTTCTTGCAAAATGCCATTCTCTTACAAATTACCCACTATTTCATCAAAATGGTAGTTTCATCCTACAACCATTCACTTTAGTCTTTTCTCTCTAATAAGGATATTATTCATCACCCGCATCAATCATGTATCCATTGCAGATGTATATGCCCTCCTTACCAAAAATCCAAAATATTGAACCACAAGTGTGAAAAATCCTAGTAATTATAGTATACTAAGGCAAAGAACCTTCTTATTTGTATTCCATATGAGTCCATAGTATCAAAATCAATCTATAATGGAAGAGTAACAAAATACATGTCCCCTATGTCAATCTATGCTAGAGTATGTCCCCTATATCATATAAAAATGGAAATTCCAATTAAGTAGTTAGGAAACAACATTAAAAGGTTGAAAACGAAGGTGAACGTTTGATTTTTCTATTTTTCCCATCAAAGGATTGAAAAGGAAGGTGAAAGTTTGATTCTTCTATTTTTTCCATTGTGACTCCTTCCCACCCACATATTTCTATGAATGTAGGTCCCCCAAGGTAGAAATTTGCTATTTAATGAGTGTAGGCCCTCCAAGGTGGAAAGTTTCCATTCAACCAACATCATTAAAGTAGGAGGGAGGGATTTCTACTAGGAGGACCCACCCTACCACCTCTCTCTCTCTCTCTCTCTCTCTCTCTCTCTCTCTCTCTCTCTCTCTCTATTTATAAATATATATTTGGCTCTCATAAGTCTCAATAAATTGTTGCATTCAAAGTCACTATATAGTGGAATATGGCTTAGATTCAACACTTTCAAAGTCACTCTATAGTGTATTATGCTTCATATGTCATATAAAAGTGGAAATTCCAATGGAGTAGGCATGAGAGGGTTGAAATAAGAGGAGGGAGGGAGGACTTTCTACTAGGATGTCACAATTTCCCTTCCACCCCCCCCTTACCCCCGCTCCTTCTCCCTATATATATCTCTCTCTTTTACACACACACACACACACACACACACACACACACACACACACACACATACACACACACACACACATACATACATACATATATATATATATATATATACATAATATCTAGGTACTCTCTCATGTTCATGTTTTTTGCACCATTTAGTAAAGTTATAGGCATCAAAATTTTGTGAAGTTATGGCTAATTTTCTCCACCACATTTAGAGCATAGTTTGCAAAAAAAGTGCTTTGTAACCTTGGAATTTGTGGAGGATATGCTTCTATATTGGCAGGAACTATTGGATGATTCTAGGCTTGAGAGGGGTATCCTGGATGGGTATGAAGACGTTTTGATTGATAAACAAAACAAGAGATGTGTGGAGGAAAGTGAGGCAAAAGTTGTTTACTCGGGTGCCCATGTTAAGCTATCATTTCTCAAGAGTGGGGATGGAAATCTTCACAGCTCGATGATATGTTGATGTAGGCGCAAAAAACACAGTCTAATTAAACTAATCAAGCTAATAGTCAAACTAATCAAAGCTACTAGAAAATAAAACAATTTCTACCACTAAGGTGGTTTAGGATAGTCACATAGCTAGTGTGAGAGGGCTCTAACAATTAGACAATAATAATATATTGATGTTCATTTCTATATTTCTGTTCAACCACAATTTCAATCACGTGATTGTTGTCGAGCTATTTTAGGACAATCACATATAATCAAGCTAATAATTAAATTAATCAACTAAACTAATCAAGCTACTAGTAAAACAATATAATTTTAATTTAGGAGTGTCACATATAATCAAGCTAATAATTAAACCAATCAAGCTAATAATTAAACTAATCAAAGTAATAATTAAACTAATCAAGCTACTAGTAAAACAAAACAACTAGGCTAGTTTAGAACAATCACAATCTCAACCACCACCGAGCTAGTGTCTGAACTAAACTAGCTCAATAATAGATTGTTATACGTGCAAAAAACACAGTCTAATTAAACTAATCAAAGCTAATACAAAACAAAATAAGTTATACGATCGGGTTGGTTTAGGATAGTCACATAGTTGGTGTCTGATCTGAACAGGGCTCGGTGATATATAACAATTAGACAATAATAGTATGTTGTCGTTCACTTCTGTATTTCTATCCAACCACAATTTCAACCACATAATTGCTGTTTGACTTGAACCAGCTCTTGTCATCAAAGAGAACTCCAATTCCTTTTAATTTTCATAATGCAAGATTGATAAAAGATTTATTGGCTAACCTTGACACAAATAGAGGATTCATAGCTAATCTTAATACAAATAGAACACCACACATGGCCTTGATTTGTCCATTGGGAATTTGAATCAAAATGTCCTCAATCCCTTGATTGGAAGTCAAAGATTGTCCCCTAGTTGCATACCCAGAGCACTATTGACTAGATTAAGGCCTGCCATAGGTATGTAACATGTGATCCACTAATCATATGTTGCTATCAAAGGGATGTGGTGCAAGTGTTGCTATGCACAATTTGATGGACTAAGATGCCAAAAATCTTTGCATGACTCTATCAATCCAAATTCTATTAAAAAAGGACTTCTAGTGCAAACTATAGGTATCTGGCTTTGCCATGCCAAAATACCCCAAGAGTTTTCTATGTTCTAGATTTTGTCAAGAAAGTATCTTCAGAGCATACCTAACTACTGAAGACATCGAAAATGCCATGAGTATTTGGTAAGTGTCCACCTTCTTTTAACTATGGTGGACATTGCCCTTGCCATGCCATGTGGAATTTTGAGCGGGTCCTCAAAAGAGAATTTTTTCCCCTTTGTATTATGATCCATAGATTTCCTTTAGTATCACAGATGGATTCAAGCTCATGACCTTCTTCTTGAAAGGCTAAAAACCTAGCCACTAGAGTATTCACAAGCTACCATGACCTTTGTGTTTGAGGCAAAGGGTCAAATACTCTTATTCTCTTGAGGGGATTGCCAAAGCCATACATTAATGGGATCTTCTCTCTTGAAACTTGATGCTTGAACCTTTTCTTTTCTGTGTTTTTGGCTACACAATGCTTATGTCCGTACAGTATTAAATACAACATTTGAGAGCTTCTCTCCAAAACCTTATGCTTGGAGATTTTTGCTCATGTGTTTTGGAATACACATTGTTATATTGCTATCATCACCTTATTTTCTTGGGCTATTGCAATGCTATATCATCACCTTGATTTCTTGGGCTATAGCAAGTCATTGTGTGAGCTCTTTGCTAGGATTTGTGTCTTCCCGAGGGCTTGGATTGCCCTCACAAGAGTTAATGAGGTAATATTTTATGTGCTACCTTGCTATAGCATTCATCGTATCGCTATCACCAATGTTGCTTGTCCTCACAAGCCTCCTGTTAGCATTTTACCATTTTAGACATCTATAGCTCCACAATGGCTCTCTCATTATCACACCCAATGGTAGGGTTGCACAACACAAATCAGCCAATGATACATTTGTACTAGCCTAAAATGGATGATGAAGAGGCACTCATGACGAGCGGGCACAATCAAAAGCAGCCAAGCAAGGTTTCCATCGTGAAAGAGTAGTTCGAGGATACAATGAAGCAACTCTTAGGTCTCGTCACTGATGTAGAGATGTCTTGATCAAAGGAGCAGCATGATCTAAGTGAGAAGGCCTTGTTAGCTCAACAAGATCTCATTGAGATAACACGGGAAGAGTTCAAGGAAGGGGTATAGGTTGCTCGGGTGCACCTTGAGACTAAGAGGGAGGGCAATCAAGTGCTCTTCCAAATTGCCGGTGCAATAGAAAATTTATCGTGCTTGCTTAAAGTGAAAGATGAGTTTTAGGTGTTGGATGTATTTCAGGTTTTTGTAATGGCCTTTGCCACCTAAATCCCTGTAACTTTCCACAATGTTTTCATGGCTTCAATGCCTATTTTGGGTTGTTGTAAGTCATTGATTGTCAAGCACATAATCTGGCTTGCCCATTTTGGGTGCTCCAAGGTTGTAATATTTCACACTCAGAATATATATGATAACTTCCAAGATGTAAAAGTTTCTGCAAAACTTTATTGGTCCTTCGAATTGTAATTTTTTCCAACTGCAATAGATACATGATGCAAAAGCTTATGTAAAACTTTTTTGGTGCTCCCAAGTGCAATATTTCCCAACTGTTATAAATACATTTAAAAATGCTCCTGGTTTTTTAGGTTTCCTTGCAGCCACTTTTAAATTTTAGATGAAAAAAATTGGTGTTTTTTAATGCACAAATTTAAGTATGCTGAGTTGCCAAAGCATCATCATAGTTCAAAGCATCATTTGGAGCAATGTATTATTTTTGCAAGCTATCATAATAGCCCTCTTTCTCTTGCTATCCATATTCATGTCCATCCCTTGGGCTGCTATTTTCATTTGAGTATTCATCACAATAGATTCCTTTGGCATTGCAACTATAACTGCAACATCTTGTCTTAGATATGAATCCCTTGCATGGGAATAATTTACGGCTACTTCTACATCTCTCATGAGCACTGTTGGTAGTTCTTGTTATGGGCATCACACAAATTTCTTCTTCAAGAATACTTTGATAGCCTATAAATGAGTTTTGCCAGATGTCCCATAGACATCTCTTCATTGCAAAGCTAGCATTTTTTTTTCGAGTTGTTGAATGGTGATGGTTGTAAACAACACCTTATTGTTACATGAATTTGACAACTCTTGAATGGTCAAGGAGTGGTCAAGCAACAATCATTTTTAAACTAATTTTGTGCAATAACTTACTTTAATACAGTGTCATAAATATCATGTAGTATCTTAGATTATCATGTGACTATAATTGAACCATTTTAAATCATGAATCAATGAGTTTTTTTCTTGATCACTGAAACTTTTGTTAGGTATAGCCAGCTTTGCTTTCTCCCAAAAGTTACCGTAAAGAATTAACCATTATTGATTCAAAACCATATTCACTTTTCCAAGGTGAAGTGAATATACCATTATATCTAAGTCGATATAGATGCGATATTGTCTTGAATCCATGACGAATGAATGGAATATAAATGATTCTAATTCTTTTTTGTCATCATTTAGCCATGGATTAATAAATGTGTTGTAGATAAGTTGAGAGTTATACATAATCTAATGCGTTGTACATAAATTGAGAGTTATACGTTTTCTAATGCATTGGTTTGCAATATATGCTATATTATAATTATTGAAAACCTAAGCAACAAAATAAATAATAAGGAAGATTGTGGCACTTAGGCCACACTTTATATGTTTCACTTTATTTTAATCACCTCAAAAGCATATGCATCATTTCATTTCCCAAGAATATGAACTAATGTATAATGTATTCATTCCAATATTAAAACCCCCTAGAAAAAGAGACTAGGGAGATAGCTTGAATACTTATTCCATCTCAAGATCTACACACGTGTACCCAAAAAACATGGAAGCTTATGAACTTATAGATCTTTACTTTATTTTTTCTCAAACCACTACATGCCATCATGTGGATACAAGAAAATTTTAATCATATGATGTGTACATTAGCCAATATATCTCTTTATATTCTCCATTTCTTATTTAACCTTGACAATGTTTTTTTCATTTGAACTATCTTGATAGATATTCATGAGGATGAAAAAATTTATAAAGTAACATTGCAAAACTTACTTTTTAGTGAGATTCTGGCCTTGAAAGGTTGCAATATGTATCTGGATAAGAAGAAGAGGGTGGAGGGATTAAATCCCAGGTTGGACAAAATTCTCCCCTTTTCAAAGAGGCCTCTTTCTCCTTTTGGGACTCCTTTTTCCTCATGTAGTCTTGCATGCTTCCATTTCTTACACTAAAGAAAATACATGTAAGGGATGGTCTCCCTCTCTCTCTCTCTCTCTCTCTCTCTCGCTCTCTCCTTCTCTCCCTCCCTCCCTCCCTAGAGATTTTTGTTCATACAGGGACATAACAAAGAGAAGATTGAAGAACTTATTCAATCTAACATTGAAGAACTACCACAAAAGATTATCAACCATATACTCCAAACCTTGTATGAAACCTTGTATCTCATCTTTTTGAAATAGAAATTTACGTATAATTTTAGGAAGTAGAAAACTATGTATACTTCTATCTCATTGGAAAATTAAGTATACTTTTAATTCATGGTCATGTTTGCATGACTGTTTATCTTCAGTGCAAAACTTAAAATCCCTTAAAATAGATTCTTAAACAAGGATTGCCTCCTTTGGAACATATGTAACTCAACATATATTAATCAAAACAAGGCGAATACACCAAGATTTGATATATGTTCTAAAACCAAAACATTATTGAATACATGGTGAAGAAATGAAGAGTGTGCATCCGAAATTACAAGTCAATGTCTATTGCCTCAACATGCCCTAAACCATCCACATCCATGGCTTTTGTGGCTTCATGTGGGAGATCCCCCTCCTGCCTTCATTACCATCCAAGTCCCCAGTCAAGTAATCTGCAAGGAGGTCTCGTGTAAACTTCCATGCCAATGTATGTGGGTATTTAACCTAGCACCTACAACCATGCCTCGCACCATAACTGGGTAAATCAATAGAGCCAATGTCTATACCCTCACCAAGTGTCATGTTGTGCATGATGCAACATGCGACTATATTGCGCACTATGTACTTTGGCATTGGGATGGGAAATCTTCTTTGACAGGTACCGCCACTTCATTTTAGGCATCCAAATGCTCATTTAACCACAATGCAAGAGGAAGATAGCCAAAAATTATAGTCCTTCTACTTCAAGGTGGATGACAATTCAAATGGTACCATCAACCATGGCTTGATGCCATATCCACCATCAGCAAATGTACTTGTGTATTCGAAACGTGCCATCTACAAAATGCTCTCCGCCAAGATATGCACCTCACTCCACACAATGGAAGAGAGTCATGGTTGTCGTTGGAGCTCCCTGGCCACCCTGCAAAGACATCAAGGAATTGGATGTTGGAGTCAACAACTGCTTGCAAGGACATGGAGATGTTCTTATCCTTGTTGTACCAATCGGCACTAGACTCATCTAGAGGCACCTCCATCTCAATGTGGGTAACATCCATGGTGCCACATATGTTGGGAAGGCCACGTTGGCGAAAGAAGCTCCACTTCACTCTAGCAAGCTCAATTGGAGTTCTTGGCCAATGCAAGGACTGGTCTTGATGTGTCAAGAGGGCTTTGACAAACTTGTTGACAATCTTTGAAACAGTGGACTTTCCTACTCCAAAGTGTTCACTGATTTCAATGACCCTAGTACCGCTAGCAAGACGCAAGACTATCAATGGCAACTTGCTTCTCGATGGGCAGGAGGCATCCACTAATGGTAGCAAGAGAAGGGGGAATGGGACCTTGTTCGACTTGGGAGCCCAACAAGGCACATAGGTCTGAGAAAAGAGTAACAGAGAGATGGAAAACCTCATTGAACCTAGCATCATCCACATGTGTAGCCATGACATAATGATTCCACCAATCCAATGAGCGAGGTTTGACATAGTAGTTAGAGATAGTGTCAATTGCACCAACTTGAGTAGCAAGGTCCTTAAGGGTGGCCTTTAATTGTGTGTGGATGAAGGCAACAAGAAAGGGTATGCCGAAGTTGGAGGTAGAAAGAGCCGTTTGCATGGATAAGAATGAACATCGAGCAAGGTGTGAGCTCTTCGAATGACATAAGGAGATGGAATCTCTATGAGAAGCATGCCGGTGATGCAAATGAGCATATAATGTGATGATATGCATAAGGAGGGTGACAAAAAAAGCTTTCACAACTTGGCTTGAAGGCGTGGTGCCTTGGACTTGTGATGAAGTAGAGAAAAGGGTGAGAGGAAGTGAGAAGATGGAGTGGGGAGAGAGGAAGAGAGTGAATGCAGTAGCTCTTGGTTATCAAGCAACATTTTAGAGCGTCACTTCTTCGTTAACCTTTAAGACTGGGACACTATTGTATGCAACAGGTGTGGGGAAGGACTTGGCCATATATGATCTGAAATGGTGCATTGCAGGTACGTCAAATTGTTATAAGCCAATCCCAATAGAGGCAATATTGTTCCATTTGGTAGGACACCTATGGAGATAACTCAGTAACAATTGGATAATAGCTTGATTAGCTATTTCAATTTTTTCATTAGTCGGTGGGTGATACATAGGGAAAATTTGAAATTTAGTTCCTAAGTTCTAAAAAAGAACTTACCTTGAAAGATGGATTTGGAGCTTGGGATCATTGTTTGATGTGATGGACTTAGGTCATCCATGTAATTTAAAGATATCTCTAATGAATAATTTAGTTGTTTCTATGGCAATGATGTTCTTCTTACATGGGATGAAATGTGCTTGTTTACTAAGTCTATATACAATGATAAGAATTTGCTCATTTTGTGTCCTTGTTTTTGGGAATCTTGACACAAAATCCATGTAACTAAGAGGCTACTTGTAGGAAGGTGCCAACCCTGACACCCTACCATATAGTAAGGTTATCTGAGGAGTGACTACAGTAATCCTAGGGTCCTAACAAGATCACTCCTAACTTTTAGACAAGTTAAGCACTATTGAAATAAAGTAGTTATGTCTTTTTACAATCCTCTAAAATAGAAATATCTCTCAATAATATTAATGGTTCCTCTAATACCTCTATGTCTTGCATAGGGACTACTATGCATCTCTTCAAAGACTAGGGATCTAAATGTGAATGGTAGATATATGACGTGTCCTATAAGAAGGTATCCATTATGAAGTGTCCTTTGAAATTTCCTCTAAGAAGGTATCCATTGTGAATTACATATCCCTCTAAAGATCACATTTCCTTGAAGTAATGCATCACAAATAGTCTCGAATCCTTTATCACCTTTGTAGGCAGCCTTCATTGCACTAAGAGATTCCTCTCACTCTACTAAGACATAGTTCACACTAGGTCTACAACTTAGTGCACAAGCAACTATATTCTTCTTACCAAGCTAATATTCCAATTCAGGCTCTCCAAATCCTTGAAGATATTTGGCCCATTTGAATTGCCAAGGTGAAACTATATGTTGGGGAAACAAATGCTTGATACTTTGACGATCTATTTGAACCTTAAAGCTAAATGGAAGGTATCCATTATGAATTACAGATCCCTCTAAAGATCACGTTTTCCTTGAAGTAATGCATCACAAATAGTAAGAATCCTTTATCACTTTTATAGGAAGCCTTCATTGCACTAAGAGATTCCTCTCAGCTCTACTAAGACATAGTTCACACTAGGTCTACAACTTAGTGCACAAGCAACTATATTGTCTTTACCAAGATAATATTCCAATTCAAGCTGTCCAAACCCTTGAAGATATTTGTCCCATTTGATTTGCCGAGGTGAAACTATATGTTGGGAAAACAAATGCTTGATACTTTGACGATCTATTTGAACCTTAAAGTTGGATCCATAAAGATAATGTCTCCATAAGTTCAAAGCAAGAACCATTGGTTTTTGTTTTCAAAGACCCCCCTTGGAAAAGGAGCACCTGATTGGGTTATCCTACAATCCTCACCCTTGAGAAAGGATAGCCTAAAATGGGTGATCATGCTCTAAACATGGTGGAGAAAGTAAGCCATAAAATCATGAAATGTTCTTTTTTTTGCATGTAACTTTATTAAATGGTGCAACAAACATGATAAATATCTAAATCATGCCTTTCCATTTGATTTGATAGCTACATGACCCCATTTGGATTTGTTAATCGAAAAAAAAATATTGTCAAAGTTTGGAAAATTTTGGTGATCAATATAGATTCTTCATGGTTGCCAAGGTCAGGTAGCTTTTTGCCCCAAAACCAAATGAGCACCTAATTTTCCAACATTTACCTTTTAAAAAACATTGCCATGAACTATGGCTAATAATACCTTCTCATACATGCTATACTTAAGTTTAGCACCTTGAAGTTACTGACTTTCAAAGGCTATGCGATGTCCCTCTTACATTAGTACAACTCTAATGTAATGTACATCTAGCATTTGTACATACAACAAAGAAAGACTTCTCAAAGTTTGTCAAAACTAACATAGGGCTATACATTAGAGAAACCTTTAAATTCTCAAGGAAACTCGAATGATTGTCATCCTAATACAAAAACCAAGAAAAGATCTTAATTCGTGTACGTTTGTGGGGATAGGCCATTCCTTTATAACTTGCACCTTGGTTGAACTTGGATTCTATGTTCATTGATGACATGGCCTAAATATTCTATTTTTCTCTTAAAGAACTCGCTCTTTTTTATGTTCAAGAAGAGTTGGTTCTCTTGCAACAACAATTCCATCACCAATGTGAGATGGTGTTTGTGTTCTTCTTCACTTTAGTTGTACACCAAAATATAGTCAAAGAATTACAGCCACAAACTTACCTAAGTAGCCTACAAAAGGTAGCACGCTCATTAGTCAACCAAAAGGACATAAACACAAACTCATAATATCCTATTTGCATCTAAAGGAAGTCTTATGAACATCTTTTTCCTTCATCCTAACTGGATGATATCTTGACTTCAAATCCAATTTGCTAAATATCCTGGAGCCTTTTAAGGAGTCTAACAAATCGTCAACTCTAGATATAGGACACCTATTCTTCATTTTCAGTTTGTTCAAGGCTCCATATTCTAAAGGTTTCATCCTCCTTTTTCACTAGAAGGAGTACAGATCCAAAAGCCAACCTACTTGGTCTAATCTCAAAATTTTCTCTAGCAACTTTGTAACTAAGTCTTGCTCCACCTTATTCATTCAATAAGAACATCTACATGCAGGTGAAGACTCTATAATAAACTCAATAGTATGTTCTTTAGGTCTCAAAATAGGTAACTCATGCTGATCATCGCTAGCAAATCGATCATTGCTTAAGGAATTCTAAGTGTCAGCATTGATGATATTATGTTTGGGCTTTACTTCCCTCATGTGTATCATGCTACAAATTACTACTCATGTATTTTCCTCTTATCTCTATTATCAAATATGAGATGAATGTGGGGGATGTCTCACTCACTCTTTAAGGTGATCATCGTACCTTGATATAAAAAGGTGCAAGTATGTTTCCTTACATTCATAGTGGTTGCAAATCATACTTCCAAGGCTTGACTGAGTAAATCAACTTCTTACAAAGGAGCAACAAGGAAGTCTCTACGATCGTTATACTTATGGATCTGAAGGGTAAGTTCTTGACTTTAGAAGTACATTGCTCTTCATTTCCCCTAGTACCTAAATGCACAACAAAAACTTATGTCTTTCAGAGGAAATTTCCTAACCTATCTAAGATGATATCATGGTGGTTACTACCATCGTCCATGAGTACAATGATAAGGTGTAATGCAAACTAGCATTATTTCCCTTTAAATTATTTTCAACATTTTTATAAGAAGTTTCACCCTCTTGCTTAGGGTAAGAGCCTCTAGATACATTGGTCTTACCCATCTTTCTGTTTAGCTCCAAATGACCATAAAATCTATGATCTATTTCTTTTTTGCATCCAAAACAATTCCTTTCACCTAGAGTAGGTTTCCTTGTTGGTTTGCTACTAGTTTTTTGCATTCTACTCACTTAGGAATTTGTTATCCATTCAGCCTGGGGTGTCAACCTTTTCATAAGTGGTACTTGTGATGGTGAGGGTACAAGTGGGGGGCTTTGGTAGAAATATTCATACCTTTGCCTTGTAGTACACTTGGACCTATACTAATGCCTTGGTGACCCAACATGATTTGTATTCAAATTTAATACTCCCATCAATATAGAACCATATAGTTAATCCCACCACTAGGATTTATTGATGAAAAACACATAAGATGGATAAAATAGAAGTCAGACCTTTACATTCAAAGTATCGAATGAAATGGTGTTCAGCGAGTGGATTATTTCATACAACACCTCAAATGTGGGATAATAAACAGTCGATCAATACCAAATGTGAAATACAAAGTTTAAATGCTGAATCTTCTCTCAAAATTCCCCCCATACTCTCTCTCCACCCTTCTTTCTCCTCTTTCACCTAATTTCTCCTTAAAACCTCTCCCTTTTCCAATTTATTCCCCCTTTTTGCTCTGTATATTCTCCTTAATTGTTTCTTAGTTTTCATAATTTTCTCTTAATTTTTCATAATTTTCACTTAATTTTTCATACTCCAATTTTTTCCTTTTCACTCCCTACCTTACTACACTCCCTCTAATTTTTTCCTAATTTTTTCTCCTTATTTTTTGCCTATTTGTCCTTAAATAATTTTTTTTTTTAATTCTCCTTTATTTTTTTTTGCTAACCTTTTTTTCCCCTAAATCTCTTTATTTTCCTAATTCTCCTATTTTCCCCTAATTTTTTCCTGTTGGTTCACGTTTTTTCTTAAATTTTCATCTTTTTAAATTATTTCTTATTTTCAATTGTTTATTTTTCTTATTTTTTCTCCAACCTAGTTTTTCATACTAATTCCTAGATTTTTACCTCGTACTTCCTTTTTTATCCACATTTTTTTCCTAATTTATTCCTTATTTTTCCCTTCTTTGCTTTCTTTCCTTTTAATTTTCTATTTTTTCCTAACATATTCTTTTCCTAATAAATCCTTCCCCCTCCCTTAACCACCCCCCCCCCCCCCCAAACTCCCTATTTTCCTCTAAATTTTTCCTTTTCCCCCCACCCCAACCCCCCAAAATACTCCTTTTACCCCCCCCCCCCCAACACTCCCACGACTAATTAAACCCAACTACTCCTCTCCCAACCTGACTATATGACCTATAAATAGTCCTACTCTCCTCCTCACACACATTGCCCTCAATCTCTCACTACCCCTTCGTATTACTCTCCCCGCCTCAACCTATCAGCTGCATCACGGCTTCCCTTATGCCTCTGCTCGCTTTACACTGTTTTGCCCTTGCTGTCTTTACCTCCCATTCACCCTTATTTTTTGCCTCATTTTTCTTGCCCATCCATGGCCCAAGGTGTCCTCATAACTGGATATTGTGCATATCTTCTAGTCTCCCTTACGTGCGGTTGTGCCTCTGTGCATGAATTGCTATTGCTCATTCGCCTACCCTTCACCAATTCACTCGCTCTCTCCTCCATGTTTCGTGCTTCTTCAATGAGCAACCTACCTCCTCTCAATGCAATCCTTCTTACGACTCGCCGCCTGAGTACGTTGAAGAGTGTTTTTTCTTGAAGTACAATTTTCCCAAGGAAATGACCCAAGAGGGATTTTTCTTCCACGAGAGAGAGAGAGAGAGAGAGAGAGAGAGAGAGAGAGAGAGAGAGAGAGAGAGAGAGAGAGAGAGAGCACTACTCACTCTCTCATCTCCAGCCTCTTTTTGCCATTTGTGTGTTGCCCTACATCTGTTATATAAGACAAATATCTATGTGGGTTCTATGGAAATGCATCATTTTGCAAGGGGCTTGTTATCTATCATTTACACTCACTGTGATCATTATGTCATGTCCATAGTTATTTCCATAGCTCAAAAAAGTATGCTACTGCTGCAACACTAGCTCTACTTTGCAATAGTAGTCACCGCGTATGAAATCGCATTACTATTTTGCTCCCTTCTAGCTACAACAAAGTATACTTATACTTTTGAGAGATGGCGATATTGAGCTAAAGCTAAAGTGCATAAGCAAAAGAAGCTTGGGTAGATGCATTGTTTACATGAGATATGGGACAATTATAGGAGAGTTACAACCAAATGTAAATTGAGATACATGTAAATATTTGTCAATCAAATGTCTCTAGTCAAGAGACAGAAGAGAAAATCTATTGCATCAAATATTGCAGCAAAGGTTTTTACCTTACTAACAAATACTCAAAATTTGATTGCTAAGAGCAAATACATCTCGTGGTGGTAAGGCAAATGACATTAATGTGTTTATACATTGTGGTGTCTCTAGTGTGACCCACATATTGTGGGGATCTTTAAGGAATGCCGATGGAGCCTCCTACTCCACCTTACTCCTTGTGGGAGCAATGCAAGCACGTACGGGCCATGAGTGTCACACAAATGGCTTCCAGAGTTGTAGCAATGTGAATCCTCAAGAGAAGGAGGAAGGGAGAGGGAGAGGGATAAGAAGAAGGAGAGGAAGTGGGGAGCAAGAAGCAAGAGAAAGGCAAGAGCAAGAAGAACATAGACAACACTCTTGTGTAAGCATTGTCTAAGCCTTACCTATGGGACACATTGGCATAATTTCTCTTATGTAAAATGAGAGGAAGTATCTGGAAAACAAGAAATTATTATAAAGGAATGGATAAACCTAAAAACTAACAATTTCATGCATTGTTGATGATATAGTCTTGTTGGAGGTTTTAAAGATAGCTCAACTCTATACAAGCTTGGAAATCTATGGAGTAATTTCTCAATATGGGATCCATAGGAGCTTTAGAATTTGTCTTGCCCACTTTGGAGTCAAAATTTTGTAGAGGCTTTTCACTCTCTTTAATTAATTAGACCATCCAAACCTCTTTGGCATGCCATGAAATGAATAAATTGTTTCCCTTTTGTAAATCACCTACAGACCTCTTAGATTAGAATCAGTTTCTAGACATGATAGTATGGATGTCTACCTCCTTGATGAGCAAACATCCAAGGGAAACTCATAAAGCATATCTAAATACATAAATGAATTCTTGTTCACACATGGGTGACTCCCCAAAATGTCAAATCAGTACTTTTCCAATTTAGCACTAATGACTTCAATAAGAAAATGGTCAAATTCTCCTTATAACCAAACAGTCTCTCAGGTGTTATCGTTGTTTTGGTTACAACTACTTGGGTCATCAACTCCTCAGCAGGATCGCCAAATACTAACACTCAGCTCTACTCAACCCTTAAGGGTGGGTAACTCAGTTATTGGTGTTCAGTGAGTGCGCGGCCCTCAATAGGAAGATGCCCTCTTTTGCACTCTGGTGATTGCTTGTTGGTAAGCATTCCTACCCAATGCTTGGATGTAGAATTGCATTGAGAATGAACGAGGTTTGTGCTGCATGGGAAAAATAATATGAAGATGGGTGAAGAGCATGCAGACAATCAACACAAGAATTATGGGAATATGACCAACATTCCCTCTATGTGCTTTCAACTAGGCATAATGCTCAGTTCTATGCACTTTCAACTAGCCATCCTTGTCCTCTACCTTTGCCTCATTTTCTTGTAGTTACCTGAGATGTAGAAGTAAGTCTTGATATTATTTTATGACCTCTTGCGATCTCTTAGTAAAAGAACTTGCTATTATTTTCATTCCTCTTGCTATCTCTTAGTAAAAGTACTTGTTGTAGATGCAAATGTGAGAGCCAATTAAGAAAAAGAGCCAATATTATCAGAGCTATGATCCTTTGTTGGTGTGGACCTGCCATGTGGAAGCTATTATAGATGTCAACAATAGCATGATGTCGTCAAGGCACATGGCTCAAGAGACTACAAAAGGACTAGTGAGAGAGAGTTCTAAGAGAGTGAGATACTTTATTACCCCCCCTTTTTCTCTCTTCTTAATTGTCATTGTCTCTTTTTAGACGCTTTATCACAATTTCCCCTTGCTTACTACATGTGTCTAGGCTACCCTTATCTCTAAACCCCCCCTATGTTTTACCCCCTTCCTCCACGTCAACTGTGTCATGCTGGCCCCTTTCTTTGGGCCAGATGGCATTATTATGTATCTCCCTTGCCCCCTCTACATTAACTCTCTTTGCCATCTACTAGTTCCTCCCCTCTCCCTTCTCTCTCTTGCCTCCGATTGCACCCTCATGCCCATGTCCTATTGTCTGCCCATAGCTGCCCCAATTGAGGCTTTGCATGCATATTAGCTGATCGTACTATCTAGCGATGCCAATCAAAGCCCTCGTGTGGCAATAGTACTTTGGAGTCATCTTGAAATCACAATAGACTCAAGTATAGAACAGTAGGTTGTAACAACACTATATATTCTAATCTTCCCTTAAAATGTGTTTCCTAGCTTCCAATTGAAAGATTTACCCTACATGATTAAGTCCCCCCCCCCCCCCCCCCCCCGCTTCTCCTTGGGCAAAGAATAAACTCTAGTAGGGTCACACCTCCCACCACCATTGCGTGAGTGGCCTCTTTTCTACCTCCCCCTCTTGGTAAGACCTACTCACTATAAGTGCAATAGATTGTCATGCCATGTGTCCTTGTTTGCTAAGACCAGTCAAACTTTAGCCCTCTTTATCTTTCTCTCTACCATTACCTGCTTCCCTCCCTCCCTCCCTCCCTCCCTCTCTCTCTCTCTCTCTCTCTCTCTCTCTCTCTCTCTCTCTCTCTCTCTGTCTCTCTCTCTCTCTGTCTCTCTCTCTGTCTCTGTCTCTCTCTCTCTCTCTCCCTCCCCCCCCTTATCCACTTCACCCCCCCTCTCTGTCTATCTACTAAGCCTTTGACATATAGCAACAATAGCCACATAGTGCTTCCGCGCCACTGTACTAACCCCCCTTTTATCGCATTCAATCCTGCCCCCCTTCTACTAAGTCTATTTCCTCCCCTATTCTATACCTCTTTACCCCTATTACATTTGCATATGCTCCAAGGGAAACTTTAAAGAAAGAAAGAAAATAAAACTATATAAATAAGAAACCATACACAAAGCATGATCAAAGGTAGCAATAGTACCAGTTATACCAACAAATTTGGAGTAATGTGAAGTTTGGAAACTTCATTGAATGGGAGAATGGAAGTACCACTAATTTTACCTCCTCTTCATAGCTCGCTCGAAACTTCATTGAATGGGAGAATGGAAGTACCACTAATTTTACCTCCTCTTCATAGCTCGCTCAAAATTTTCTTATGTTTCATAAATTGCACACACTTTTAACTCATGTCACAAAGCTTAATTGGAATCTTGATTAGTTCCATTTTCATCACATAAAAACCTAGATGATAATCAAGAATTTACACCTAAAAATGATCCATAAACCACACTAAACTTCATGGGAACCATACCATACACTCCCATAGACCAAAACATACCTAACCCATTTCTAGACAAATCTCAATCACCAATTCAACTTCTACCAAAAACACCATCACCACCTTGTTAGGAGCAACGTGATAATAAAGCAACAATGTGAGGAGAGGAATGCATAAAATACACAGTACAAAAATCACATGAAATGGAAAACAAAGAGGGACAACAATATATGTGGCTCATCAAGTGTGGGCTACATCCATGGAGAGAAATAGCCAGTCCTATGCTTTCCTTATCCAACAAGCAAGAAGATACAAGATACAAGCAATATATCCATCGCTGTCTTGTTATGTGAGCCACACCCTTATCCTACCACTTTTGACCACACAACTTATGCACCAAATTTTATGTATTTTTGGCTTTAGGGGCACTACCCTTGAGCCCCCACCAAGGGGGGCCTCTAATAGCTACCCCTAGTAATAGTCCTAGGGGGCATTGCCCCCCCTAGGGTATAAACACACCTAGGTCCAAAGTGTGGCAAAAAACAACCTCTGAAAAACAATTAGGCTCCACATACAACAATCTCACTTGATATTGATCGTAGTAACTGTACCATTACTACACTCACTACAATTCTTTGGATCTGGCTATCTGTCATGCTGATCCTCATTCTTGAAGACACCCTGAAATTGAGCAAGAACTCAACTTCTCCCTAGTTACCACCTTAGTCAATATGTCTACAGGATTTTGGCTAGTGTGTATCTTTTCTAGCTTCAATTCTCTACCTCCAAAATAGATTAGATGAAATTATATCTAAGCTGTATATGTTTGGTTCTTGAACGGAAGGCTGAATTCTTTGCAAGATGAATAGCACTCTAGCTATTACTATACAAGTTGCAATTTCCTTGCTTCTTCCTAATTTCCTCCATAAAACTTTACAACCAAATCATCTCTTTACTAGCCTCTATAACTGTAACATATTATGCTTCTGTTGTAGGAAGTGCAACAATCTTTTGCAACTTTGAAACCTAGCTTTCTGCTATTCCACCTATAGTGAAAACATACCTGGCAGTGCTCCTTCTTCCATCTTTATCACCGGCCAATATTTGAATCAAAATATCCTTGTAGAGAAATGTTTGAACCTTTAAAACATAATGCATGAGTAGTCATACCTCTCAAATATCTGAGAATCCCAATATTCTTTACTTGGATTATTCATAAATTTGCTCATTTGCTCATAACTCTCACTACATGTGCAACATCTGGCTTTGTGCACACCATTGCATACATCAAGCTACCAATTGTTGATGCATATAGAACCCTTGACATATAGTCATCATGTGTCTTGGGACACATATCCTTGCATAATCTAAAATGATTAGCTAAAGGTGTAGAAACAGGTTTTGCATTCTGCATTTCAAACCTTTCCAATACCTTTTAAATGTACTCACTCTGAGACAATGTCAATTTGCAATTTTTCCCGCCTCTTATTATTCTCATGCCAAGGACTTTCTTTGCAGCACCTAAATTCTTCATTGCAAATGTATTTTCCAACTTTGTCTTAAGCGCATTTATATCATGCATGTTAGAACCTACAATAAGCATGTCATCAACATACAATACAAGATCATGTATCTGCCATTGTCTAGTTTCTGAGATAAACACAGTGGTCTAAATGACATCTACTAAAACCTTGTTTTGCCATAAACCTATCAAACTTCAAATACCACTGCCTTGGAGCTCACTTTAAACCATACATACTTTTCTTCAACCTGCATACCAATTCCTCCTTTCCTTTGACCTCATATCCCTGTGGCTCCTGCATATAAATCTCTTCCTTTAGGTCCTCATGAAGAAAAGTTTTCACATCTAATTGTTCAAGATGCAAGTCTTCTACAGCAGCCACAAGAATCAAAATAGTTCTGATTGAAGTCATTTTAACAATAGAAGACAATATTTTGTCAATGTCTATACCTTTCTTATGTGCAAACCCCTTTACTACAAGCCTTGCCTTATATCTCATTTTTCTTCCATCTTCTTCCTTCATCCTATAAACCCATTTATTCCACAATGCTAATTTTTCCATAGACAAGAGAACCAAATCCAAAGTCTAGTTTTGTAGCAAAGAGTCAATTTCCTCTTTCATACATCGCTCCCACTCCTTTTTGGATTCTACCTCCATTGCTTGTTCATACATTTTTGGTTGACCAAAATCAGTCATCAACAGGACATAATTGAAAGGAGAAAATTACTCAGGTGGTCTACTTACCCTTGCAAACCTTCTAAATGCACCTGGAGGAATGTGAGGTTCTTGTTGCTGCTATTGCACATACTCATTTTCTGCAACCTTTGGAGTTTCATCTCTTATGACTTCATCACGAGTTGTGTACTCCGTGTCTGCATTTTCTTTATTCCTTTTTTGCAAGTGATCTTATACACATAACAATCTCATTGAATACAGCATCTCTACTCCTAATGATTTTGCTACTTTCATAATCCCACAAATGATAACCAAACTCACACCTCCATATCCAATAAAGATGCACATCTTGGATTTTGCCTCAGCTTTGTTCTCAATACCTTATCAACATGGAAAAATGCTTCACAACCAAAAACCTTTAGAAAAGAATATTTAACCTTTTTATCTATCCATGCCTCTTTTGGAATGCCACCATCTAAGGAACTTGAAGGCGATCTATTTATCAAGCAAATAGCTGTATCCACTACTTCAACCCAACATCCCTACATGTAGTCTCATGCTCCTTGCATGCTCCATGATTGTTTTGTTCATCCTCTTTGACACAATACTTTCTTGTGGAATTCTTGGAGTTTTCTTCTCTCTACGAATTCCATTGTATGAAACAGTAACTATCAAACTCTTTGTTGCAGTATTCACCTCCATTATCAGATTTGAAAGCTTTCAACTTCTTTCCTGCCTCATTCTCAAAGCTTTCCATTTCTTAAAAGTTTCAAAGGCATCAATTTGAATGCAATAACCCAAGTTTTTCTAGTTGCATCGTCAATAAAAGTAACACAATAGTGAGAACCACCAAGAGATGAAACATCAATAGGACCCCATACATCTATAGGCACAAGCTCTAACTTTTGTCTTTTCCTTTGTCTCCCAACTCTGAGAAATCTAACTCTCTTCTGTTTTCCATGAACACAATTCTCACAAAAGTCCAAATCAACCTGCTTTAAACCTGGCAATAGCTTTATTGAGTGAAGAATTTGCATCCCCTTCTCACTCATGTGTCCAAGCCTATGATGCCACAATATCTTCTCCTGTAGAAGCTAAAGAAATAGGGGAGTAAGCATTACTGATACACAAATACAACGTACCTATCTTGGGTCTTTTTGCTATTACCATTGACCCTTAGGGACCTTCTACAAATTTCCTACAAATGTGGTTGTGCAACCTTCATCATGCAATTGTCCTACTAAAATTAAGTTTTATTTTTAAATCAGGAGCATGCCTTACCTCCTTCAGCAACCATTGGTTTACATTCTACAATTTTATCGACACCTTGCCCTTTCAAATGACTCTCAATACTTCATCATTATCACCTAAATGAACTTCTCGAAAATCACCTTGAACATAGTGTTGAAAATATTCCCTATGAGGTGTATCATGGAATGAAGCCCTTTAAACCACTACCCATGCATTAGTGATAGTATCTAATGAAAAAATTAAGGCTTCTTGCAACACAGTACCTCTTGCATTTTCTTTCTACATATTCTCTTGTTGTCCATCTCCTTCCCTTTTCTTTTGCAACCAATAGTTTTTCTTCCCATAATGCTAGCACCCCAAGTTCCCTTTGGATTTGGATCTACTTCTTCTTGAATTGTAGTGTTGTCCTGGGCTATTTTCTCTCTCCCTTTGTCTTGCGCTATTCTCAACAGTCAAAGAATTACCTAATGTTTCACTTGTGCTTTTCTATCACATTTCCTTGCTAAGGAGAACAACAACAACATCATCAAACTTTAAAGTGTTTGACTCAAAAATAAATTTACTCATGGCCATGACCAAGCTATCCCAACTTTCTAGAAATGAGCACAAAATCAAGAGAGCTCAAACCTCATCATCAAAGTTTACTCCTACAGACCTTAGTAGGCTTGTATACATATTAAACTGATTCAAATGATCAGCTATAGACCCTCCTTCTAACATCTTTAGATTGAATAGATGCTTCATAAGAAATACCTTGTTAGAAGCTCATGGTTTTTCATACAATGTATCCTACATGCTCATCAATTCGTGCATCGATTTTTATGTATTCGAACCCTTCGACAACAGTCCTAGGGAGGGCATTTCCCCCTCCACCCCCCCTTCATGGAATTAGTATAAACATGCCTAGGTCCAAAGCACGTCCAAAAACAACCTCCAAAAAAAGGGTCAGGCTCCACACACAACACACCTCACCAATCTGGCAATGCAATCAAAGAGTTTCTTCAAGGATTGTCAACCATAATAGGTGACACAATTCAACAAGAGAAGCCCCTTTAAAGGAAATTATTTGATGATCAGGTAGACCAGTTGGAAAAGAATAAGAAAAGAAAGATCCTAAGGAGCGACTTGAGTTTCCAATGTATGATGGGTTGGCAACCAAAGAAACTCCTAGATTGAATTTTGATATTTCTAGTTGTACTTTGTACAATTCAAGCTAACAAAAGATAAAAAGTTCTACATCTAGAGTAGGATGCACTACTTTAGTGGTATTTATGCCAATTTGAAAGTAGTATGATTAGGGAATGGTCTAAATTCTTGGAAGAATTAAAGGCTACATTTCTCCCACTCAGTTTTAGGGGGACCAGTTGTAAATAGATGGAGAAACTATGATAGTTTGATAGGGATACAATGAGGGAACACACAAAAACATTTTGGCATTTGTCTTGAGTTCAAGATGAAGATAGAGGAAGAAATTATATGAGTACCTATTAGGCCGTAGACCAAACATTAGACATGAGTTGAAACTCCTAAGCCCGACTACATTGAATGACACTATTTAACACTCCTAAGACCGACTACATTGTTGCAAAGGCAATAGAAAGGAAATTAAATCCTAGGAGGAGAGATACAGTAAATGAGACATCAATATAAAAAAGTAAAACATTTGTTCAATTAATGGCAGGTAAGTTGACCCCGACCTCGGATCTCGAGTTACTGGAAAGATTCAGCATTTAAATTTTGTATTCCACATTTGGTATTGATTGACTGTTTATTATCCCACATTTGAGGTGTTGTATGAAATAATCCACTGGTTGAACACTATTTCATTTGATTTTTTGAATGTAAAGGTCTGACTTCTATTTTATCCATCTTATGTGTTTTTCATCAATAGATCCTAATGATGGGATTAACTATATGGTTCTATATTGATGGGAGTATTAAAGGTATGGGACGATTAGTGGGCTTGGTATTTGGGGTGGTTAAAAAGAAAGTGTAAAGGGAAGATTTCACGGGGTACATAAAAGAATAATTCATAGTTAGGGAAGTATTCATGTGTGTGTGTGTAAATAAATAAGTGTCTGTGTGTGAGAGATACATTTACTAATCAAATTTTGTGTGTGTGTGTGTGTGTGTGTAGCCCACCCCCAACCTAGAGGGTAAGACCACATGGTGGGGAGTAAACCCACCATGTGGGACTTACTCCCCACCTATTGATAATAAGTGAATAAAAGTGGATCTGTATGATAAGTGTCAAAATGAAAAAATAATGCCAATAGTAAATGCGTAAACCACTTCTGCAAAATAGATATAAAAGTTAGTAAAAAATAAGGTGGATCACAACATGACTAGGTATTATCCATGCTAAAGAATTATCCAATGGATGTGAATTAATTGTATGGCACTAGCCTGACCAAAAAATCAAAGTGTGTGTTTAGATTAAAAAGTCCCATCAATAATTGAGCCATACAATTAATTCCATCAATTGGATAAAAAGTTTAAAAAAGAAAACATATAAGGGGAAAATGTTTGAGACATCTAAGTTGAAAAATGCAACTAGAGTTTGCAAAAATTTTGATCAACTTAGTGTCATAGGGATCTTAGAGGAATGCCAATGGAGCCTCTTTCTCCATGCTACTCCTTGTGGGAGCAATGCAAGCACGTATGGCCCATAGGTGTCATGAAAATGGCTTCCAAAGTTGTTGCAATATAAGTGCTCATTTGAAGAAGGGGAGAGGAGAAGTGTTAGTCCCATGGGTGCCACATCTCGGTACTGAAGCATCTAGTAGAGGAGACTGGGAGAAGATAGGTGAAAAAATTCCTTGGCCCGAATGGCCTTAGGGTCCTTGCTTCTCTGAGATGCTCTACCTCTGCCTCTACCTCTACTTCTATTCGAAAGCTATGAATGCTTGATCATTGGAATGACCTTTGCGTGCTTGAATGGCCTGAGCCCTAAGTTCCTCACCAAGTAACACGGACTGTAGCTTTTCCATTGTTGGAATCTGCCATTGAATGGCAATACTCTAGACTAGATTCTTGTAACCCTCTCCTAGTCCATTCAAGATGACTTGAACCATTTTTGTGGGATTCATAGTCTCTCCTACTGCTGTGCGTTGATTGTTGTAATCCTTGATTCGGATTGCGTAAGCATGACCAGTTTCATTATTGTTGCAGAAACTCTGGTTAATCTGGTTTCTCGATGTGAGAATCCTGGATGTATTCTTGGACTTGTATAGAGCTGTGAACATAACCTGTGCTTCTTTGGATGTCTTCACTGTGTTAAGCTGTCCAAGCATGACATCTTGCACGTTCTGCTTGATCAAATGATATTCATATTTGTCTTTCTTATCCCATTCTACCTGTGCTCAAGCAATGGCAAGATCTAGTATAGGTGCAAACACTATTGGTGTAGGTATAGATCCCTCCGCTTGTACTGCAATAATGTGGGAGCTATTGTTGGACCGTCTGATGCTCTAGATATAGACCCATCAACATACTCTTTGTCTTGAAGTATAAGAACGGTCTCCATTTGGTATTTCCATGTGTCGTAGTTGGAATTGTCTAGCTTAGTAGATGCCTCTAAATTGAGGTTGCTAGTGGTAGACAAAAAGGGTGAAAAATGATGATGTGGTAGTGATTTGGCAACTGTGTTTACATGGGGAACTGTGCTTGTGAGAGGTGTGTGCATATGCAGCATGCAATGAGTCCTTAGTAAGAGGTGAGTGTGCCTAGCAAGGAGCTATGCCATGTGGTAATGATGAGGTGGTAGTGCTGATTGGACCGGTGACATGACGAATGATGTGTCAGTTGATGTGGATTTTCTGACATGGTTGATGATAGAACCTACTAATGTGGCAAGTGACATGGCATGGATGATGTGGTAGGGATGTTGAGATGGCAGGTGGCATTGGCGTGGCCCTACTGACTAGATAATGATGTGGCACAAACTTGTATTTGATGATGTGGCCAAGGGACACAGCTGATGACCTGGCGAGTAAGCCTATGTGGCAATCTGCTTACATGGTGGGTTAGCCTACGTGGCAAATCAAGGTAAGCTAATGATGTGTCACAATAAGGCTGCCGTGGTAGCTAGGCAGCACTGCTGACATGGCAACTTGGCCACGTGGAAAATAAGGGTGATGTGGCACCCGGTGGATAAGGTGCCACATGGTAGAGATGTGACCCATTCCATGGTAAGGTGACCCTTCCACGTGGCGTCTAACTAGGTGTCAAATTCTTTGCGATGCCGACAGGATCTTTGAGATTTCGTCGACAGGCCTTCTCTTCCTTTGTTTGTCGATGGTTGTTTGCATGTGTTGGTGTCGGAGTCATGGGAAGATGGCATCTCGGCGAGTCACTTGCAGGTCGTCAGTTGGATCACATATGTAGCTGTAGGAGGTGCTACTTAGTTGAGCCGTTCATTGGCGAGACTACTGGTGCATAGGCGTTGAAGGCATCTTTGCTTGTGAAGGTCGTTGGCATGGAGAGGTCAATGAGCCGGTCGTATGAGCTGCTTATTGGATGTTGAGAGCTACTGTGTGTGGTCCTAGTAAGTCATGGGTGTTGTAGAGCTGAGGTTGATGGAGCATTGTGAGCCCCTTGTTGATGGAAGCAGCTAGATCATGGGTTGCTAGTCCTGTTTGCTCACTGCGCTACTAGCTTTGGATGCTAGTTGAGCATGTTGCATTGGAAGCTTAGTTGTACGTTGCTGTCGGGGCTAGCTTGCAGGTTGGTGTAGGGAGCTGGAAGCTTGTAGAATGTTGAAGGGTCACTTGTATGCTGAATAGTTGCCAGCTATGGCGAGATGAGGCTAGCTAGCCTGTGGGCTAAGGATTATGGAGTTCTTGAGGATTACGGAGTCGAGACATGGAGGTTGTCAATTGTGTTCCTTAGAGCTGGAGGCATGGAGTAGCTTCATTGGAGTAGTGTCAAGGCTCGGTTGGCCATGACTTGATTGCCAAGAGGTCAAGTGCTCGCTAAGGGCTTGCATGTGGAGACGGTCGTCAACTGCAGACATGCGTGATGGTCGTCTGAAGTTTATTTGTTGTCCTCTTGTCGTGTTGGTAGTCCTGTAGGCATCTAGTTGGAGTCGCCTGTTGCTACTCGCTATAGCTTTGTGCATGCTCATCATTGAAGGTGTGGCTACACATGGTGGTGGTCTTTGCATGAGGTTGTTGTAGGTGGCCGGCCGCGAGGAGGCATTTGTTGGTGCAATTATTTGGCTTAGGAGATGCCAACTCTGAGTCATTGTAAGCGCTATGGCATGGAGCCTTTGTAGGCATTTGAAGTTTGTAGGAGCTCATTGTGGAGATCGCGGCTGTCAGTAGGCTGATAGAGGCGATGTTCGAGTCACCTTGGAGTTGTGTTTGCTAGGTTGCTCATGGATGTCTGGAGGCGCTTCTCGTATCTGGTTGCTAAGTTGGCACTGCCTTGTGGAAGCCACTCGATGGAGGTTTTGGCTATTGGTGCTGATGGAGCATAGGAGCCTTCTGTGTAGATAGAGCTAGGTTGAAAGGCCAGGCCGTTGAGAAGTACATAGAGCTATGGTCATTCATTCGATGACACTAGTCGTTTGGGATGCTACGGTCACCTGTAGATAGGCCATCGCTTTAGCTAGTGGAGATGCTCAAAGGTTCATTGTGGCTAGTCAATGGAGAAGCCATGAGAGTCCAGGCACTGTGTTAGATGTAGGAGTACCTTTGGAGTGGCTTGAAGAAGCCTTTACCTTGTAGAGGGAAGCAAGTGGTCTCCCTATCTCTCTCCCAGAAGCAGAAACCTTTCTTTGTCGACTATAGTAGAGGAAGAGATTTAAGTTCTCTCTCTCTCTCTCTCTCTCTCTCTCTCTCTCTCTCTCAGGGGACCTTCCTCTTTCTCACAAGAAACACTCTCAATCTCTCTTAGAACAGAAGGATGGATTGTAAGAAACTCTCTCTCAACTCTTTTGCTCACAATGAAATCAAATGGAATCTATGACGGAAATATATCTCTCCTCAAGCAGATGGAAATTCACTCAATAGAAATGAACTCAAGAAGATGGAAATGAACTCAATAGAAATGAACTCACAAAGAGGACACTCGAGAAATTCTCAATCATTCAATCACACTCTCACAAAGAGGACACTCCAAAACCTCTCAATCACACTCTCATATGGATCTCGATGCCTCAGTGGAATGCAAGGGAGCTATGATACCATAAAAAATATCAAGAGAGGAGAGAAGAAGAGTGGGAGATGAGAAGAGAGAGCACAACTCGAGAGCACACCACAAATGACTAACTATACACTAGATTTAGTTGAAAATGATGAATATATATAAACCCCTTTAGGGTTAGAGTTAGGGTCTCCAACCCTTTTCTTTTTAGCACTCTATGTGTTAGTGCTATGCACATATGATATCACATGATATTGAGATAAATCCTCAACACCTTGAGCCTATAGTAATGTCTTGGGAACCTAGCGAGATTTGCCTTGTCGCCTTGGTTGTGTGTGGCACGTTCTTTTCCTTTCTATGGGGTGCATTTTTGGTGAGGCATCTTGCTAGGAGGCAAATAGGGTGTTGGTTTCTAGCAATGCTTACGGGGCTTATTCATGGTCCTTCTTCTTTCAAACTTGCTTGGTTCGTGGTTACCTTGACTGCAATGGGGCTTTCAATGAGGAGGAAGTAGCAACATTGTTAGGTGCCTGAGGAGTTGGGGGCGATGGGCTGCTACAATTGTTGGTGTGGGTTTCTTGTTCTGATCTTGTGCCATAAAGGCACCACTGAGGTTCGTATACCACTTGTCGAGGTTGCCATTCTTTCACGCCAACCTATCTGGTAGTTGATGCGCAAGCACCATTCCCTGCCCTAAATGACCTGTTCGTCAATTATGCCTATGGGAATTACATAGAAATGACTCCCTGTCCTATGGTTGTCTACGGTTACTTCAATATCTACGCAACCGTTTGCTAGCATGCCTTGACCATTAATAGCTTGTATTTTGGCAAGGTTGGGTTTAAGGAGTACCTCTGGCAATCTTTCCCATACCTCCTGCGAGATGAAGTTGTGGCTTGCTCCCGAGTCCGCCAACGCTACTTCAGAATGTACAATTCTCATCCATTAGCCTATAATTGAATTGGCAACTTATCAAGATTGATTGTTAGATTATCGAAAACATCTTCCTATATCCTAAAGTTGCCTTAAAACTTGTCATTAAGATTTTTTGTTTGAGTTATTGTGGCAAGCGCAAGCTTCCCTGATCACTTGTCTTTTTATACAAGCAACCTCTTTCTCCCTATGGACTACTTGAAGATTTTATTGAGTCAGGGGGCCGTAGTAATGCTTGAGTTCACTGCTATTGATATAGCTATCCATCTCTACTCCATCAAGGGTTGCAATTCAACATGTCCCTTATGGTGTGATCTCTACAACTCGGTTGGACCCATACCGCGATACTTCAATTTCGGTTCGGTGTTCCTTACACTATATAGTAATGCAAGGTCACCTTTGCTAAGGTCCCTATTTTTCAAGTTACGATCAAACCAATGTTTTCTTCGTAGTTTTTCAACTTTCATGCTGTATGCCGCCCTATGTCTGGTCTCATTAAGTTTCTCAAGCTCTATTAGCCTCTTAGGGATAGCTTCTTTTGATAATCTTTCTTGAACGGCTACCCTTAGGCTCATTACTATGAATTCCGCACGCATTACCACTTCTATCCCAAAGGTGAGGCTAAATGGGGTGCAATTAGTTGCAACTTTGTATGTAGTGCAATAGACCCATAATGCAGTGGTGAGCTTATGCTCCTAGTCACCTTGGCTAGCCTCCACCCTGCATGCCATAGTGTTACATAGATTTTGTTAGAGCTCTCGGCTTGGCCATTTGCTCTAGGGTAGTAAGGGGCTGATTTTCTACGAACTATTAGAAACTCACCCATAAGGATTTGTATGATGATCTTTCTGATGCCCATTTGGCATCAATGATGATCTTTTTGATGCCCCACTATCCTCATTGATTTTCTATGAACTATTAGAAACTCACTCAATCGCTAACGATTTCCAAGGGGAGGCCTAAGTGTGATATCACATTTTTATATAGGAACTTAGTTGTTTCCCTAGCGTTAGCTTTCCTAGTTGCCTTGGCTTCCACCCTCTGGTAAAATAGTCAATGGCCATGATAATATATCAACCTATGTCCCTTTATTTTAGTTGCTGAACTAATAGATCCAATAAAATCAATGCCCCACTTCTCAAATGGTTGGTCTGTAAGAATTCTTGTAAGGGACATATAATCCTTCTTTTGGAGCATGGAATCTCTTTGACAGGGGTCGCAATGTTTAGTGGATTCGATTGCATCTGCAAAGAGCGTAGGCCAATACCTTGTGGAGCATAAGGTCTCCTATGAAATGCCCTCTTGCAATACCTGAATGGGCTTCTTCCAACACCTCAATGAACTCATCTTCATTGAACACAATGGCACGGTATACCATCCTTACCCATAATACCTTGCGGGGCATAAGGTGTCCTATTAAATGCCCTCTTGCAATACCCGAATGGGCTTCTTCCAATAGCTCGATGAACTCATCTTCATTGAACACAGTGGCACATTATGCCATCGTTACCCATTCGGTATAATTGACCGGCTATAAGTTGATAGGGAGCCATGTTCTTAATAATTTTTTGGGCCCTGTCCTTATTAAGGGCCTTGTGGAAACCCTTTGGCCAAAAAGTGCCTAAGCCCATTCCGATATTAAGGGCCTTATTCTGTGGAACCCTTTGGCTAGAAAGTGCTTGATCCCATTTTGGTATTAAGTCAATGAGGATAGTGGGGCATCAGAAAGATAATCATCGATGCCAGTCGTCATTGGCTCTTTCTGTTTGAGATTCCAAGACATGTGGGCTACCATAAAATGTGTTTGAGCCTCTGACTCCATTGTTCTTGACGCCTTGAGCATGCCTAAGAGAATCACCAACCTCTGATCCGCCATCTAAATTTCGAAAGGCAAGGGCTTCAAATTCTTCAACAGTTATCCTCTTTTGCCCTTTATCAAAGATATTCACTCTAGAGCCTCCATCAATGAGCACTCCCTTCACTGTATCGTTCCAAACTTTGACATCGATCATTAGCACCTTTTTTGTCCCATATCATCTTCTTAGTCACCTCTATCCTTCGAGGTGTGGATACCTCTACTAATCATTGGTCCATGACTAGACTTTGGAAGAATTTTGTGTAATGGGGAGCCAATTCCATCAGTTGACTGATTGAGATCACTCACGTTCAATTCTTGGAACTTATCTCTAGATTAGTTGATCTTGTTTTACTCTATTGGTCTTTTGGCTTTATCCTCACTCTTGCATTTGTTGCACTCTTTAATGTCTTAGTTCAGCCCATCGGTCAATCCTTATATCGTTGTCGACCTGATGACTCTCCCACTCTGATGAGTGGTTCTTTTTGCTCAGCTCATGGCTTATCTTCTTTACATCTTCATTTCTTCCTTTCTTTCTTAGCTTCTTTAGGTTTGTTTGGTTTGCTCCTTGTGTTCTTGTTGAACACCATTGTATCTGCCTTTGATGACACCACACCCACTTCTGCAACATGTCAAGTTGCTTCTTTCACAATGGCCATTTGCTCTTCTAGTGTCCTTCTTTGCCAAAGAGTAGCACGTCATCTTGTTGGGACATTTGTCTGCTTGTTGAACTAGTACTCTTTAATTATGTGGCTCAGATGGTTGCAGATGTTGTAATATCTACCCAATTGACACTCATTTGCCATGTGATTGTTGGTTTTGCACTTGTGGCACTAGGCCTCCCCCTTTTCTTAGCTACCTCTTATGACCATTTCTTTTAGAACCTTCTTTAGCTAATCCTTCTCAACTCTGGTGTCTTTTTTGATCAGTAGCTCTTCTCCTTCATCTTTGTTGCTATCCACTTCTCAAACCAAAACCTTCTTCTTTTTCTAGGGTTCCATGTTCCCCTTCTCGATTGCAATCTATTGAGAAATTCTCATACATCCTTATTGGGTACGTAATCTCCATGTTGCATAACTCTACTCCTTGAGTAAGACCATGCATCCACCAGGACCACAACACCGTTTTGTCTTGCATGTTATCAAGTTGATTGGCCAATGCCATCATTTTGTGTAGTAACGTTGTACATTGATATTTCAATTTAGGTAGTTCAGCTTTACCAGTACATCTTCCTTGTTACTCAAACCTATTTGGGAACATAACTTTCAACTCATCCCACATGGTAAAGTGTTCATTGGGGTACTATTTGTACAGAGACGTACATCAAGTACTCTTCCTCCATCTTTTACAAGACATTCTACATATAAAACCAGGGATTCTCTCCCTCATGTCCCATGTGCTCCTCTTGCTCCTTCGACTCTGCTTGGTGGGGTCAGTGGTGGAATGCCTTCAAATTTGTCATCTCCACTTGCTCTACTTAGTTTGATCTTCTTTTATATGATGGTGATGAGTATCTTCTTCCTTGTTCTTGCCAAAACTTTCCTCAATTTGTTGCAGGTGGGGTTCTTTGACTCTTTTGGTCACTCCGTTCTTCCTCTCTTCATTCAGCATCGGTGCTGGCAACCTAATCAACCTACTCACTTCTCTCAGTCAAGGATTCATCTTCTTCAACCCTTCAATCCTAGTGATCATCTCTTCTTGTTAATGTTGGTATCTTAGTTGACGTCTTGTTCTTGTGCCCATTAGCTCTGACATTCCCTACTAGTTGATTTGCTTGCACTTTGTTGGTTTCTCTAGTGTAAACTACTTCACTCCCCAATGGCATTTCCGAATGTTAAAGCCAAATCATAGTGGCCATGCTGGTTCTTCACTTCAATCCCATGGTCTTTCATTCGTTCGTTGTGTGGACAATTGCCTTTCCACTGGAGTCTCCCTCATTGAGCGATGCAAATCATTGTCAAGCAAATCGTAGCATGCAGTCCAGGGGGGAGCACAAAATGTTGAGTGCAACGATGAACTCAAAGAGAGAGAGGAAAGACATGCAATGGTTGGAATCAAGCTTTCTTCTATTACTTAATAGGTTTAGCTTGACCAAATTCAAACATTCTAGCATAATGGTATAATGGGTATACTTTCTTATAAATTCTCTTAATGCAAAACTCGGATGATCATGCTACCAAGGCCAATACTTTTCTTATTTTGTGTAACAAAAAATGAATTCAAACTATAACTTGAAAATTTAGATTAATTAGACCTATACTACATAAGAGATGGCTAACCTACAACATTTACCTAACCTAACCCAACATGACCCAGCCTAATGTAGCCACCTAACCTAACCCAACATAACCCAACCTAATGCAACCACCTAACCTAACCCAATAGGGCTAACCCAATCTAACTAACCATACCTTAACCCATAACCTAGAGGTCTGGCCACCATAGCTAGTTGCTCCTCCATCACTGTAGCCATTAGTTGCTCCGTCACCATCAGGCACTCCTCTCACTTTGCGTGTTGGAAAAATTTTCATACACGTAAAACAATCACCTTGAGCTTTGGAAGCTTTCCTCAATATTCATTACACTACCCAAGCACAATTGCCATTCTCACTGTTAGCTTTCATAGAGGTGTCATTGCTAGCCAAATAGTTGCATTCTTGGGGGTACTTCCTCTTGGGACCCTGCGCATAGAACAGAATCTAGTTCGACCACAATCTTTTATTGCCACAAAAGGAAATCACAGAGAGACTCCGAAAGTATGGCAAAAGGCACCATAGCAGGGGACAGACCGACCGAGCAATCGAGCTATATAGAGACCCATCGCAAAGGGTTGCTAGGGGATATTGCAGAGACCTTGCTAAGTTCCCCTCATGCGAGTCATGAACCTGGGCACAATGCTTCAATAGTATGCATGCTGTGGGAATTAGGTAGTAAGTGATGAACTTTGGAGAAATTGTTATATGCACAAGGTACAGATGAAGCTATGGGTGAAGCATTTGATCATGGAGCATGCAGTGCTAGCTATCGCTTATAGTTTCTTGGGGTCTAGCCCAAAAGGTGTGAGCATTGATGGGAACCAGCGACGATTGTGGCATGTGCTTAGCTTTTTTCGTGCATTTAAGAACCCCCTCATGCTCCGGATTCCCTTGTGAGGCTTGAGGGACAAAGCCAAGGGCAAAACTTGGTTATCATACACCCAGGTGGAGAGGGCTGATAGAGGCAAGAACCTAGGGCAATAATGGGGGCACGCGAAAGAAAGGTGAGAAGAAAAGCAGAAAGCCAAAGTTGTGAGAGGGCAAGAAGAGGGCGAGAACAAAAAATGGGGAACAATGAGAAGAGTGAAGAGAGGGATAAGAGGGAAAGCATGAGAGGGAGGGGGAGGGAGAGGTAAGGAGAGGGGCGAGGGAGGGAGTAGTAGGAAGGGGGGGAGGCGAAGGGGAGGAAAGAGGATGTGAGGGGCATGGAGGAAAGAGGAACGCAAAATGTGGGGATTGATTTTAGGATTAGATTGATTTTGTTGGGTGCGCAAAGAGTAGTTAATACGATTTTCAATGTTTTGTTAGCATTGCCCCTAACGCCCCAGCTATTAGAAAGATACTATTTTGGAAGCCCTTTGAAAGGGGGACAACAACAGTTTAGTACTCAGCCACTTAGTCACTTGGGGGCCACTTAGCCACTTGGGGGCAGTGTTGTAGGCACGTGTGCCACTTGTTTGTTAGTGTTAGCTCGACACCCTACTCGTGAAAAAGAGCTATTGGCCCTTGTTAGAAAAAAAAAAAGCATGAATTAATAGTCCCTTTTGGGGATAAAATTACCATCCTTCACTCGAACAAGTCCATGGTGGGCTTTCCTCCAAGAAGTGCTCCCCCCATTCCCTCATCTTTAATAGTGGGCATGTTTAGCAATCACATATCAATTTTCATAGAAAACCTCTAAACTATATACAATGAACCTACAACAATTTCATTTTCACTTGTAACATATATTTTCTCAATTTTATAAACTGTACAAACTTTTAGGCAATTTAGTTATATTTTGCTAAATAAGTGAAAGAAATGAATGACTTTAGGCCTGCCCAAAAGGTTGGTGGAACCAGAAGCATAAGCAACAACAAAAAGGATTACGAGTGATGTGGATGTGGAGGTTAGGATGAGAGAGAGAGAGAGAGAGAGAGAGAGAGAGAGAGAGAGAGAGAGAGAGAGTTGAACTTGGACAAATAGGCACAATTCCCTTTCAAACCAACATCATCACTAAAACCTTCCCAAACCAGGGCATTGGCAAATTTTCAAGAAAAACCCAAAAATTGGAAACCCAAGTTTTGTGGGAAAATGTTATTGTGAACACTCCTCTTGGTCCTATATTCAGTCACTCACGGAAATTGATTAATTTGTTCTAGTAATTAACCTAAGCGCCTGCCTATTATTAATATACACCATGCCTCTCCCCTCCGCTTTTTCCTCCTTTTGCTCTCCCCTCTCATGCTCTGCCCCTTCCATGGCTCTCCCCCCTTTTCTCAGGCTCTCCTCCCCCTCTTTGTCTTTGCTTAGCCACATCCCCCTCCCTCCCCTCTATATACGTGCTTGGGGAACAGTCATGGACCCTTCTAGAGACTAGAATCATAGCTTCTAGATCCATTAATCGCCTCTCACCTTACCTTAACCTTTCCCTTTTCCCCTCCCTCAAAGGACTCCTCTCACCCCTCCGGCTAGAAATTCTACATGAAGATTTTGGGCATCTATTTTTGGCCAACTATATAGGCCCCAGGGTACCGTTGGCAGCTCAAGCACGTCAAGCATATAAGTATATAAAGGCACAGGTTCTCCTTTGATAAAAAGATGATAATAACTGCACAGGTTCTCCTTTGACAAGAAGAAGATGGAGATGGAATTGCTAGGCATGAATTTCACCTGTCTCCTACTATCCCTAGAACATCTGGAACTACCTGGCAAGGACTGCGTGCTGCCCCTTATTTCCAAGGCACTCAGCTATTGTATTGTCGCAGCTTCTACCATTGTCAAAGTTCCTCAGGTCTCTCGCTCTCTCTCTCTCTCTCTCTCTCTCTCTCTCTCCCCCCCCACCCCCTCCCCCCCCGTTTTCTTGTAGTTTTTTCACCCGTCAACCTTAGATAATATCTAAAGGCTAATGCAACTTGTAATTATTAGCGTCTCAACAACAGTCGCATGCTCTCGAAAGTATGTAGCTCACTTTCCTCCTCTCATGGTCTGTTCTGTCTTAGAGGACCCTCCCTCAATAGAGCTTCCTCCTCCAGCCTCTTGATGTAGATCTGCCCAAACAATGAGCACCTAGAAGACTTATACCGATCCCTAGGCTGTCTGCTCTTCAACCTCAGAGATGCAGGCTGAACACCTATAGAACCAGGGGATCGACCCCCCCCAAACAGGTCTGTAATCCAGCTGACCTGGTGAGGGCCGATTGGCCTACCTAACAGCCGACACAGTCTGGCCCACTGCCGACCTGCCACTTGGCAGGCCGTCATGTCTGGCCTGTCTTCTGCCCCGACCTGCTGCTGCTAACCAGATCTGCAGCCCTTCATTACTTGACCTGAACAGGCCAACCAGGCCGCCATTTACCAGCCATTCCTGCTGGCCTGAGCATGCATTCAGCCAATGTTGTTGACAAGGGTGGCCCATGTGGCTGCCCTAAATCTAATCCAACAAGGAGACTACGTGCTACCCGTCCCTGGATCTCATAGTACTCAGGTATGCAAATGCAGAGTGCTCCTCTATCTCGATCTCCTATAAAGTACAGATCTGTCTCTCACGTGGAGTTCCCTTTGCTTATCTTGTCTCAATCCGTAGTCTGTCCAAAGATACTTGGAACTGTGCAATCAAGATCCTCAGTGCATGTGGAAGATGGATATGAGTATAGCTGGGTGGTTTGGTTAGCCCTTCTCTAAGATTCACAAACAATGATCTCGGCATACGTTGGGGTGCTATGTGAGAATGTGTAACTAGATCTTTGGGATGGACGGTTTTGCTCATGAGGCGCTAGCCAAGTCTTGTACGTGTGAAGCCTTAATAGGTCCTCTGTGATGATCTAGTTCACCTCATGATATGCAAGTGGAGTTAGTTCCAAGCTTGCAAATGATCTGTGTGTATGAGCATAGCAACTCCTTTGATCCCCATTTGCCTCTAGTGCAATAGAGGAGGTGAAGGCCAGCCACATTACCTTTCGTCATCTGGACATCGTGGTGCCAAGGTCCTTGACTCCATGAAGACATGTGACCACTTGAAAAGTTGCATCAAGCTTTAGAGGGGTAGCCCTAAACTCGGCTAGCAATATGATGTGGGACCCATTGCTTCCTCTAGATCATCCGAGCGAGAAGTAGGACTTGTAGTTTCTCTACGAGTTTGTCTCTGATAGATATGTCTCCCAAAAGGGACTACTATACATCCCAGCTGAACGAAGAAGTGAGTCAAAGAGAAGAGACTTGGTTTTGTTGGTCCTATGAAAGCATTGACGCTCGAGTTCGGCAAGTGCGACATACCCTCTGCCCAAATGAGTCTGCAAAGCTGGTCTCATCATGAAGATCGGACCTGCCAAAAGGACTCCCAAGTATGTATAATTGGTGCCCGTTGAAGGGTAAATTGCTCCCCATTTGAGGCTGCTCGAGATGTGTTAAAGGTCATGACCTTGGTTTTACAAAAAATGACCTTCAGATCGTGTTTTATAGAAAGTTCGGAGTGCATCCAAGTGCCACTGGAGGTCCGTGATCGATGAGGAGAGTAGGACCTCTTCATCTGCATATAGTAGAATAGGGATCAGGGATGCAGCTAAGAACAATAAAAATTTGAATTTGTACGATTAGATATATTCTAGTCTTACACATGTATATATAGGGATTAGGGTGTGAAGTGCAGCGGAAATGAACGGAAGAGAGAGAGAGAGAGAGAGAGAGAGAGAGAGCACGCCTCACACACCACACTAAGAAGGAGAGAAAAGCACAAGAGAACTGCAAGTGATCTCAAGAAAAAGCCCCGCTGCAATGGGGGGGAAACCTCTGCACAAACAGGCTGCTTGAGAGCTCACTGGATAGCTGCTATGCTGCTCTAGAACTGCTCAACTGAGCTAGCTATGCTGCTCCAGAATGAGATGCACAATGAGGAGTGAGGGGGGGCCTATATATAGCCCCTCACCTCCTCCAGTTGGCTCTATGCTAGGGCGGACCCAGCAGTCTAGGTAGGGGGCCGACCCCCCTCAGCCCTCTTATAGGGCTCCACAAGGCCCCGAAGCATGGGCCTGCAGTTCGCCTGCAGTCCAACGGGCAGGGCATTAGGGCCGACTGCCTCTAGCCCTCCAAAAGAGGCTGCACAAGCCTATAAGAGGGGATGTGCCCTCTGCCCTCCAGCCGACTAGCAAGTGAGGATGGACCGACCCACCTCTACCCTCCATAAGGGGCTGCTAGTAGCCCTACAAGGGGCTGGAATATTGTGCCACATGGGCCGACTGGCCCTCCTCCAGGGACAACCCCTGCTGTCCTACCATGAGTTGACCAGCACGCCTCCCTCTAGCCTCTAGGCCTCCCCAATGTGCAGCAAGGTGTGGCTGCCATGGAAAGCATGTGGACCAGCACGGGGCCCAAGAGGACCACACAGTACCTACCCTAGTCTATTCTCGGGGGGGTGTGCACACCCACAACACATGCCCTCACTCATCTATCCTAGCTTCTCACTGGGCAGGCACACCCACAAGCAAGGCCCTCTTTGTCTAGGTGACATCAGGAGATGTTGACCTCTAACACCCCCTCTCAGCTCTTGGATGGAACAGAGACGCCAGGGAGCTAGGTGTGCCGTGGAAGAAGTGGATTAATCCATCGTGTGATACACCATCGCTGAAGACCGCCACAGGTACTGTCGAAGAAGCCCCCTCTTGGCGCAAACCGCCTCAGCACGATCATTGGAAACCTGGAACTGTTGCTCCCAGGCCACAGGTGCTAGGTACTCTTCTCTGGTCTGGTAATGGTACACTGGGTCATCTGGTACAACAATCCAACTACTGGTACTGGTACATGACTCCAACAGAAGGTACTCGAACAATAATCTGACCGATACTGCCACTGGTGCAAGCTTTGCTTCCATGCATGGGCACCTGTATCATAGAGCCAGATAGCCCCCTCTCAAGTCCAAACTGGTACAGGGCTGCCAGATCGATGAGCTTCAGTGCTCCAATGAAAATGGGCATATAACAGCTCACAAGGATCAATCAACTGTGTCTGGATCCCCTCACTGGCAATCTGCAGACCCATCCGGATCTCCAGCAGCTCATCAAACAATAGCTGCAACAGAACACTAGGAGACCCCCTTTGGATCTGCCAGGTCATAACGTCCAAGTAAAAGACATGCTGGTAACATACAGCCACCTGAGTCAGCAGGAACAATTCCTCGTGGCTTGAGGTCCTGCCTGAAAGCCTGCCTTGATAAATGACTCCCTTCTCCTTGCACTTGATTGGCAATTCCTGCTGCCACAAACAAGCAAGCAATCCTCCGTCTGGATCCGGAAAGCCCGCTGGCAGCATCTGCCTCATGCTACTAGGTCGGGGTATCTGCCCCAAAAAGGTGGCCAAACTGGCCCCTACACAAGCCCATCCATGGCGCCTCAGAAGGAGCTGCCCCTGTTAGAATTATAGATATAATTCAGCAGTGACCAATGTAATTTAATAAGCTAGTTAGGGGCACTTTTCCCTCTTTAAGAGGTTTTTCCCCCTAACCGGAGTTAGTTCACTAACTATGGTTAGTGTTATCTCTCACCTTTTCAGTTGTACTCTTACACTCTTCTATTGCGACTAAGCTCTCAAGCTTTCAGCTCTCAGCTCACTCTCTCTTGCTCTCTCTCTCCCCTAAACTTACAGCCCCGTGGCAGCAAAGCAGGCCTCAGGAAGGGGCACATGGGCAGCGACCCCTCCAGCACAGGGTATCGTGCCAACAGATCTGAAACCGGCCTTCTATAAACAAAAGGGCAGTGATCTTCTACTGAATCATCAACTGCATAAATGGCCACAATGCAAGCTTCAGTCACTTCAATCACTTAGCACAACTTAGAAACAAGCTTCAACAACAACAAAGGTGAGGCTAGAATGCCCCTGCTCAATGAAAATAGTACACAGTGCACCCACTGGCCCCAAATGCCTTGGCGCACCTTACGGTATTTATTTAATGCTTCTGAATGGAAATGCTTTACAACAAGGGTTCAACCCTGCACTGTTCCTCTCTGCAAATCCTCTACTTGTCTTCAAGGCATCTAATCCAAGTGCACCACTAGAATTCCCACTGGCAAGGCATACTCAAGCATTCACTTCTGATTTGACACAACTTAGAGGCATTCATGCATCCAAACCACTGGCAAACTGAGCTGAAGGTAGCCTCAAGGCTATCACATGCATCCACACTGTCCTTAGGCCTTCCACAGGATCACCCTTGCCTTTGGGTGCTTGCTAGAACTTGTAGGAGTCCTGAAAGGACTGCACACAACACGCATGCACTGCAAAAATCTGCAAAGCAAGAAAGAACAAGGAAAAATAGAACCTGGAACCAACTCCCACTTTTTGTGGCAGAGGGGCGAGCTCCTTCCTTGCACCTATCCTCCCCTGCAGGGTGCAAGTGTCTTCCAACAATCAGGAGAAGAGAAAAATGAAGGTAGAGAGCGGAGGGTGAATAAGAAAGAGTTGTAGAGGAAAGATGGTCCACAGATCTGCCCCGAAATGACTGCCTCGGGATCTGTGCCTGAGTCCTCCTAAGAGAGGGTGCCAAAAGCAGCAGGGAAAGTTCCTCCTGCAGCCTGCACAGCTCCAAAAGCCACCACGCAGCCAGAAACATGTGCACAAAGGTCCAGCACAGCAAAAGACAACCCCAGGCACTTGTTGGAGGCAGCTGAACACATATGTACGGATTTCGTACAGCCGTACGGACGTTTGTACAGTCCGTACGAAAATTGTCAGAAAGTTCAGAAATGACTTCAGGCACTTCCTAGAAGTGCGTACTAGCCTTGGAATAGTCAAAACAGACTTAAAACGGCCAAAAACAGGCTTGAAACAGCTCAAACAGCTCAAAAACTGCACAAGAACAACTGAAAACGTCCACAACCTCTGGTAGAGTGAGGGGAGAGAGATGGAAGGTGGGGGAAGGGCATGCATACACATGCATGACAAATGGCACCTCCTCCTTGCCATTTGCCCCTTCATTAAAGTCCTAACCTCCATACTAAGGACAACGTTGGTTGTCCTTGGGCCCAACTTTTAGACCCCTCTTTTAAAGCCTTTGCCTTGCCCCTAGGACCTAGTGGTGCACCTAGACTTTGCCCTTAGGAACTTCTAGGAAGTGTGCACTTCCTCTACCCAGTCCCTCACGGCCAAACCATTACAACACTTAACCATGGTTAACCTCGGGTTAAGCGTAGGTTGAGTTACGAAGATACTTTACATCACTTTTCACGTCCTCGTGACATAGATCCAAAGGGCCCCAACCTATGCCATGAGCCGTGTGGGCACACCCACAACGTTGGCCCTCACTCATCTATCCTAGCCTCACTCATTGTGCCCAAGCAAGGCCCTCTCTCTAGGTGACATTAGGAGATGTTGACCTCTAATAAACGTATACTCTAGCCTTCTCTCTGAATTACTAGGCGCTTCAATTTCTGACACTCCCAAACAGTCCACTGCTCAAACAATCTCGCCTTGAACACCACTTTGCTAGTCTGCATAGATCTATACAAGGAGGGAGGAGACAGGGTGGAAAAGGAAGATGTTTCTGGCAGAAAAGAGCAGCCTCTGTAACACCCCCTCTTAACCTTGTGCCAAGATGCCAAGGTCTTGTGCAAGGGGATTTGGTCGGGCAACACCGATCAGGATAACATCTGCGAAAATCATGTGACTGTAACATAGACTCCATCATTACCCGCCAAATGCAGTAATTGAGCCCATCCAATTGCTAGTTAACTGGGAATGTGGGCAACACTGGGATTTTTGTCTTGTTCTCTGCCATCTCGGACAAAGTTGCCATGTCAGAGTGAGGAAGCTGAACTGAAAGAGAAGACGGATGGGATAGAAGGGAACAGAAGGTTGAAGAAAGGAGAGGGCTGGAGAAGAGGATGAAGGGGTTGACAGCCATACTTTTGGCCCCTTTTTTTTTTTTGGAACCTTATGACTAATTAAATGCCGGGTACAATTTTTTTTTTGTTTTTTTGGAACTGGCTATAAAGGGATCATTCTTTGACCAAATCAAGCAACGAGCTTTATGCCTCGTTAACTGCTATGCAAAAAGATGGTGTATAAGGAACATCAATTCTAGGAAATGGTGTGTGTGTGTGTGTGTGTGTGTGTATGTGCGTGTGTGTGTGTGTAGGGGTGTGGTGGCGCTTAGAGAGGAGCGACAAGAGAGCGTGAGAGAGGAGGTCGACGCAGAGCCAGGATCCCGTTTAGATCCCTTTCCGTCCGTACATCTGTACGGACGACGTACGGTTGTACGGCGTTGAACGTACTGTTTCGGCTAATCCGTGCGACGCCTTGTCTGAACCCGCGGCTGTCCTCCTCGCTATCGAATTTCTCCTTCTCAACTTCCTTCTGTTCGTCCGTACATCTTTGCTTCTTCCGGCCTCCGTACGTCTGTACATCCCTTCCTCCTCCGTACAGCTATAGCCCCGTCGTGTCCCCTCACCCCCTCTGTTCCGTACAGTTTTGACAGTTTATCTGTGTCAATATTCCGTATTGTTCTGTTGCCTATCCGTACATCTGTACGTACCTCACTCCGGTGCTCCTCCCGTACAGTTTCTGCCAGCTTCTCCTTTCGTCAGTACAGTGCTTCAGCCTTCTCTTTCTCTCATCGTTTGATATTTGTTGAATCCCTCAGCCTCCATGGCAGAAGCAAACAAATATTATGTCAAGAGAGCACTCTCTCCTGAACCCAAACGACAAGCACGGGAAACCTCTCCCCCCATAGCTCCTTCTTCTGAAGATGCTTCATATGTGTTTGATATGTTGAATGAGGATTTTCAACAAAGTAGAAGGGAATGGATTCAACCTGCTCCGGAACTCACTTACAAAATGAAGTTGCCTTCTCTTGTGCATCCTTTGAAGAAGCTCTCTCAAACTGCAGTGATCATCTTTTTCCCAGGCAAAATTCCCTCTGCTAATGATGTGGGACAATGGGTGAATTCTCTCCTAGGTGGATGCTATGTAGAAGGAGTCTATTTTGCCTCCCGAGGATTTTATGAAGTACATCTTTTGGATGCCTTGACAAAACAAAAGATGTTGGAAATGTCTCCTTTATTTTTTGGTCGACAAATGGTGCATATTATGCCCTGGTCCCCTAATAAGGACTATCAGAATCTCATCAAGCATCACTGCCCAGTATGGGTTGAAGTGGTTGATTTTCCAGATTACATGAGAACAGAGCTTCCAGGTTTAGCTATGACATTGGGACAAGTGATCTGTCCTCCTCGTCCCACAGGTAATAAAAATCATTTTTGCATCTTGTGGGATACTGATAGACCGACCCCCTCCTCTATTGCAGTTGAGATTGAGGGTGTTAATTTGGGAAAAAAATATTTCACTTTAAAATGGGGCATTTTTGCTGGAGCTTGTTTTTCTTGTCACAAGTTTGGGCATCTTGCTTCAGAGTGTCCCTCTATCCTTCATCCACCTCCTCCAGCAGCTATCCCTCTGCCATCAAATAAAGGAGGTCAGAAGACATATGTGGAAAAGATTGAAGTTAAAGGAGCAAAGCCTTCAGTTCATACAGGGACCCAGGCCATTTCAGCTCCAAATAAGGATAAAGGAAAAAGCAAGTTAGGGGAAAATAACCCATCTTCTCATGAGGGATGGCAAACTGCAAAGAAGACGGTGCCCCTCAAACAAAGACCTCTCCAATCTCGTAATTGGGATGCCTCTGCTCCTTCTCCAGGACAATCTTCTACCTCTCCAAGCAACCCCATCTCAAAGGCATGGGTTAATGCAGTCAAGAAGGGTCTTCCCCTTTGTGAAGAAAATGATATTATCAGGGAATTGGATGCTGAGGGTCAGCAAAACCCTGTGGCAATGGCAGAGGCTTGAGGCCTCCTGTTCTTTTTGAGGACAGATCATCTCTTGTATATATTTTCATGCGTGCTTCTCTTACATGTTTTTCCTATAATATACAGGGCCTCTGCAACCAGAATAAATGGAGGCTTTTATGGCATTATATAAATACAACTCATCCGGATGTTGTGTGTCTACAAGAGCATAATCAGCATTTTTTGGCTGGCCAGCATGGGTTTTTTTCGGGATATGATATATTTTATTCAGGATCTGAACAGTTCTCTGCTGTGCATTTTAGCCAGACATGATCTGCAACCCTTGATAGCATATAATGATCTTGGTGGACGATGGATGATTATCCAATGTATGATTAATGGAGAGATTTTTGAAATAGGATCTTTGTATGCTTCTCAAAATTCAGCTTCAAGAGCTCAAATGTGGAACTCCATCAAGCAATATCCTTGGTCTTCAAATGCACTACTTTGTGGTGATTTCAACAATTCTCCTCACTGGAAGGACAACACTACACATAAATCCCATATGCTGCCTTCTGAAATTCAGCAATGGGAACATATGACATCATCTCTTCAATTTGCAGATTTATGGACAGCAACTCACCCATCAGTTATGGGATTTACATATCATCATAATGCTTTCACAGAATATTGGGCCAGGCTTGATAGATTTTATCTTCTTCATGCTCAGCAATATGATGAATATACATGTCAAATGCGGACTGATTATTCACAGCAATTATCTGATCATACTCCACTATGGCTCATTCTTTCTTTTGGTATGCCTCTGGATGACTTGCAGCTCTCTTCAGTCAGAAATTTACAGGTTAATCAATTATATCTCTCTCATGAAAATTTCCAGCATATGATCAGATTGGCTTGCAGGCCATTGCTTTCCCACGCTCAGGAGGATCTGGACTTTGCTTGGACCTCTTTCATACATCGTATTCAAAATGTCATTAAGGAATATGGAAGATGGTACATGGCAGAAACCAGACAACATATCCAGTGGGCAAAATCATACAAGCAGTATTTGGTACAGATTAGTCATCAAAGATCTCTATCTGATTCTGAGCAGCATTTATTGTCTTGTGCTTCCTCCATAATTGATGCCAATGATAAACGCAAGTTGTCCAAATGGCAGATTTGGGCCAGAGCTAAACCTATGCTAGATAAGGGCTGTTCCTCGAAATCTTTTTTCCGGAACTTACATGCACATAGACAAAGCCAATCTATCATGAGGGTCATGAAACCAGACGGCCTTTGGACCCAGACTCTATCTCAGCTAGAAAAACAGTGTTTGGATCATTTCCAGCTTCTCTTTTCTCAGCCATCATCTTCTACACCTCAGGTTATTTCAGCCCGTAACAAATTTACTGCGTTTGTTTCTCCTATTGTCTCATTGCAAAAAGCCTCAATGCTGGAAATGTCTTTTTCGGATGTTGAATTGGATGAAGCTCTTAGGCATTTGGGTAAACATAAATCCCCTGGTTGGGATGGTCTGACGGTTGAATTTTTGAAGCCTTTTGGCCTGAACTGAAGGGTCCAATTCTGCAGTTTATAAATGTAGCCTGGCAGCTTCAACATCTTCTCTCAGCTTGGAAGCATGGTCTGGTTAAGCTTGTGCCCAAAAAACCTCTATGTGAGACTATGGACGACTGGAGACCCATCACTTTGATGCCGGTTATATACAAACTGATTGCCAAGATGTTGGTACATCGGATAAAGGATATCCTTCATGAAGGCCTTCATCCCAGGCAATATGGTTTTGTTCCTAGACGGCACATACATGACAATATCTCTAACACTATCATCGCAATGGAATATGCAAAATATTCAGAACAAGATGTGTTGGTCATGCAGGTGGATGTGGCTAAGGCTTTTGATACAGTACAGTGGGATTATGTTTCTCAAATCATGTTAAAACTTGGTTTTCGGCCAAAGCTAGTTAATGTCATATATTGGCTTTACTCAAATTCCACTGCTCAATGCTTTATTGGGAATCATTTGTCTGAGTCTTGGACTCTCGAACGCTCAGTTCGACAGGGATGCCCTCTCAGTGCTTTGCTCTATGCCATTGCTTCACACCCTTTGCTACTTTATATGGACAGCTAGAGGGGCTTCAGATTTCTGGTTCACGACCCTTCCTTGCACAGGCCTATGCAGATGATTCATTCTTCATGCCAAAGAATAGTCCTTTGGAGATTCGCCTCTTGATGGATACCCTTTCAGAATTTGGGCTAGTAGCTGGTCTTAAAATTAGTGGCCAGACCAGATTGTTTATCCTGAAAATATTGGAAAATCAGCAATAAGCAACAAATGTCCTGGGTGGCAAACAAAATTCAGAACAAATTAGAATATTGGAAGATCTCCACTTGGCCTCTGCATGTACGGCTTCGAATTGTCCAGTCTATTGTTCTAGCGTATGTTCAGTTCTATCTTCCTCTATTACATTGGTCATCTCGAGATCTCACTTCCTTTATGTCTCAAGCCATGGAGATTTTTTGGAAAACAAAGCTTCATAAAAAAGCTTTACGGCTGCTCAAAATGGACTTGCTCTGCTCACCAAGAATGCATGGTGGTTTGAATATAATCAACATCAAATTTCATGTGTTGGCAAGAAAGATCACTATGCTCAAGACATTTTTTGAACAACAGCAGCCTTGGTCTATCATGTTGGCAATTTTGTGTGGACAGATGAGCACTAATGTTTATGGACACTGGCTAGTTGATCCATCGGAAGTGGTGCTTGGCAAATTGCAAGGTAAAATCCCTCGTTGTCCATTCTCTAATTCCTTGATTCAGGACTGGAAGCAAGTACTCTCTCACATCAAATAGTCTCCCCATCCTGCTTCTTTAGCTTCTTCACTCAGAATGGAAAGTATTCATTGGAGTGCTGTCTTTTCCTCCCCTTGCTGTTCAACAACCCATCAGAGCTTACAATCTTATGAAAATGGGTATCCGGTTCATTGATGACGTAGTGGATATGCAAGGAAATATTCTCACTTTTCCAGTAGCATGTCGACAATACAATTTGGGGATGCATCATCGACCCATTTGGAAAGCTATTGCTGATCTCTTACTCCCTCTGATCCCAATTCCGACATTGAATGTCGGAGACAGGCTTCAAGATTGGCACCTTTGCTCTTCAAATACAAGCATATCCTCTAAGCCTTTGAATTTATTGACTTCTATACAGGCTTATCGTTTGATATTACCTCCTCCCTGGATTGCCCATCATGCTAATTCTCTATGGCATTTGAACAAGTCATTAGCCTGGTGGAAAGGAAGATTGCAATTGATATGGAAATTGAAAATGCCTTTGAAGCAACGACTCTTTCTATGGCGATGTATTGTTGGTATTCTTCCAGTAGGGGTGAAATTGGCTCAAAGAAGGATAGCTTCGCCCCTTTGTCCAAGATGTCATCTTACATCTGAGAGTATTCCGCATTTACTGTGGTTTTGTTCATATTCCAGAGACCTTCTCGACAGAATCTCCTATTTCTTATCTCTCAGATTCCCAGCTCACAGGTTCTACAGGTTTTTCTGGATATATGGCAAACTATCAGCTTCTTTATCACAGTATTCTCTTTTCTTCCACTGGATCAGATATTGGGCTTTATGGACCCTCTGGTTACAGCGCAATCAAGCATATCTGAATTCTCCACTTCAGCAGCCATATGAGTTCTTCCGAGCCTCATTGCGGCAGTCTTTATATGATGCCTTACATGAGGAAGATTTAGATGTTTCTTGTATTCAGCTTTTCTTTTACTGCTTTTGATGGATAGGGCTTTGGCTCTCTTTTGAGCTCTGCCCAGATGTAAATGAATGTATCATAATATAAGTATCTTGGTTTTACAAAAAAAAAAAAAAAAGTGTGTGTATGTGCATTCTCCTCAGATGTTGGGTGGCTATTTTTATCGGCTTGCTTAGCCTGTGTCATCACCCCTCTAGTAATCATAGCTCCAAAAACAGGTGGCTGCTCTACGGCATTTTTATCTCCACATTTAGCGTGGAATGACCTTAGGAACGACATCTTTGTCAGTTCTAACAGCTGAATGTGTAATGTACAGCCACCGTCATATATATCCCGACCTTGCAAAGCTGTTTCGTGATTGCAGTGCACTAGCCTGTGAGGTACAGTGTAGTTCAGCTTGTAGACCACCTGAAATTTGATGCATGACAATCTTCTCAGTAAGCCCAAAAGGGGAAAATATTTGATGTAACACATCCAATGTAATAGGGTACAAGAGGTTGTAGATGGTAATTGAAAGAGTTCCCTTGGGCTGAAATCTTGTTGTGTGTGCAACGTCTGCCATAAAACCTCGACGTGGAGTAGAGAATGCATTTTGGCTGTCTGATTGGACCCCATGCTGGAGTATGTGCTGCTTGCCTTTGTCCGGTAATGCATGTGCGACAACCTGGCCAATGTGCTGAGACTGCTGACTAATCATTTGCTGTCCCAACTGCAAAGATGTATCTTGCTGGAGCATGGAGGAGAACACTGCAAGGAATTGAGCCCGAATAACCCGAGATGTAGGAGAGAGGGCCTGAGTGGTAGTAGGAACATTTGTACCACTAGTGGATGCACCCACTGTTTAAGGCAAGTGCTCATGCTGAGCAGCCTCATCATTGTCATCAAGTGACTCAAGAGGGGGACGTTGGGGTGCCATGGTGAACTGCCACGGGAGAGAGAGAAAGCTTGAATGTATGGCTTTCCTTGCAAAGAAATTCCGAAACTGATATAGCATGTAGAACCACGAAAATGTCAATGGAGAAGCTCGAGAGAAAGGTCAATGAAGAAGCTGCAATAAGTCTGAACGGGGCTAGGAAAGGCCCCGAAATGGCTGTGAGAAAGAGGCTGGAAAAAGGTAAAAAAAATAAAATAAAAAATAATTTTTTTGAGTGGGGTGGGGCGGTTCCTAAGTCATCTAAGATAGTTATGACAGCCCTAACCTAAGACTACTAGGATTGTTAGGAAACTGACTTAGGCTAACCTAACCCAACTACTTAACCCTACTTAGCACTAACCTAACCTAGCCCACTACCTTAACCTAACCTAGGTCCTAATTTAACTCAATCCGAGTTCAGTTAACCAAGTAACCTAACCAAGCCTATCTAACCAAACTAACCGCAACTAACCCAGGTTAATGTAACTTGACAATTAATTAATGCAAGAGGGTAAGGTTGGTGCAAGGCGTGGCCACGGGCAGCGGCGTAGCGATGGGCGGCACACCGCTGTCGGCGAGGGCGACGAGCTTGGCGGGGCGGCGTCACAGTGATGCCAGGGCAGCGGCGTGGTGGAGAGGAGGTGGCGAGCAAGGCAGTTGAGATGCACACGGGCGTGGGTGGTGGCTCAGTGAAGATACGAAACGAAGAGAGAGAGAGAGTGCAGGTACAAGACGAGTCGATAGAGCAGTCACGTCAAATCTTAAATAAGATGAAGAAAACACAAGTACAAAGTACTTGTACCTAGACCTAGGACTAAGTGTCCTAGGTGTCACATAGGACTAAGTGTCCTATGTGGCCTAGAAGGCACTAACACTATAAGTGCCTACACTTATGCCTACAAGGCACATACCATGGCCTATAGGGCATCACTAGAACCACCAGAAGATGGCCTACAAGCCCCCCTCCATGGGATGGGCTGAAGTACTCTGGAAACGTCTCAGAATACCTGGTAGTTTCTGGTCATGGTGGCACATGTTCATCCAAAATGATATAGCCACCTATGAATGTACAAGGAATGTCAGATCATGTAACAAAGGGAACCAAGTGTAAAGCCTGTCGGAAGACTTCGAACTTGGGACGAGGAAGTGCCTTTGTAAACATATCTGCGATGTTGTCCTCTGTGGGAAGATAGGACAACTCTATGTCTCCTGCTGACAACTGCTCCCGAACATAATGATAGTGAACTTCAATATGCTTGGTACGTGCATGAAACACTGGGTTACGCGCAATGGCCAAAGCACTCTGGCTGTCAGTGTAGACAATAGTGGAGGATGTTTGGCAAATACCAAGATCTGTAAGTAACTGTCGAAGCCAAACGCACTCTACTGTAGTGGTGAAAGCTGCCCTGTACTCAGCCTCACAGCTAGACGTGGCAACTGTCGGTTGCTTCTTGCTGAGCCAAGAAATACATGAATTGCCAAGCAAAAAACAATTGCCAATATGTGACACTCAGGTGTCGGAACATCCTGCCCAGTCACTATCCGTGTAAGCATGCATGGTAAGTGAACCCTGATCACCGTAGAAGAGGGCTAAATCTTGAGTGCCTCTGAGATATTTGAAGTCTCTCTTCACTGCCTGCCAATGCTGTGAACTGGGCATGTGCATGAATCTGCTGAGCTGAGATACTGCATACTGCAAGTCAGGTCTGGTATGACATAAATAAATAAGGCATCCAACAACCTGCTGATAAAGAGTGATATCACATGGTGGGCTCCCATCATGAACTGAGAATTTGAAGCGAGGGTCCACTGGAGTAGAGATTGGCTTGCAATCCTCAAACTAAAAACGATCAAGGAGCTGTCCAATATACTTGGACTGAGACATCATGATACCCCCCTCAACATGAGCAAACTGAATGCCCAAATAATAATGGAGCCGTCCCATGTCTGACATGTCAAAAATCTGCTGCAAATCAGCCTTGAAGGCTGCAATTTGCTGAATATCTGGGCCCGTGATAAGCATATCATCCACATATAAAATCAGCACTAAAAAATCAGATCCACTCCCACGGAAATAAAGAGTGGGTTCTGTGGGACTATTCTGAAAACCAAGGGATAGTAAATGTGCATGAATTTTAGCATACCATGCCCTGGGTGCCTGCTTCAAACCATAAAGGGCTTTTCTAAGCCGGCATACCTTATTTTCAGAATTAACAACCTCAAAGCCAGGAGGTTGTGTGACATAAACTTCTTCCTGCAGATCCCCATGAAGAAAAGCGGTCTTGATGTCAAGTTGGTGCACTCGCCAATGATGATGGGCTGCAATGGCAATGACACATCGAATGGTAGTAATCCTGGATGTGGGAGCAAATGTCTCCTCAAAGTCAATGCCTTGTTGTTGGGCATACCCTTTTGCAACAAGACGGGCTTTGTATCGATCTATGCTGCCATCAGATTTCCTTTTTAATTTGTAGACCCACCTCGTACCAATGGCATGCTTGCCAGGTGGGAGATCTACTAATTCCCATGTGTCATTTTTGGCAATAGATTGTAACTCAGCTTTCATTGCATCCATCCAATCTTTGCTGTCAAAAGCATCTTTATGGCACAAAGGCTCTTCATTGCAAGCTGTAGCAAGGAGTGCAAACTCAAGAAAGTGACCATGCTGTCTATTCCCTGATCTTGTCCGGGCAGCAAAAGGCTGATCTTGTTTGCTGTCCCTCAATGTATCCAGAAGCCATCTGGGAACTTGCCTTTGTTGTCTATTGACAGCTCTTTCTTCAATGAGTGCATCATGAGTAATGGGATCATTCTGTACCGGAAGAGTAACCTGCAAATCAGCATGAGGTTGTGGCTGATTATTGCTTAGTGGAGGGCCTGCAGGAGGCTCATGTTGCTGCTCAAAATCCTCTTCTGATGATGGCAGAGGTAACCAAGATTAAAAGGCATCAAACATGTCAATATCTGGCTTTGCTTTGCAGTCCACAAGAGGAGAAGCTGAATGTTCAGCAAAGATCACATCTCTACTGACAATAATCTTCCCAGTATTTGGTTGATATAACCGATACCCTCTGCTCTCTTGGCTGTAACCAATGAATATGCATTTGACTGCCTTGTCATCAAGCTTATGTCTCAGCTGAGATGGGAATGAACATATGCAAGAGACCCTAAAACTTTCATATGTGAAAGTGAAGGCTTCCTGTCTTTCCATGCTTCATAAGGTGTAATAGTCTTTAATGCCTGTGTAGGTGATCTATTCAGCACATAGTTGGCACACATTACTGCATCAAGCCAAAATTTATTAGGCAAAGACTTGGCCTTAAGCATGCATCTGGCCATCTCCATTGTGGACCCGTTTTTCCTTTCAGAAACAGGATTCTGCTGAGGAGTGTATGGAGTAGTGCATGAGTGAATAATGCCCCGTGAGGATAGAAATGCATCAAACTCCTTTGACATTTACTCACCCCCCCTATCTGTGTTGAGGGTGACAAGCTTGTTACCTGATTCATTCTCAACCATATTCAGCCATCTCTGAAAGCATAAGAAAACTTCAGATTTGGCCTTTAAAGGATATACCCAGCAATACCTTGTGAAATCATCAATGAGAGTCATGAAATACTTGTATCCTCCAATGGCATTTGTCCTCATTGGGCCACAGACATCACTGTGTACTAGCTGCAATTTCCTTTGTGAGAGTTTTGGACAATTCTTTTGAAAAGGAAATCGATGCATCTTACCCAAAAGACAACCCTCACACACATGTTTGGAAACTGTGTGAGTCTGAGGTACATCATTTGCCATGTGTTGTGAATGTAGCTTTGAAAGAGCTCTATAATTGAGATGGCCCATTCTCTCATGCCAAAGATGAGTTTCAGCAATGTTGGGGTAAAGGCACTGGCCACCCTATGTAAATAGTACTTTATGTTGTACTTTAGTGTAGGATACTTAAGTAAGCTAAGTACACATTTGTACTTAGCTGTACTTAAGGGTTACTACCATAATATAAAAGTGTGTGCTTGGGGAGGTACCACTCACTCATTGTGATTATCCCCACAAGTGTGTGTGTGCAGTGAGTCTCCTCACTCCCGACTCTATCTCCCTCTCAATCTATCAACTGGTATCAGAGCCAACGGGCTCTCTCCCTTCCTCTCATCCTCACGGGCTGGAACAGGGACGTATTGCGGGTTCTCTCTCTCTCAGCCAACGGGCTGGAACAGGGAGCTCATTCTCTCTCATCGCGATGGCAAAGGCGCTGGCACACGCGTAGACAGCGCGAGTAGAGAGCGGGTCAGCGTTGCAAGGCTGAGCGGGAGAGGCGTGGGCGAGCTCGCGTAGATAGCGCGAATAGAGAACGGGTCAGAACTGCAAGGCTGAGCGGGAGAGGCGTGGGTGAACTGCAAGGCCGAGCGGCCCAGCGAGCACGTCTGCAAGGAGGGGCAGCACAGCGCGCGGCCCAGCGAGCACGGCTGCAAGGCCGATAGTCGTCGGCCACCAGGGCCGACACCAAGTCGGCCAGGCCGTCGCCATCTTTCAGCTATACGCCTTTCCATCCTCCCTCGTACTCGATTACAACTGGTTCTTCCACCCTCCCAGTCGTCGGCCACCAGGGCCGACACCAAGTCGGCCAGGCCATCGCCTCCTTCAGCCATACGCCGTACCAGCCCTTCCCTTTTTTCTCTTCAGCCTCTAATAGGCAGGGCACCGTGCAAAGGTACACAGGGTAAGAGTGCTGTACTTTCTTGCACTTCGACAGCACATTTTTTTATTTTTATTTTGTGCTTTCCCGCACATCGAGGAGGATCTTTGAGTCTCACTGGGCTCATACATTGAGGAGAAATTCTTTACTGGTTATTCGTTGTCCACGGGACAGCACTGTTTTTTCGCCATTGGCATATGAGCCAGGTGTTCTACTTGGGGCAGGGCTTACACTCGCACTGAGGCATTATGCCGCAAACAGTGTTGAGACAGGTCTTATCACTTGGCCAGTGATTGTACACAGTGTTGGCACTGGGTATATGCATGGTCAGATCTGTTTAGACACATGCAGTGTATGCCATTGGATGCAGGTCAAACCACATGCAGTCACATGCCTTGTGAGCAGTATCAGTTGATGCCATTTACTGTGTTAATGCACGGAATGTGCCGTCAATTCAAGGGGCTTTTGATGCTATTATGCGTGGGACAAATGCTTTAGTTTGTTGCTGCAAGTACATCCACATTTGGTACAGATTTGGTCGATTTTGACCAAGTTTGACTTTCGTCAAATTTGGGGCTTTTGTTGCCTGACCGGCAATCTGTCAAGTGGAAGCACTCTACATGCATCAGACTATCTCGTGGAGCACTACTATGCTTTGAAAGTGCAAATTTGACTTACAGTGTTTGGTCAAAGGTCAATCTTTTCCAGATTGGATGTCAAATCTCTGATTTTCTTCATGCATTCAAAAGGCTTTTGAGCCACCTCACTTCCAAACTGTAAATTCAGTTGGGGGGGAAGTTTCTGAAGCATATGGAGGTCTAAAATCAGGGATTTTCATCAAAAAAAAAAAAAAAACAGAGATTTACAGTTTCTTTTTTTGACAGTCCGGGACTGTCAAACATCAGGTTTGACCATCTTTGACTATCAAAAAGTCAAAAAGTACTGCTGTTTTTTATTATATCAGTTCTGGGATTTTTCTGGAGCGATTTGACGCAGCCGTACCGCACTTTCGCCAGCGAAAAAGACAGGAACAGTTTGCTGTACTGTTTCTGCAGCAAGTGGGAGAAAAATATTCAGTTGGTTTTGTGCCACTGAAACAGTACCAAATTCACTTTTGATCGTACTTCTGCTGCGGGGAAATTTTCTTGGAGTGACTAGTGCTTAATTGCACGACTACAGGGAGTCAGGCGGTTCCATTGAGGAACAAACTCTACTTTCTTTACCATGAGTTCCGGCAGCGACGTGTCGTCCTTGTTCCAGATAAAGAAGCTCGAAGGAGCTAAAAACTACGACATATGGAGGACACAATGCTACAATGTGTTGATGTAGAAGGACCAGTACAAGCCTATAAAGGAGAAGGGTGTTAAGCCCTCCAACGTTACTGATGAGCAGTGGGAGAAGATGGACAACTTGGCCATGTCGACCATTATGCTTACAGTTGTTGATTCACTGGTTGTAGGCATCAGGGATGAACCTACTGCGTGGAAGATGTGGAAACGTCTTGAGGATACTTATGCCAAGAAAAGTGCCACGGGAAAAGCTTACTGGCTGAAAAAGCTTGTTGGTCTTCAAATGAAGGAGGGGACACCTATGTCCACTCATATTATTGAGTTTAACAGCATATTCAGCCAGGTGATCAACCAGGGGTTGAAGCTTGATGATGAGCTGAAAGCTACACTCATCCTATGTTCTCTACCTGAGTCATGGGACACATTCAGGACTTCTACCAGCAACTCAAATGCCATTCTGTTATTTGCAGATGTGGAGAGTGCTCTTCTACAGGAAGAGATGAATAGAAAGAACAATGCTGTTGGGAAGTCGAATGCTTTGAATGCACGCAGCAGGTCCAAGACACGTGGAAACTACAAAGAAAGAGAGAGGAGCAAGTCCCGCTCTAAAAGTGATCTTGTATGCAACTATTGCGGCAAAAAGGGACATATTGAGAAAAAGTGTTTTCAAAAGAAGAACGACCTGAGAGCCAAAGAAGGCAAGACTCAAGGCAAGTCTAAGGGCAAGGAAAAAGAGGAGCTGCATGTTACTTATGTTAGTGACAGTGACAGTGGACGTGAGATATGTTTCACCTCTTCACTGGAGGCTCATACACTTCATGCTGGTGATGGATCAGATATGCTTTCCTGGATTATAGATTCAGGTGCTTCCTTTCATGTTACACCCTACAGAGATCTGTTTGTCAGATATGCAGGAGGGCAGAAGGGAGTTGTCTTTCTTGGTGATAATCATGCATGTTCAATCATTGGCATAGGTGATGTCAGGCTTGTTCTTGAAAATGGTCAACAGTTAATGCTCAAAGGAGTCAGGCATGTCCCTGAAGTGAAGAAGAACTTGATTTCCACAGGTTTATTGGATGATGATGGTTATCAGACCACCTTTGGCAGTCAGAAATGGAAAATCAGCAAAGGGGCAATGGCTATTGCCAGGGGTCCTAAGGTTGACACTTTGTATTCACTTCATGCTGGACATTGTCCGCATTCCGATGTAAATGCCGCCGAGCTGCCAAAGATTTCATTGTGGCATAGCCGGCTTGGCCATATGAGTATTAAGGGAATGGAGCAATTGGCTCATTTTGGTTACTTGCCGAGTCTAAAATTTTCAGATTTAAAGAAATGTGAATTTTGTCTCTACGGTCGTCAAGTACAAATACCTCATAAAAGAAGGTCAGATCAGAAATTACAGCTCTTGGAACTTGTACATACAGATGTGTGTGAGATGCCTACACTCTCTTTAGGAGGTTCTAAGTACATACTGTCATTCATAGATGACGCCACTCGCAAAGTGTGGGTTTACACTCTCAAAAAGAAGAGTGATACGTTCAAGGCTTTCACTAAGTTTGTTGCACTGGTCGAAAATGAGACAGGCAATAAACTGAAAGCTTTACGATCTGACAATGGTGGAGAGTATTTGTCCAAAGAGTTTCAAGAATTCTGTGAGGCAAAAGGTATTCAAAGGGTGTTGTCTGCACCATATGATCCTCCACAGAATGGTACCGCTGAAAAAATGTTCAGGACCATTCAAGAGAAAGTCAGATCCATGTTGTCACATGCTGCATTGCCCCACACATTTTGGGCTGAAGCTGTAAAGACAGCTGTGCACCTTATTAATAGGTCACCAAACAAGAGACTATGTGGCGGTGTGCCTGAATAGGCATGGACGGGTAAGCCTCCGTCTTACAAACACCTACGGGTCTTTGGTTGTGTCGCGTATGTGCATGTACGCAGGGAGGACAGAACTAAACTGGATCCAAAGTCTCTTAAATGCATATTCCTAGGTTACGGTGACAAAGGTGAGATGGGCTACAGGATTTGGGATCCCAAGAAAAGAAAACTTATACGCAGCAATGATGTCGTGTTTGATGAAACCATCATGTTCAAGGAACCTGTTGTACAGCAGGGACCTTTAAAAGTAACTATTGATGATGACAGGCATCATGGGCAACACGAACAGGCTGTAAATCAGCCACAACAGCAGCATAACCAGCCATTAAATGATGCTGCAGCAGGTCCTAATGGACAGCCAGGTATGGCAGAAGACATCCCAATGGATGAGGCACAGTTAGGTGATCTTCCTGACATGCAAATGCAGCCAGGAGACATGGGACAGCCACCTTATCTGGGTGATGAACAGGCTGGACAGCCAGCTCAAGACGATGGTCATTGGGTTAGAAGGTCAACCAGACCGAGGCGGCAGCCAGAAAGATTTGTTCCAGGCATTGATTATTTGATGCTCACTGATTGTGGAGAGCCTTCATGCTACAGAGAGGCTAGGCAGAGGGCAGACAAGGTTCAATGGGATCTTGCTATGAAGGCTGAAATGGACAGCCTTCACAAGAATGGCACTTGGGAATTGGTATCCTTGCCTACTGGTAAGAAGGTACTGCCATGCAAATGGGTTTATCGACTTAAGGTCACACCTGGTGAAAAGCCAAGGCATAAAGCCAGACTGGTTGCCAAGGGGTTCAAGCAGGAATATGGTGTTGACTTTGATGAGATATTCTCTCCTGTCGTTAAGATGACAACACTCAGAACTGTATTAGCATTGGTTGCACATGCAGATATGGACTTGGTCCAAATGGATGTCAAGACGGCATTTCTTCATGGTGATTTACATGAAGAGATTTTTATGCAGCAGCCAGAAGGTTTTACAGTAAAGGGAAAAGAGAAGCTTGTGTGCAGACTGAAGAAAAGTCTTTATGGTCTTAGGCAGGCACCCAGAGAATGGTATCATAAGTTTGATACATTCATGCGAATCCAAGGATATAGGAGAAGTGACATTGATCACTGCTTGTATACCAAGAAAGCTTCAGATGGCAGTTTACTGATCCTCATTTTGTATGTGGATGATATGTTGATTGCTGGAAAATCTCATAAGGAGATCAATGCCTTGAAGAAAAGATTGCACCAAACCTTTGATATGAAGGATCTTGGTGATGCCAACCATATACTGGGCATGCGGATACTTCGGGATAGGGAAAAGCGGTTGCTATACTTGTCTCAAAAGGAATACATTGGCAAGGTCTTGCAGAGATTTCACATGGAAGGGGGGAAGAGTATTGGTACTCCATTGCCTCCTTATGTGAAAATCAGTGCTTTGGACAGCCCTCAGACAGATGCTCAGAGAGCTGAGATGTCAAAGATCCCGTATGCATCAACGTGTGGCAGTCTCATGTATGCTATGGTTGCAACCAGGCCCGATATTGCGTTTGCAGTGGGAGTGGTTAGTAGATACATGGCAAACCCCGGCAAGAAGCATTGGAATGCAGTGAAAGGTGTCATGCGATACCTGAAGGGTACACAAGATTTGTGTATATGTTTCGGCAGTCAAGATGCAAAAGTGCAAGGTTATACAGACTCTGATTATGCCGGTCACCCTGATACCCGGAAGTCTACTACCGGATATGTTTTCACTTTCACTGGAGGTGCAGTGTCGTGGGTATCTAGAATGCAGCAATGCATTGCTTTGTCTACCACAGAAGCTGAATATATTGCAGCCACTGAGGCATGCAAGGAGGCTATATGGCTATCTTGGTTAGTGGCAGATTTGGGTTATCCATTGGAGATTCCATTGTTGCATTGTGACAGTCAGAGTGCCATACAATTGGCACGTAATCCTGTCTTTCATGCAAAGACGAAGCACATAGATGTGAAATATCACTTCATCAGGGAGGTGCTTGAGAACAAGCAAATTCAGCTTGTTAAGGTGCATACAGATGACAATCCGGCAGATCTGTTAACCAAAGGGTTAGCTGCAGAGAGGTTTGCACACTGCAGATCTCTTATGGGTATTGGTTGAGGCCAATATTCTCTCTCCTTGAGGGCACACTGCCTTTAAGTGGGAGGTTGTTGGGGTAAAGGCACTGGCCACCCTATGTAAATAGTACTTTATGTTGTACTTTAGTGTAGGACACTTAAGTAAGCTAAGTACACATTTGTACTTAGCTGTACTTAAGGGTTACTACCATAATATAAAAGTGTGTGCTTGGGGAGGTACCACTCACTCATTGTGATTATCCCCACAAGTGTGTGTGTGCAGTGAGTCTCCTCACTCCCGACTCTATCTCCCTCTCAATCTATCAAGCAAGCTGTGAATCTGAAATAGCCAATGCTGGCTTGTTGTGTATGTGCATGAGGATTGATTCTTCCTTTTTAAACTCTGAATCAGAGAGCCAGGTGTATGCTGTTGTGTGGTCTATACCACATGGAGAAATCATTTGCATCTGATGCTTGAAGGCTTTCAAGTAGTGCCTAACTTTTTGGGTGGTTGTGGCAGATCTATCTTATTATAAAAAACCAAAGTGTCAGAGGGCTAAGTCCAGCATCATTTGAGCTTGAGGTAGTTGGTTACACGATTTCTTTGGCTTATTGTGTTTTCAAGAAACTCCCATTTTCGGCATATGGAGAACTTCTTTTCCTTTTAATACAAGGTAATCTTCTCTTTGTAGTGTCATGGTGCTTATGATGTATCTGGAATTTGAAAGGTCTCGTCAGGTTTTCACGTCTGTATCTTGCCTATTTGACAGATTTCTTTTAGGTTTCCAGAGATAAATAAATTCTTAGATCACTGGGAAGTTGGGTATGCCATGCAGCTCTTATTATCATTGGACTCATCTACAACTATTCTCCGTCCTTAGGGGCGAGCACTTGGGTGAAGGCTGCTCTGTATCCTTCTTTTGGAACTTCAATCTTGTGATATTTAGAACATGTATTTAGGATTAGCTTTTTATGTTTGCTAATGGTTATTTCAAGCTTCTTATGTGTGTTTGGGGATATTGTTTTCCTGAGTCAGCAAAGATATTGTGGTTTAGCTCCTACTGTTCTGGCTGGTGGCCTAGATCCGTTTCTCTTTGAAGCACTTTATGTAAGCTGCTGGTTTATCATGTACCATACTTCTTTTAATGTTGCAAAATTTGATTATATACTTAGTGTTTATATTGAATATTAAATTTTTTATAGCTCCAATTTAGCTAGCTTATGGGACTTTGACTGGATCTTTCCTTCTGCAGGCTTCTCAACATGCAATCTTCTTCCTTGCGAGAATACCTCAAATCAGAAAGAATTTTAGGGTAAGAGATATGCAATTGTAATTTTTTGTAAGACGCATTCCTTGGAATTTGGGACTGGTGTTTGGGATTTTGTAAATATAGAAGTGGTAACAATATTGGTAACGGTACTCAGTACCTTTACATGCTTTGTAGAATCTCCCACCCAATATTAAAGTTGTGATGGAGTAATGATGTTTGTGGTCATTTCTGCAACGCTTTTATCGAGCATCGTGACACACAGTCAGCCAAGATATTTTGTCGTATGGCGTGACCCCTAGCTGAGCCCTAGCCTAAGGATGAGTCAAGCACGAGCTACGCGGGCCCATTTCTATTTTCCAAAATTCACAGACCATGGCGGAGCAGTTCGGGTCGCCAAGGCAAATAGTTGCGAGATATCCACCTAGCAACAAGCTCAGAAGAGGGGAATGTGACATGCACCGGTGGCAGTGACACCTGGCTGTACTGTCAGGTATTTGCAGCATATATCAGAGTATTTGGGCAAGGATTCAGGACGTTTTGAGGACTTCTAGCAGCCCAACGAAGGGCCAGTGAGGTCGAACTTGGTCAGCATGAGTTGCTGATCAGGTCGGGTCTGTGTCAAGTCGGTTGACCTGACCTATATGTCAACCAACCAGTCGGCCATTCTGGCTGGAAAAGTTGGGCCACTACAGCCCTAAGTAAGGGGGCCCTTGCCCCCTCTTTTGGCATTCAGCCCTGTAGCCTCAAGCCACAGTTCTAGCCCTTGTGCCGCACCTCTGCCTGCATATCGGCTCTCATGCGAGCATTTAGGAAGCAGGATTGTCTCCTTGAGTAGAATCGGCTCCTTTCTAAGGAGCTCCAGCTCTTGTGTGAGCAGGAAAAGAAGACAAAGGAGAATGCAACGGCATCGAACCATTTCCAGCTTCTACTGGAACGGGGAGAGAAACTGTGAGCAAGCTGTGAGAAACTGCGGATGTTGTAAAAACATCTGCTCTCGGTCTCACCTGTGTTGGACCTCCAATGCTTCAAAGTTAGCATGATGTCTAGCCTGATGTGCGGCCGCCTCAAGGTGCACCTGTGGACGTCTGGCCCGATGTGTGGAATTAGCAGCTACTAGTGTGAATCCATCATCTGCTCCGGGGCCTTCCACCCTAGAGCATAATGTAGTGGACTATTTTTTCTGCAGTACCCACAAACAGTTCTTCATCCGCAGGCGGTCCTTTACTTGCTCAGGAGTCTTCTGTCTTAGAGGATAGTTCAATGGAATATTCTGCCATAGTTCAGACATTGGCTTCTCTTGGGTCTACTAGTCCAAGGAACCATTCAGTTTCCATAGTTGTCGCATGGAGTTCCTTAGGGTCTTCCACCTTTGGGTTTATTGCAACAATTTCCACAGCCAACTCTCAAGGGTCTTTCATCCATGGGGCCATCTCAGCTCAGTTAGCATGTCCAGATGATGAGCCTCTTGGGTCTACGACCCATGGGGATCATCCTGTTTAAACAACTTATGCTCTTGGGGTTCACACCCGAGGGGAGCATTCAGCCAGTGTTGTTACATTGGATGGATTTTTCACTCGTCCAACAACTTCATCATGTCTAGTTAGTTTCTTTCGGTCTTGACCCAAGGAGCTTAGTCAACTGGATCAGGGGAGCATACAATTTTCTCTATCATTTGTGATGGGTCTTCCATCTTTGGATACATCTTAGACCCATCAATAGTTGCAATAGATTAGCTTCTTGGGTCCACCACCTGAGGGGGTACTCTAGTTCCTATAGCTAGTTCTCTTGGGGTGTCCACCCAAGGGGACATCCCATCTTCAACAGACACGTGTGATGGGTCTTCCATCCATCATGCTTTGTCATCTGCTACAGTTAGCTCCTATGGGTCTTCCACCCTTGGAGCTCCGTTGGCCACATCAACTTTAGTTGCAATGACTCGCATTTCACCTTCTCATTAGGAGTGTTCAGGACTAGTGGGCTCAGTTTCCAGCCCAACTGGCCTTGATGCTCAGTAGGAGGGGGCGTCTCAGGAGTCTGCCAGATTAGTTTCAGGCCTAGCAGGAGGCAGTACCCTCACAGTTGGAGTAGCAGGTGTAGCTGTCAGCAATATGGAGGTTGATGATTCCTCGACATTCAATGAGGATAGTCATGCATTTCCCTCCATAGTTCCTCTTCCTCAGTGAGCAGAGAGGTTGACGATGCCTTTCCATTATTGTGTCCTTCACTTTGGGAGGTTAGTCATATAGTTCTCTCTTTGCAGCAGGTCTCGAGCCACGAGTAATAGTAGTGACCAGTGTCTACACGTGTATTTCCCTCGGTGAGAGGTGTGCACATTAGTCTTAGTCCTTTCTCAATACCTCAGGGGGACATGCTCAGTCCCAGTATCCCTTCGGGAAGAAGCTGTGCCATTCATCTTGCAGTCCCTTTGAGAAGCATACCAGTTAGTCATTGCAGACGAGGCGTTCTGAGTAGTTCGAGACATCTCATAGTCATTTAAGGGGTGCTCAACAACTACTCCTTTCCTTCAAGCAACATCCAATACAGTCTGTCCCTAGGAGGGATGTTTTGCAGTGCCAGTTGCCTCTTAGCTCCTTTGGGAGGCATTTGTAGTCCCACCTTTCTCTCAGTTTTTAAGTGGGAGAGCTATAATTTCAGCAGCTCCTAGCATCACTCAGGATCTTTGGGAGGCAGTTCCAGATTCCAGGAGGGTGACGGCGCTTTTACCATCAGCATTTATCATGCCAGCAGAGGAGGCAGGTGTATACCAGCTTTCTTTGACAACAGTCATGCAGACTTTGAAGGGGGAGTGAAGGAGGAAGAAGAGCAAGAGAGTGAGAGTGAGAGAGAGTGACACTCAAGTGCGGGTGTGAAGAATGATAAACCACACCACAAACTCACTTGTGTTTTATTAGGATTAGGTTTACCCTATGACTGTCTTAAGACAGTCATAGGTGTCCTATCTTTAAATGAAGGGTTGGCAATGTGCCTTTCAGACTGCTGCAGCTGCTCAACAAGTGCTTAACAGTGCATAATCATCTGACAAACCACCAACACTGCTGTAAACACTGCTGTATTGACTGTACTGATCACTTCTCCCACCTCAGATGAGGTATTGCACTGAGTTAAATTGCAGAAACCACTTGACAAACACCCAAAAAACAGTAAATGACCCTTCAGCCTGTCACAAAACCTGTAACAGTAAATGGGATAAATCCCAAGCAATCACCCTTATACCAAGGGGAGAAAATGCATCTGAAGATCTCTGTCGGTAACCCAAGTGCTATCAAACAAAGTTTGGGCAAAAGCCCCTTGATCTGACACCTGAATCAAGTGGAGAACACCTCAACACTGAGGTAGCATGCAATATGAAAATCTCTCTGACACTTTTACCTGACAATGTGCAATGCATAGACTGCCCCTGTGTACTCAGTAACAACACAAATCACAACGTACAAACACCAAGAAGAAAATCTTTTGAGCACTGTCAACGATGGGCAGTTAGGGACCGAGTAAACTCGATGCGCCCTGACCAAGCGTGGCTCAACTGAGATTTTCAAAGTGCGTACAAAGAATGTGACCTGCAACAAATGTCACCAAATGCACTGCGGAAACAAAGCAAATGTGTGCTCCCCGACTACACACTGCCTCAAGGCATATACTGCAAACACATCCAGGCAAAAGCCCTTTGAAATGGTCACCCAAAACTGAGAATTGCACTCAGTAAATGCATAGAAGCTTCTGCAAAACAAGCATCTGACCTTCCTGAAAGACAAGTAACTGCGCAAACACCACCACTGTGGCACAAGTCACCTCAAGCGTGAGTGACACGAGAGTACCTGCTGTACCTCAACAAATGCACAGTATACAGCTGAAATGCTTCAGGAATGCATCAGGAATGCTTCATGTACTGCGCGTACATGCACAAAACAGAGTGCTTCAGCACTATTCCTCTTCCAACAAAAAAGTGTGTGTCTGCTGTACTTTTCAGTACCTGCAGAGTACCTACTGTACTTTCTGTCCCTGCAGAGTACCTGCTGTACTTTCTGTCCCTGCAGCAGTCACGCTTCCCAAAAAAAAAACGAGTCTTTGCCTGGCTCCCTACGCACACACACGCACGTCAAGGAAGATCCAGCTGCGCAATGCCTTGAGAGGAGCTTAGCAGCTAGTAGCAGCTGCTATGCGGCTGCTGGCTGCTAGCTAGATGCGGCGCCTCGAGCTGCAGCTAGCAGCTGCTGTGCAAGAAGGCCCGCGACCCGCGTCGCCGTCCGTGACCACGCCCCAGCACGCGCCCGCGACCACGGCTCCTGCATTTCTATGTGGGTGGATCTTCTGTAGCGGGGAGGATGCATGCCAACAGTTGGTAGCCAGTTTCATGCTATTAGCCTTCTAGAGTACAGTGCCTTCGCATCAACGGGGCCAATACGTTTCATGGTACAAGTCACAATCCCCCCCAAGGTGCATCATTCAAAGAAAGAAACAACTTTTTGCATGACGTTATGATCTTAGAAGCACCACTATTTGTCACAGAGAGTAGAGGTCTAAATCACTCAAACCTCACACAAACAGAGTGATCTATCAAACTCTTTTCAAACACTCTAGATGCACCCACAAATTGAAAGCCTTACTGAAGAGAGTAGATAGTAGATAGAAGAGAAGAGGAGAGCAAAATCAGACTTTTTTCATCCATTGATGTAGGATACTTGCTCACAATAGAGCACAAGACATCCAACAAAGAGGTTGGGCACAATATAGTAGTCTAGGATGATTACACTATTGAGTGCCGACAGAAACTCAATACAAAGACTTTGTATAAATGGATGCTCAAGTATGTGTGGGTGTGTGGATTTGTATGTGTGAGAGCATACTTTTATACTATGGTCTACACCCACTGTTGGGCGCTGATGACATCAGTGGGGATGCCATAGTCCTTGCTATGCATGATGGAGTTTATGGTTTTCAATCTTATGAGTGACTATCATGAGATTGAAACTGCACTATGTTGTGTTTTTAGAGGATGAGTTTGGGAATGTTCCTGGATTCATCTAGGTATATGCTTCTGCCGTATTAGCGGACATGCAAATTTCACGTTGTGAAGTTTTCGTCCAAGTTGTAGCCTACTGGTATTGCGGTAATTCTTTCTATCTTAAATGGTGCGTTGCCCTATCAGCCAGATTTAGATTTAGATGCTCGTTTTGGAGAGACTAAAATGAAATCGTTTAGACTTCACAAGTAGTTGTAGCTTGAATGAAGAGATTTGGACTACTTTTTGATTAGCCTTCTCCTTTAGTGCTAGCCTTCGTCATGGCTGAGTTTGCCCTTCACCTCCGGAGTGCCGACAGAAACTCAGTACAAAGACTTTGTATAAATGGATGCTCAAGTATGTGTGGGGGTGTGGATTTGTATGTGTGAGAGCATACTTTTATACTATGGTCTACACCCACTGTTGGGCGCTGATGACGTCGGTGGGGATGCCATAGTATCTAGTCCCTGCTATGCATGATGGAGTTTATGGTTTTCAATCTTATGAGTGACTATCGTGAGATTGAAACTGCACTATGTTGTGTTTTTAGAGGATGAGTTTGGGAATGTTCCTGGATTCATCTAGGTATAAACAATAGCATGAAGTCAAACGCCAGGTATCCCAGTCCCTGCCCAATCTAAATCACAGAAACCAGCAAACTCCAAACCTGTGGTGTATGTGATACCATGAGTGCTAGCACCCTTGTGCACCTGTAATCTTGCCTTCCAGTGATTCTCCCTGGGTTTTCAAGTGAATTGGCAGAGCACACCAATGGCAAAAGAAATGTTGGACCAAGTGTTGGTTTTGAAAAATAAACTACCTACCAACCTTCGATACATGCTGGCATCTAGTAATTGAGATGTATTCAGAGTACTCAGCTTTAGCCCAACCTCCATCAGCATAACTGTCTCCTCGCAGTCCTGCAGTTGGAACCGCTTTAGTATCTCACTGCAATACTTCTCAGAGATGAAGATGCTGCCTTCTTTCTACTGACTTCTATCCAGAAGTAGTGAAGAAGACCAGATGCGTCATCTCCAACTCCTTCATCAGGAGCTTCTTGACATGCGAGATCTTCTTCATACGATCACCTGAAAGTATTAAGTCATCAACATACAAGATTACAATTACCCTTTTCAGAAGAGATACAAGTTAGCATCTGATGGACTTCGAGTTAAACCTGATTTTGTTGAAGAAGTTGTCGATGCGTTGGTACTACACCCTAGGGGCTTGTTTCAGCTTTTACTCAGTCTTCTTCAATCTACAAACTTGTGAATTTGAATTTTGAACTTGAAAACTCCATGGTTGATCCACATATACCTCTTCCTCCAGATTTCCATTCAAAATGCATCCATTTGGAAAATGGACCATCCATGGTGGGCAGCCAAGGCTATCACTGTCCGCATGGTCACCATCCGTGATGTAGGAGCAAAGTTCTCGTAGGAGCGAAGTTCTCATTGAAGTCAAGACCCTCTGCCTGGGCATACCCTTTATCACCAACTTGGCTTTGTAGTCCAAATTCCCCCGCTTTCATGTCTAGTTTAGGGCCAGTGCTGGGGTTTATAAACATAGGAGTCTGAAAAGATTTGATATCTAATTACCATCGTTGATGAAGTTGTATGTTTGATGTTATCCTTAATAGATAAGTCTTGGATTGGAAGAGTAGATTAGAATGGAAGAGCTGGACTTTAAGGGGTTAAAACTTAGATTAGAATGGAAGAGATGGACTTTAAAGTGATGGAAGGGTTAGGGCTATATCTAATTCATATGGATCGCCTTTGTCATGTTGCAGAGCAAAACGACAGGACAATTAAGCTTGCTTACAAATTTTATGAATTTTGGAGGTTCTTTAGGTAAGTACTAGTATTGTTTATTTCAGCTGTAACTTTGGCAACAAGGCATGGCTGCTCTTCTATGACCAAGGAGTGCATGTGTTAACACCAAAGACCTGCAATTGTTATATGTATGATGAGGTCATTGGAGTAGAGACACATCAGGGAAGTCACTTATTTGCATTTTGTGTTTGGTAATGCTTTGTGTATGTTCCAATGAAAGGCTTATCATCTTGGTGCTTTGATTCTTTTTGCAGCAAGGTTATTTACGAGTATTCAAGAGAGAGCTCCTACCTCGAGTATCCTTTTTTTTTGGGGTCTATTGAGTAGTGCTGAACTCATTCATACCAAAAAAGTCCATATCTAGGGGTGCATATACATGATCATGTACCGTCTTGTTGCATCATGCATGAAGTTTTGAGTAAACCTTTTAAATGTGCCCTTAACAATTGTGTAGTGGTTTTGGGAAGTGGCCTTGGAAGCATCACCAACGGAATTCTAGTCTCCCAAATTTTGTTGTACAACCATGCTATGCCCAAGAGAGGGAAAACCCAGTGATTTTGGGGCACTTCTCATGATAATTTGAAGCACGTAGAATCATAACATCTCTAAATTCAACATTTTGTGAGGGTGAAGTTCTAATGTAGCGACTCTTCTTTCTTATTATTATCAACTTGGCTCTTATTCCTCTTGTAGTGTCCCTTGTCGTTTTTGGGATGTATATTCATTTGACATGTTTTGAGTTGCCCTCATTTTAAGCTCATGTAGATGCTTCGAAATGCTCTTAGATGGGACAAACAACGTTATTTTACTCTTAAAGCCCTTGCATTTATTAGTTTCTTTTGTGCTCAATTTTCAACTATTTCTACATTAGTCATTAAAAATGCATGCACCTTGGATAGAGAATCCTTGAGTAACATTTTGTCATATGAGGAAGAAGGGTACGCAGTCACAAACATCCATAAGAGCATCCTTCTGAACTAAGTGATGCCCAAGCTTCAATTTCATCAACCATCCCAAGTTGTTCTCATCTTGATTATAATTCTCCATTGAACCTTCCTAATTTATGCCATCCTCAAATTCCTCAGTCCGTCGTTCTTTCAAGGCCTTGTCTTGGATTGTAGAGAATGGGGGTTTTGTGCTCTACAAGTACCAATTGCCGACTGTTTCCCCTCCAATCCCTCCTTTTCAATCACATCCTTTGAGCCTCACCACCTTGTGAAAAGTTTTTGGTTGAAGAGATGTGGTGGAGAGACTTGACATGTTTTGTGCTAATGTGCACCATTTATTCCATGTTCACCTAATTGGACTAGCATACTTGCATCAAGCCCAATGGTTCTATCTACAGACTTGTACGTTGGCAAGATCTTGCTCAATTTTACTCTAAAGGGTGCATATTGAGTTGCAATCATTGATTGGTAATGGCACAAGACATTGCCCATATGTACTCAAGATGAAATTCTTTGTGAAAGAATTAGAAGAGTTATTGGTGGGGACAAGGAACTATTTATTAACCTGACAGATAATCCATAAGTATTTGTTAGACCTGATTTGGCAAAAGAATTCCTATACACTTTACTAATATTGTATTAGAATGGGCCTTTTTACATGGACAACCCCTTATATATAAAATCCATTGAATTCTATGTTTCCTTTATAGTTGTCAAGCTACACTTAAAATTGTTTAAACTTGATTTGGCAAAAGAATTCCCATACATTTGTTGATCTTGTTTAGGAATGGACATTTTTTCAAGGACAACCCCTTGTATATAAAATCTGTGTTTCCCATATAGGTTGTCAAGCTACAGTTGAAAAATGTTTACACAAGTTTGCTTCACTCTCCTCTACCGTCCCAAACATTAAGGGTGAATTCTTCCCTCGACTCTGTCACTTCTACGGTACCTCTTATTTGATGTAAGCCTTCAATATTCAAAGCCCAACTTCATCTCCTTAATCCATTTGTAATGCACTAACATCATTGGCAATTACCGATCTTGTAGCACACGTTTGCCCAAAGCGTGCATAGACATTGCCAACAGATTCGACCCAAAGCAATGCGTCAGACTCCCAATTTACAAAGTTGACAACTCATGGGTTTGGGCATCTTCTTCTAGCATCCTCTTCATTTTTGAAATAACCTTGAGCTTGAAATTTATGCAACCAATCTGTGCTCTCTATACTCCCAAAGTACCTAGTTAACTTGCCTATGTTGTTTTGATGTTCACTCATGCTTGCACTTAGTGCTAGTGGAACTTTCCAGCTTGTAAAAAAGGATGTGCAAAAGTTTGCAAATTGGTTACAATGTCTGCACATACAAAAATGTTTGCAAAAGTTTGCAAATTGGTTACAATGTCTGCACATACAAAAATCCTCATGTTTGCACATACAAAATCCTCATGTTAGTGCAACTTGTGGTGTACAACATATAGTGCATGATATAGAATCCATGCGAAAAAAAAGACAAAAAAAAGATATAGTGTACAACATACAGTGCATCATATAGAATCCATGCAAAAAAAGAGAGACAAAAATGACCTCAAACCTTTGAGAGAGTCTAGGGAGTTTAACCTTAGGAGTAGTCTTATCTAGCACAATCACCTTGTGGGCATGGGGAGCAAGAACCGTTCCATTAGCTAGGCCCTAGGTGGGGCTTAGGAGAAAGATGAAAATTACCTCTCAAGTCCAAAGCAATGAAAAATGAACTAGTGAGCTCCTTATTTAGGCACGAATCTAGCCATTATCGGTGATAATGGCTATATTGCTAGCAGTAAAGGTACTGTTATTATCGACAAATGTCAGGATACTTGCAGTGTTGGACCTATACCTATGGTATAAAAAATACTATGGGTGGGTTATGAGAGGCATGCTCATTCTTTAGTTACACAAGCTTGATAAGAAAAGGAGCACGCAAAGACTAAAGCACATTAGTACAATGAAGATTTTCAAGTTGAGGTAGCATGAGCCATGAAATTGGAAGAGGAACTAGTATATAATGATGAAATGATCATGACTTGTGAAGAGTTCTCATGAGATGTTCGAAAGTGAGTGGAGAAGGAAATGACAAAAATTGTAGAAGAATTCAAATACTATAGGAGAGATTTGGACAAAGAAATTGAGACAAGGAAGAGATAACTATTGATATCTAGAAGCTCCATCATCAAGTAGAGCCTACCTGAGCAATGCTCAACATCGACAAAAGAAGGGTGGAGAATCTATCTAAGAAATTGAAGGTGAAAGAGGATGAACAAAAGTTAACATGTAGAGAATATAGTCTAATCATTGTTCTACAAACAAATTTGCAATACTATTGTACACACATTGAATAGAATACTATGCTACTATTGGATGCCTTAGAAGAGTTCAAAGTGAAGTGATAGGATGGGTAGGGTAGGAAGTGCGAGACTCATACATTCTCATCCTCAAATTGTGTAACCTTGCTGGTGGCAGTATTGTAGAGGAATTCATCCAAGGTTGCATGGATACTGTGACAGTGACTATGCCAAAGATCATGAGACTAGGAGATCAACACAGGGATATGCATTTTTCCTTGGTCAAGGCGCTATATCATGGTTGTCAAACAAACATCCAACTGTTGCTTTGTCTTCAATAGAAGAAAAATACAAAGCACTCACTACAAGTGCATGTGAGGCTATATGGCTCAGAAGACTATTGTCAAAAACAGATTACTTTGATGATTCAAAGCCAACAACAATATACTATGATAATCAATTGGCTCAAGCATTGGCCAAGAATCTAGTATATCACTCTAGGACAAAGCACATTGATGTCAGAGAGCACTTCATCAAAGAAAGAGTGTTACTTGGTGACATCACACTGTAGCATTGTGATAGCAAAGAGAATATTGCAGACATCTTTACCAAACCCCTCGGTAAAGAGCTTTTCAAGAAACACCAACAAGCTCTCGGTTTGGACATTCCCATTAAAGGGGTGTGATGGAATGTAATGCTCAGTCCTTCTTCAATTCCCCAGAATCATCATCTTGAGGGAAGGCCTACTTCATGATGTTGGAGGGAAGGTGTTGAGATACCACACTTAACATCATGTGATTACATGTGCATAGCACTAACACAAATAGAGTGCCATAAAGGAAAGGGTTAGATTCCCTAACCCAAATCCTAAATGGGTTTGTATATATTCTACATTTTCAACTAAATCTAGTGTAAAGTTAGTCATTTGTGGTGTGCTCTCTAGCTGTGCCCTCTCTCCTCATCTCCACTCTTCTCCTCTCCCCTCTTCATATTTTCTCAAACCTTGTGTAGACATTGCCAATATGGGATTAAACCCAAAGTAATGCATCAAAATCCCAATTCACAATGCTAATAACCTTATTGATTTTGGGCATCTTTTAATAGCAGTCACATCGTGTCCTAACATTGATCTTGAAATTATGCAACCCATGAGGGTGCTCTATTATGGTCTCCATCTACCTGTCATGCAAGCTATTTATTTTCTCTAGCAACTTCTCTCGAAGAACTTGGTTACCTTGCCTATATTGATTCAATGTTAACTAATGCTTCTGTTTAGTGCTAGTGGGACCTTCCATTTTGCAGAAAAAATGTGAAACCTTCCATCTTGCTAGTGGAACCTTCCATCTTCTGTTTAGTGCTAGTGGAACCTTCCATCTTGCAGAAAAAATGTGGCAAAATCAAATCCAATATCTACATATACAAAATCCATGCATTAGTGCAACTTCTAGTGTACAACATATAGTGCATGATATAGAATGCATGCAAAAAAAACAAAAACAAAAACCTCCTTCCCCTTTGAATGAGGAACCATTCCCTTGGCCAAACCCTAGGTGTGGCTTAGGACAAGAGAGGAAAACTGCCTCTCAAGTCCAAATTAGTGAAAAATGAACTAGTGGATTCCTTATGTAGGTGCAAATATCTCTATTACTGCATTTCTATTGCCTTTAAGTGGATGCTATGAACTACTTTAGATGGAAGGACACTGTTAAGGGCTTTATATGTCCAAGCTGACACATCTACAAATTCCAAGATAACACATTTAGAAAATTTAAGAGAGCACATCTACAAAGTCTTTGCATAGCTACCCTTGCATCTCAAAATCAAGATGGCTTTGACCTGGATTTTCTTGGTCTCATTGGACATTACCAAGGTTGATGGTTCTGACCTCTTCCTCTCTTACAATTGGGTTCTTTTCATTGAGCACATTAAAATCATCTCTTCCACTTCAATACGGAAGGTTTGATTCACATCTTCCAACCCAGATTCCCTCATGTAGATTCTGAGTCATTGTTAATGGTTGTGAGGAATAGTCCACTTTGGACATCCACTTCTTTTGAGAGAGAACCCTCAGGTAGGCATCAATTATGGCTCATTTTTTCCTCTACCTAAGATGAAATTCCCCATGGTAATATCAATCTAGCAATCAAACTTGATAGTTCAAGGTCTTCCTAGGAGCATTGAGTATTGTGATCGACCTTCTGCCATGTGGAAATTACATATTGCAATCAATCTAGAAACTCTTATAGGCACCTGGTACATCATACCTTCAAAGATTACACTTGATTTGTTTGCCATCCAAATGATTTGAAAAGCCTGTCTTGAAATTTTGAGACCCAAGCTTTTGAAAGTCTTGAAATTCAATACATTTACCACTGACCCAACATCAACCACCGCATCCTCTATGTTATGTCCTTGATTTCAATACATATTTGGGGCGATTTTGAAAATCTCAAAATTTGTTACATTTATCATTGATCTAGCATCAATCACCATATCATCTATAATCTGTCCCTCAATTTCAATACATATCTAGGATGATTTCTCTTTGTTATCATCATGGATACTTACCTTTGACACTAGGGACGTATCAATACTATGCTTAGTTCCTTAAAATAATGTCTAAACTATTCGAAAAACGATTGCAGGGTAGTATCATCATTGAAACTTGGTCACACTGACATAGATAGCTTAGCCAAATCTGGGTGACATCATATAGTTTGAAATTTGGCAAGGGTATCCTCACATACATGAAATAACTACCCTTTTTCTTTGCTCTCATTCCATGGATCAACCTTCTATACCTCTCTCTCTTTTTACTAGGCTCGAAGTCTTTCCCATTTAAAGCGGGATACTCATTACCTATGCATTACCCTACTTTTCTTCAGGGAGTTCTTATGTGATTACACTCATCCTACTCAATATTTATGCTGGCTTAGCATTAAATAAAACCCCCTTATCATTTAATTTCTTATTTTGCATCTCATAAAGCTAATCTCAAGTTTGAAGTAGAATCATCCTGCTGAAAATTGGTTATCATGTCCTTCACCTCATTGATTGTATTTTTGTAAGGTGGGATTGGTTATGCCTAATGGGGTGTTGGATCAAAGGATTCAAAATAGTCAAGCGCATCATAGAAGTACCAGTTGATTGGGTTTCTCTCCTAGTCCCATCATTAAATTGTAATGCATCTACTTAGCCACCACACTACCAATAGATATGATAATGTTTGTATATTTTCTCTCTAAACAAACATTAACTCTGCCTCATTAATCCATGAATGAAGAGCTCAATAGTTGTGGCTACCTCAAGCATAAGTCAACCAACACTTTAGCAGACCAACTCTGCACTTTGGGGGAATAGCCTTCCACACTTTCAATGGGCCCCTATTCTAGAGTATTCCAATGAGAAAACAAGCCTTGCATACTTATGGTTATAGCAAACTTTTCTTCGAATTGATCTTTAAAACTACTATATCCATCTGGGCTGCAGACGAACATACCAACTGCATGCCTAGGTTCTAAATGTCTATGCAAGATATACCATCTTGTGTATATCATCAATGATGGTTGTGACATATAGATGCATTTAAAATATTTCAAGTGTAGACTCGTCTTCACCTACCACCCCAGGGAAGTCAGGAAATGAGAAAGTCAGATCCCTTAGCAATGGGGGCATGATAGGTGAAGGTAGTATCAGGATTCAAGGTGTAGCCATGTCAGAAGGATATGTAGGTGGGTTCTGCATTCCAGTTGGCAAGGTGTTGGACAAACCCGCCTTAGGAAGTACAAGGTGAACTATAGGATGAGGTGCTTCATACAATGATGTTTTGGATTGCGTGCCTCTTGCTTCTTCCCTTTCCTATTTTGTTGGCTTCCTAACTCAACCGATAAGTCTATGCGGTTTGAATAGGTTTTTTGATTGTTCACATTTCTAATATTTGACATAGCGTCACTTTGATATTCCTTCTCAAATATCTCCCATGAATCAAATGTTTGTAAAGGGTGTTCTCTTAGCTCTAGGCACATGCCAATCAACCTATTCAAACGCAAGTCTTTTAGAAATTATGGGTCAACTCTCTATCGCTTGAGTCAAATCCTTTATTAGGTTCACAGGTCTAATTCACCATTGCTCATTCCCTCTCTTCAGGCTCATAAATTCTTTGGTTAGATCCTTAAAAGCTATCTAGGATTGAGCTGTACATGAATTGTTTCACTGAAAGTATAAGTCTCAAAGTCTTTGTGCTAACAACAATGTGTATAAAACATGTGTCATAGCATCATTTTCTATGTAATAGCACAATGTTTCCAAAAAACTCTTCAATTTTCAAGGAGGAAGGAACTGAGAGTCCGTGTTCTATCATTCAAAAAAGATTACTAGAAGTTGAAAAAAAATTTGACTCACATCAATTCTTCAAAATTGAATCAAACGTCCAAAAAGAAGGAAATGCCTCTTCAATATAGGTGAGGGCCTCCATGGCAATCGAGAGAGCCAGTCTCGCCACTCCCCTAGCCTCAGCACTCTTCAATATCAAAAAATATTTGTTGCAAGTCAAGGAATTTGAGCTCTACAATCTCCTCGTGACCTTGAAGATACCTATTGCCCTATTAGATTGATTGCTTTAAAGAGAATGAATCTATAACACTAGCATCAAATCTACTTTCTATTCATCTAATTACTCAAATTCACCACATCAAAATAAATAGGTCAAAGTAGGCATAAAATGTGCAATGTACTAACTCATTCACAATTGACATTAATAGTAACTTTGATAAATGCAGAAAGAAACTGATTCAAAATTTTGATAAAGAAATTGCATATTCATTTGAGTTCTTCAAATCAACTAATCTCTCCTCCCACCTATTTCTGATGACCTCCCACTCTATTCTCCACTCCTCACCACCTTGAAATTTGTAGTAGAGAGTATGATCTGCATTGGATTTCATGTATCCCAGATAAGCAAAATACTTGTTGATTCTGCTGTACCAACTTATGGGTGCTTGCTTTAAGCCATAGAGACTTTTCTTGAGAAGGCAAACCCGATTCTCCTTTCCTAGTTCAACATAACCTGCTGGTTGTTGCATGTAGACTTCCTCATCTAGGTAACCATTGAGAAATGCGTTCTTGACATCGAGCTGGTACACATTCAATCTGTTGAGTGTCACTAGTGATATCAAGAACCATATGGAATCCGTCTTTGCTACTGGAGCATAAGTCTCATCATAGTCCTGACCATACTGCTGTGCAAATCCTTTTACGACTAGTCTGGCTTTGTATCTTTTGATGCTTCCATCTGAATTGTACTTCACTTTGCATACCCATTTGTTTGCTATGGCCTTCTTTCTGGGTGGAAGGTCGCATAATTCCCAAGTGTTATTCTTGTACAAAGCTTCTGTTTCTTTATCCATAGCAGTTTGTCATTCTGGCTTGTCAACTGTGTCTTCGAAGTACACTGGCTCTTTTGTAGCCATGATGGTAGTCATAAGAGCATAGTTGGTGGTTTCAACCTGAATTGCTTTGTTTTTATGAGCATATGTCAATCTGGCAGGTAGTTTGCTTTCCCTAGTAGACCGTCTGAGTTGCTGTGGTTCTTCTCAGGGTGCTTCTGGCAATTCTTGCTCTTGTGTCTATCTTCTATGTATTTGAGGTTTTCCATTCTGATTCCTCATCAAAGATGACATCTCTAGAGATAAAGACCTTTCGGTTGATGGGATCATACAACTTGTATGCTTTGCTATCTTCATTGTAGCCAACCATGATGCATTTGCGTGACTTCGCATCGGGAATAGCCAAGAGGCTTTACAAGGCTAGAATAAAGTGCACAATGCCGTGAAATAGCCAAATAGGCTTTACAATGATGGCATGTGTGTGTGAAATCAAATCATGTGCTATCTGCCCATTGAACAATCAGTCAATGCCTTTAAACACTCTCAAGTCTACTCACTGAATCGATGAACGCTAGGTTTCAGGTAATGTGATGATGTGAAACCATATGTGACTCCGAGTAGGAACTAGTCGATAATTTTGGGCATGGCTTATATTGGTACCTTGGAGAAATTGAAATCGTCTCCACTATGGCAATCTAGTCTACTCTGATCTACATCTAGACCAACCATCAATTGAAGAACAGAACAACAAATGATTTCTTTTTCTTTGATTCTTTTTATGTGCTGGGTCAGATGCATCGATGTAGAGGCTGATGTGCATGTAGGAAGTAGCCGAGGCTCAAAGGTGTATGATAATTGCACTAAAATGTGCATATGATATGACGACTGTGTAGAGCACAAAAAATTGAGCGATTTTTCTTTTGGGAACGCCCTCAAATTCTTCCTGGATCAAGAGATACGACTTGATCTAGGTGGAGAGGCAAAAAGGGTGCAATGCTCAATGATGATGTGGTACTCAGGCGATCACATGCAGTGACCATGCTTGTGGAATAGTGTGCCGATGTGGCAGGTGGGTTCATATGTAGTGTGAATAGTGTGCTTGCAGGAGGTAGGGGTGCCTACCTGGCACTGTTGATTGGGCAGCTGAGGTGGTAGATGACTGGTCCTACTGAGGTGGCAAATAAGATGATGTGGCAATCGGCTGCCACATGTCAAAATCTTGAACAAACCTTACTGTGGTGATCCAAACTAGGGGTTAACATGACTTGGGGTTAACTTAACTAATCATATCCTCACCTTATCGTACCTGGGTTATCTTGACCTAGGGTGGCTTATTTGCCACAGGGCAAGATAAGGTGGCACGTGTCAGTTGAATGGTGGTACCATGTGTCGTAGTGGGATGGATGCCATGTGTTACTAGATAAGGTGATGTGGCAAATTGGTGTGCCACTTGTCAACTTTTGCATGGAGTGGCTACCATGTGAGGAGATAGGTCAGAATCTTAGAGATTCTAGACAAAATATATTAAAGATTCTGTCGACATAGAAGCTCTCCGTCAGTTGACGTGCTGAGAGCTCGTTTTGGCTCCTTTGAGGATTGGAGCGGCTGTGTTGCAAGTCACAGGTGTTGGAGGTCATCGTGGATGTAGAGTTGCAGGTGGTTGGCTATGAGGCTTTTGGTCATGAAGGTGTTGATTTGATGCTGGGTGTCGATGCTATAGGCATTGTTGGAGGTTGCCTCACCCATTTGGAGCTTGCCTAGTCTCCTTTTGGACACGTTTATCCTCATCATGCATTTAAAGGAGTCATCTACCATCGTGGACAGTAGTAGGAGTTGCATGAGACCTTTTTTTTTGTGTGTGTGTGTGGAGGTAGGCTAGATGTGTATGGCAGTAGCCGTGTTGAAGGGCGCTAAGGAGCTGATGAAGGGTGCTATGGAGATGTTGGGGAGATGCCGGCCAATCCAGGTTGCTACCTCGACGGGAGTCACAGGAGCTGAGGCTAGTGGGCTGAGGCACTTTGAGGCGTAGCTTGGAGAGTTTGCTGTTGCAGTCATGGCTCGGAGAGGTAGAGCCTGTTGTTTGTGGATGCGGAGCGTGAAGGAGCCCGCCATATGAGTTGTTGGAGCCGTTGCTATGTAGGAGTCCTCATGGTAGAGCATGGAGCCAGGAACTTGGTGGTGGATCTATCGTCGTGTAGTCACTTTGCTTGCTGGCTTGCGATCGAAGTAGTCGTTAGGAGGAGATGAGCATTGATGGGCTAGAGCTTAAGGCCTTGGAGCCTTTCATTGGTGAGGTTGCTTGCTACCAAGATTGTTGGAGGCCTTTGTGTTGGAGTCGCCCTTGCTTACTGTCAGCATGCAAAGTAGGAGCCAGGGTGTTGTAGAGGCACCCATAAGGTAGTCAGCTGGAGCATTGACGATGTAGGATAGGCTCTTTGAAGGGAGTAGTTGTAGGGGCTTTAGTTGTCAGAACAATGCGCACAAAGATCTATCTCTCTCTTTCTCTCACAGAGAGGAAATCTCTCCCAAAGAGCTGTCTATCTCTCTCACAAGGAAATTTCTCTCTTGAACTTCTCACAAACTCTTGAAGAAGATCACTCTTGTAATGAAAATCTTTCAAAGAATGGACTCTCAATGAACGGAAGTCTCTTTCTCTCTCTCTTTCTCTCTCTCACATGGACTGAATTGTTTGATGGAAATTTTCTTTCATCAACGGAATGAAAGATAGAAACTCAATCACTCAATCTCTCGATCTCTCAATCGATGGCGCCTCAACGGAAGGTACAACCATGCTCTGATACCATGACAAAATATGAAGAGGGGAGAGGAGAAGAGTGGAGATGAGGAGAGAAAGCACAACTAGAGAGCACACCACAAATGACTAACTGTACACTAGATTTAGTTAAAAATGTAGAATATGTACAAACCCATTTAGGGTTAGGGTTAGGGCATCTAACCCTTTCCTTTATAGCACTCTATATGTGTTAGTGCTATGCACATGTAATCACATGATGTTGAGCGTGGTCTCTCAACAAGGTTTAGGCAAAAAAATGTGCTACATTGCCAATGATGTGAGTGCATATATGATAGCAAAACAGGATTCATTATGGGCTTGACATAAAAGTAATTTGACAAAAGAACCTTAAAATTGTGAGTTGGGAGAAGGAGTTAGCCTTAATTTTTGGAATGGTAGAGGAGCGATTTGGGCAAGATAAGGAAGGAGAAACTATAGTCTTGAAAGAAAGGGTTTGGGAGGTGATACACAAAAGCTACGTCAATAAGGTAGTCACAAAAGAAGCGATAATTTAAGACATTTATCACAGATCAAGAGATGTTTTGAGGTGAATAGATTGGATCTAGAACAAATGAGACTACCTATCGGGTCTACCTTATAGGCCGTCCTAGTTCTTTACAACTGAAGTGGTATGTTGGCAAGCAATACAAGGGCACTAGTGGCATCTGTAGAGAAAAGAAGCATGAAGGGAGGTGGCCATACAAATAGCATAGCCTATCATTGTATGATTTATTTCTAATATATCAAAATAGAAAAGCAAGGGAAAGAAAAAGAGGGAGAATAAAAGTAGTAGTGAAACATTAAACCCATGCTGCCAACATTTGGACCTACAACCAAAACAAATTAGTGGACTAAACTAGATGCACGCTAGCCTATGCACATTCCACGTAGTTTGTAGCCACTAGACTATATGCACATTAGACTCAAGAAAGTCTTTGAAAATACAAGGAGGAGAGTCACTTTTAAAGCACCCAAAAAGAAACTTTTTTGCACATGATTTTTTAGTTCAGCTTATAGTGCAAACACCCCAATGCAACATTATAAATAGTCTTGGATTTATTCAAAGATCTTTGCACATGCAAGAGCTGAATATCTTGTAATTCATCCATTCTAGGGTGAGTCAAGGTACCAATATGGCCACCTTTCTACCATCAACGGTCTCATTGATAGACCTCATCTGACATGCAAGTCAGGATCCAGGATCCATCCAGTGTCCTGGGCTCACATTGAATGTTTTAATACCAGCATGCACTATTCCCATAAGTATGGATTCCATTTTTTCAATTGTTTTTAGCTCTCAAGAAACTAAGAAAATTATGGACCATGCAACAAACCAAACTAGCTCATGCATTGTATCGAAAGGAGGGCTCTTTTGGTTGGCAAGATCTAAAGGATACAAGGATCCTTCTACCCAAAGGTCAAGATGCTTCTTTCCCTTGCGAACAAAGACTGTGGATTTTGGAAGCTCCCCTCAATCCTAGACTACATGTGCATGGGAGTTTCTATGAATTTGTTGAGGGCTTTTGGTCAAGTGATCATCCTCTATGCACTGATGCAAAAATCATGAAAATTTAAGAACTTTGAAGATTATGGTTGCTCCCAGGCTTGCTCCTGACACGTGGTAGAACAAAATCCAGATCACTTTCCGCAATTTCAATTTTTGCACAAAGGTAGCCCTTGGGCTCAAGATAATATGATCCAATTTTTCAAGACAAGATAATGAATCTTTTCCCACAAAACTCCCAAAACAGCACTCGGATACCAATTGAAACATGACCTTCTACTAGTAGTGCCTAACAATAGCTAAATTTAGGGACTGCTTAGCAAGAAATAGTAGAGAAGGTTGAAATGGAAGCAAGGGAATAGGATAGAATCTCTTGTACATGAAGAGGGCATGGGAATTGGCCGCTCTCACATGAGCTAGCTAGCATGGCTACTAGATGCTATCCTTCTGAATGTTGCGCTTTTAAGATGACGCTTAGGAGCTACAAACACTCAAAGAAATACATGTACTTGTATTAGCATTGAATGAGAGTGAAGTACAACTGAAGCCCCTTTATGTATTTTTGGAAAGTGGGCCAACAACACCATTGCTTATGGATTAGTACAATAGGCTGCCACAATTTTAGTGCAACATTGGGGGCCTCTTAAACCATACCAAATGTTCTCAATTATGTGTGTCCTTTGGTTGAGTGGAAGCTCAAGTAGTCCATTTTTTGAATGATTACATGGTGTCATGTATGTTTAGAACAACTTTTTGATGTTTCTGAATAAACTGATGTATCCTATACTATTTAGCATATATGCTTCACATGCAACCTAGCACTTATAATGATTTAATGATCTCATTGAAAGTGTCAGTTCCAAATGTTTTTTGGTCTCATGTTCAAGTTTAGAATGTGTACTATTTCTTGGAGACTAAGTGTTTTGTTAAGAAATGCATGTTGATATTCAAGATATAAAATACTTATAGAGTCACTCTTAGTTTGGAAGGTGGATCTTCACATAGAATATCAACTCAATATGGAAGACCCTAAAGCACACAAGGGCTACCACTCATTGCTATGAGGCTTGTTGTGGTAGTTTACAAAGACAAGAACAACCTAAGAAGCCACAAAGGCCTTATAATCTTACATGTCATTGGAGGTCTCTTAGTGGGAGAACTTGAAAGGTGAGACAGGTCATAACATCGGGGGTGAATATAAGTAAAACATTGGAACTTCTCAGTACTTTTGGAGTTTTTTAAAGTATCTTGAAAAGCTCCACGTCTATGTGTTGTGTCATACTAATAGAGGATGAGAGTAATGTTACTAAACTTCAACAATACAAATATTACAAGGGACATGTGACTATTCTAGCAATCATCCTAAGTTCTTCTTGGGAATGAGGGCACAAATTAGATGGGGAGGCAACATATGCTCAAGGATTCTAGAGGGATTGAGCTAAGTATTTAATTTTTACATGATCATCAAGGTTTGAAGCATTGATAACTTTTATGAAGTTTGGGTAAGAAAGAAAAGTTTTCAAATTCCCTTGTATGGGGTAAGTATACTAGTGGAATTCTATGTATCTAGCAACATGAATTCATATTGAGCATTGCCAATCGTCAACTTGATAATCCAAGAGATAGTATTACAAGAACATCAAAGATGTAGTTCTCAATGCACTGATTGTAATAGACTACACAATGGCTCAAAACAAATAGTACGTGATGCTAAACATGGACTTGGAGAAAGCATACGATAGGGTGTCATGGGATTTTATATTACACACAATGTGAGCCCTGGGATTTGGGGAAAACTTCTATGGTATGGTCAGAATGCTTTTTTCCAATGCTTGGGCCCAAATAGCTATTAATGGTTACCATTATCAGAGTTTTGAGATGCAAAGATTAGTTAGGCAAGGATGCCCACTGGCACCTCTCGTATTTGCTATAGTAACAGAGCCATTAATGAGTCAAATAGATAGGCACCAGAGCAGAGGTACACTTAAGGGGTTGCTGCTCCTAGATGGTAACAACTATTGCACACAGTTCTTTGCAGACGACAACACAAGGGAACTGAAGAGAATATCGAGAATTTTATGGAAGTTTCTAATGAATTTGCAGAATCGTCTGGTTAAAAAATAAACAACAATAAAACTAAGGCCCTATGGCTCTATGAAACAGAGAACCCCCGATGGACAGACAAATTTGATTTCAAATGGGTCCCAAAGGGTCAGATCATCAGGTACCTTGGATGCCTGCCGATCGGGGTAGGAGTGAACTTGAAAGATCTATTTGAATGGGCATTCCAAAGAATCAAAGCAAAGTTTGATAAATAGTCAGGCAAGAGGCTCTCACTCATAGGAAGATTAATTGTAGCTGAACACGTGCTAGAGTCAGTACTAGTTTACATTTTGTCTTTAATACCATTCTCAAATAATTATATAAGGAAGGCGAACATATGCATCAATAACTTTGTATGGGAAGGAAGATGGCATGCTTTCAGTTCTAACTTGCTTTTCACCGCAAAAGAAGAAGGAGATATAGGGTTGGTGAGAATGAAAGAAAAGAACAACACTCTGTGCATGAAGATGCTAATGCAAGTGGGAAGCAATCAGCCTTAGGCAAAAATGGCACTTGGCCTGATCTATAGGAATGCACCATGAGGAATCAATTCTCCCTAGCAAGACGTGGTACTGGCTGATAGGATATTTAGAATTCTTTCATAAAAAATGCTTTCAAAGTTGCTAATATTGTGGAAAGTTAAAGTAGAGGGATGCAGTTGGGTAGGTTGTAGGAAACTATAGGATGATGCTTCACTGGGAAGATCCCTCTAGCTGATCAACTAGGCATTTGAGGACTCATCAGCCTATACAATGGCTCACCCAAGAATGGCAACTTAGGAAAGGTTTAATCTCATTCAAACAAATATGGGACCCAAGTGGAGCTAAGTGGATTGAAGTGGATCAGCATTACAAAAAAATTGGACTCAAAAAGGGCCCTGTAAGGGAGCCCTTAGGCTGGTGACATGGAAGAATAAGGTGAATAAAACCCAATAGAATATTGGCTGGTGGAGGGCAATAGAATATTGGAAGTGGCATGACTTCTCTATTTCTTTATTCAATGGCCCAAACAATGATGTGGAGAACCCACTTGCTACCTCAACTCTCCCATCATGAACTTTCTTAACTATAATCAAACTAAGAAACCTAGTTTCTCAACCAAACTTGTACCGTTTGACTTGAAACCAAATCCTCCCATCCAACTACCACACTCCTTTCATTCTCTCGCATTCCTCTTGCTTGCCCCTCATTTTTGACCACCATTTTGAAATTTTCTTTGCTTCAGCCCTCTTTTCAAATTTCCTACTGGCTCTTGAGTGGGAAGCTTCTTTCTCTATTCTCCCTCTCATGGGATGGACTCTCACACCAAAATCTTGTCACTTCTCTTCTCTTCCTGCATTTCCCTCCCATTTCACTCTCATTCTTTCAAAACTTTCAAGATTTTTGAATGAGATCCAACCTACCTTCTCCTTTCTCTATTTTGGGTGCTTCTCCTTCAAATCTCGCCACTTCCTCTCTCATTTGAGATTCTCCCATGATCTGACATCATTTCATTCAGGAAGACAAGGCAATCAATGCCCTGAGTGAGCCATGAATGATGCAGGATGTTTGGAGCTTAGAAGGAGCTATTGGATGAGATTCTTTGAGAAAGGATCAAAGAAGATTGACTTTCAAGCATTGCAGTCACTGATGCATGAAAATCAATCTTTCTTTTTCCCATCTCTCAATACTAGTCACTGTCCCTGCTGCAATCTCTAAGGGCGCATGATTTCGAACCATTTGTGAAGGTTTAGGGTCCATCCAGATAGCTTGTATGGAGGTTTAGGTGAGATAATCTTTGGAACAATGCAACACAGTGATTATGATGAGATTTGTTTGTTAATGATGTAACTTTGAAGAAATAGTTAGTTCGTAGTTCATTTTGTGTAGTTGTGTTGTTTGTTTTATTACATGGTTTGAAAACGTTGAAAAATTTGTTTGTTTTGTAAGAAATTCCATGAGAAACGAGTCTTTAAACTCTTACTATCAATAGTTTTCTACAAAATATTGCTTGAAATAGATTTCGAGATGTTTGGGAGCATATAGTCTCTTTTGAAGCAAGAACCATCTACTTCATCATTCATGCAACACATTTGGGACCACTGGGAGGGACAAATTTGATCACATTTTTCTTTCAAATAACCTTGCTCCAAGAATCAGGTATTGTTCATTCATGTAGTTTTAGAATGTTTTTAGTTTTCAACAAAAATTAGGGTCTATAAGAGCAACTTGCATGGAGATTCAGGTGAGAAAACTTTAGAACAATGCAAGATAATGAAAAGAACAAGATTTTATGATGCAACTTTGAAGAAGCATTTAATTTGTAGTTTGTTTTGGTAATTGTGTTGTTTTACTTTAAAAATGATTTGAAGAGGAAGAAATATTTGTTTGTTTTAAAAGATACACTCTTACTATTGAGGTTTTTATACAGAAGATGGTTTGAAAAGATTTGGAGTTGTTTGGAAGCATATAATTAGTTTTGGAGATAAATCCATCAACTTTAGCATCCTAGATTACAAGAGGGACCATTGAGGAGGACAAGTTTGATCATGTTTTTCCTTCAAAGATCCTTGCGAGGTATTGTTCATTCACATAGTTTAACAGAGTTTGATGATAAGTAAATGTCTTTTTGAATTTGTAGATTTCAATTGTTAGATTTTGCATGCAATTTGGGGTTTTTATTTTTTCTTGGTTTGATACTTTTCTGAAACATGTCATGTTATATTAGTGGATATCCATTTTCAAATAGATGTAGAGAATGCTCCATTTTAAAGAGGAATGAATCCTCCTTAGCAAGTGAAAGTGATTTAGTAGCTCTTCAAAATCAAGGAAAAACACATATGGATTGTGGTTAGAAGGGAGAATATATTCAGTAGATCCACAAACTTGTCAGACTCCTCAATTCCATGGATTGATCAGCTTAATAAAGTTCCTATGTAAGGACGAGAATGGTTTGTTAGGATATTGTCGAAGGTTGATTGGTCATGGAGCAAGTGGTCTTCACAGCCAATATCAATCTTTGCTTAATGAAAGAGACAAAAGGATCACAATGTTGGAGGCTTGGAATCAACATTTGGTATCATCTATGCAAGCTACAAGTGTTCAAATGTCTGCATATGATGGCATAGAGAAGAAAAATAAGGAATTATTACAGGTAAAGGTTTCAAACATTAGATGCTCAATTAGGAGAGAGCATTATAAATGCAATTCACTTACAGATGCAAAACACAAATTTGAAGGATGAGATAAAAAAGTTAGAAAAAACATTATCATTCATGAAGGATACTCCCATGGGTCCAAGACTACGTTACAAGAGGAAATTGCATCCAATGGATGAAATATCCAAGAAAAGTGGTCACTGGAAGTGTCGAGTGAGAGCTTGTAGGAGTGTTTCAGAACTCATGTCTATCCATGATGAACACTATGGTTCTATGGGTGACGTGTTTATGAAAAAAATGTTGGAGTCTGTTTTACAACATCCAAAATTCAAAAGTCTAAAATCAGAGATAGCATCTGAGTCAATGAACAAAGTTGTGGAGCATTTCAATGCAACTAGTGCACAAGGAGTTTGTGATACTGTAGGGATAAGTACAAGGGCATATCGGCTCATGTTTAAGAGCTTAAAAACAACATGTCTTTGTGTGGGAGCAAAAGTTAAAGCCTTGCTTCCTAAACCAATCTTTGCCCTAGACCTGGAGCTCGGTGTCCTCTCCCCCATTGGTATGGACCCTGATTGTCTATTCTTGCCTTAGTCCTCGACTCTGTCCTTCGCTATTCCTCTTCCTTGTGCTCCTCCTCTGTGCTCTCTGAGTCAGTGGCCTCTGCATAATGATCCTCTTGTGCCTTCCTCTATCCCTCTTGTGCCTCCCTTTGTCCCTTTGTCTACGGGCCTACTCCTTGCTCCCTATCTGGCTTTCGGATTGGCAGTTTCTCTCTTCGACGGGGATCATTGGGGGGAGAGGGGGGGAGGCTATCACTCTCTATCTCTTAGTCTGGAGGTGGGTCTGGCTGTGCTAGTCTCTGTGGTCCTTGATCTTGGGCCTGGATCTTGGGCCTGGCCATGGGGGATGGAGAGAATGTGCGAGAGAAAGGGTAAGGGTGTGAGAGATAGGGCGTAAATGTCAGGGGCAAGTGGGAGGTCATGTGGGAGTGGAGAGCTCTTTAAACAATGAAATGAAAATGAGGGCCCATTCTTTTATATAGGGCCCAAAACCCTACTTTTTAAAAATACTTGTTTTAATAAAAACTGTAAAAAAAGTAAAATTGGTGCAACCTTGATCTAAATACTTATAATTAACATCCAATAACTCAAAATTTCTCATTTGTACTGCAACTCATGGTCATATACGTTGGCTTTACTGCAAATCACATAACTAAAATTACAAAGAAATTCTAAAACTTACACATGGGCATCCACATTGGAAGAGTCTACACCATCATTTTCATCTATCTCCACCCATATGCACCCTTGTCTATGACGGGTTGCATGCCACCTTGCATGATACTGTCTTGCATTTGATGAGTTGTATATTCTTCTTTGATGTTCAATGTTAACATCTTACACTGCATTGGACACTAAGGACTCTTTGAATGCTAGTGTTGTAGCTGCTCTTATTTCAATACGTATGTACCACCATTGAACCAATTAAACCGTCAGGCCTGACTTAGTTCTACCACCCCCGTGTTGGGTTGCTCTATTATATGGACAACGTGCTTGCCAATGCGATCTTTCCGTGCCCTGAGTGTACCACACTCCGTTGCTTCCATAATTCCATGCCATGTATGGTGCATGAGCATATAAAATGTGCTGCCAAATAGAAAAACAAATTAGTAAATATAGGACCATTCAATATGCACATCTCAATGTCCAAGTTAAAGATTACCATGTACTGTGTGAAATGATTCTTTCCCCAAGCTATCTCCATATTCTGACTAAAGTCATTCACAGCATTGATGAAACACTATGCATCATCATCTTTGAATCTTTTCTTTTGTAGTAAAGGTACCAAGATATCAAGAGCTAACCACACTCACACCTTTTCCAATCTTTTTTGTCCCTTCCCCCCTTGTTCACTATAGGCATTGTGTAACTTTCTCCATACATCAAACTCATTAGCATGTTTCAGCTTGTCATTCTTCTTCTTTGCAGAAAGGAATTTTAAAGCCTTGACACCACCAAAGCTTGGCTTACAAGGAACATTTCCTATTTTTCCAGATCTTTTCTCATCTTTTGTAATCTTTACTTGCCCAGAGTGTAGTCCCATATCTGAAAGAACCTTTTCAATTCTTGCAATCATCCTCTCACTCTCTTGTTGGGGCTACAAGTTATATGCATCAATGATGTACATATGAACTTTTCAATTATTCTCACAATAGCATGAAGCACACAAATGTGTACTCTCTCAAGAGGAATTTCAAGAATTGGGCTCCATGATGGATCTTTCCCTGGAGCATCCCTATCCGGTTCCTTAGTTTGATCTATCTCTGCAAGTTCAGAGGCCCATTGCTTTTGATTCTTTTTACCACCCTTTGTAGCGGGTACTGTCGTTTGCATGCACATTGGACAAGGATGGCTTGTATTTGCTCCATGTGCCACATTAAACATACATTTAATATTCTTCAGGTCAGCAGCAGCTAGATGCCATTCTACACGGTATGATCCATAGTCCTCAACTTCAAGTAGCTCACCATTGTTATGACCTTTTATAACACTTGGGATATCGGTTTGGTCAAAAAACCACTTCGAAATTGAATGTGACTCTTTCGGAACCAGCAAAAAAAACCCACATGTTATTTCAAAATATTCTAAGTCTTGTTACATTATTGCATTAACATTCAAATTTCCATCATACCTCAAAGGCAGCCAACCACCAAATCTCCTATTCTGATTGCACATTGAACTATCTTGCATCATCAAGCTCAACTTCAAGGTCTAGTATTCTATTCAGCATTGTCAAACTAGCTCTTTCTAATTTTTTACCTTTGACCACCTCACTTTCATCAAGCTTTAGTATAATCTTCAGAGTACCATTGCATTCCTCCATAGGCATATCATAAAACTTCACCATGGCTTGCAAAACTCTTCGAACATCCATTACAAAGTTATTCTTGATTGTCAATTCCAATTCTTTAAACTCTCTAGCCTTTGTTTTTAAAGTTAGTGTACTACATACATGTTGGGTCTCACCGACTAAATCAAGTACGCCCAAATTGAGTGCATGCTTGGCCTTATCTACATCAGGGCCCTCAACATCTAGGAAGAGGCCCTCCACATCAAGGGCAAAGAGGCCCTCCTCCAGTGAGGTGATACAGATTGTCCAACTGGACTCCCTTTTGTGGTTGGTCTTGAACTTCAATTTGGCTTGAGGTGCCAGCTTCTTTATCTCTCACCCCGAACAATTCCCTCTGCAAATTCATGAACTGCTCATCGGACATGTTGTACTCTGGTGCGGCATCCGCGATTGCCTTATGTGTTAGTTGGGATCGGTGAGGCTCGAGTCATCAAAGTGTGCAATCTCATCGATTGATAGATTGACTGGAGCATCAAAGTCAATGACATCATCAAAGGTGTCATTTGAGAGCCATCATAGCACCTCATCCTCTTGGATACCGGTTTCTTCCATCACTTCCAATAGGGTAAGGTATTCCTCATCCTCAATCCTGATTGGATCAACCAAACCAAGGTGTGTCTTGGTTGCTGCCTCATTTGGATTATAGGTAGAGGATGGATATGCACGAGTCGGATATGATGATATGATGACCTCGCTTTAAACTTGCTCCTCAGCTAGGTTAATAGTATGCTCCTCAAGCTCCAGGTCTAGGTTTATGTCATCTCCTCTACCACTTGTTGATGGACCTGCTCCACCACTTGTGGATTCAGGACCCTTGGGTTGCTCGCCAACATCCTCATCAAACTTTCTAGTCGCAAGGAGAATGATAAGGGATGCATCTCTCTCAATCAAATGAATTGGAGAAGATGAATCATCCCTGATGGGAATAGCGTACTCACAGAGAGAGATAGGGACAATATCCATGGCCCTACCTAGTGTCTTCTTAAAGTTAGCACTCTGGTAAAAAGAGCTCAAAATATCCAATGAAACCCATTGGTGATGGGAGTTAGCAATTGCGATAGATTGCCCATGGATAAGTCTATCAAAAAACTAAAGAGAGGGATTATCAGTAGGAAGGAGAGCTCTCAAGATGGAATGCCTTGTAGAAGATGGGATAAACGTGATCTGCAGAGGCATGGGAATCAGTGGATGAAATCCATTGGTCAAAAGTCTCTCTAGGGGAAGCCATGAGAGTAGGAGGATGCTCAGGAAGATGAAAGAGGAGGATGTGGAATGCAAGGTTACTCAAGAGTGGGAAACGGAAAATGTGAAAATGACCTTAGAAGTGTACTTTATAAAATGGGCATTGCCCTTAAAAAATCTCTTAGTTACAATATTTTTATATTTATTGTTTTTACTTTGGAAAGTGTTTCTCTCTCTCTCTCTCTCCCTCTCCCTCTCCCTCTCTCTGTCTCTGTCTCGTTGGCCTAAGCTATCTCCCTCTCTGCTCTCTCTCTCTCTCTCTCTCTCTCTCTCTCTCTCTCCCTCTCTCTTTGTCTCTCTCTCATTGCCCTTAGCTATCTCCCTCTCTCTCTCTCTCTCTCTCATAGACCCACAAGTCTTTCGACAATGTCAATATATCTTTCTTTCTATCCCTCCCTTTGTGTCCCTCATTGCTCTCTCTCTCTCTCTCTCTCTCTCTCGATGATCATCTTGTTGCCTTGTTGCCCTTAGCTATCTATGTCATGGACATTGATTTTACACATACACTTTTTGTATTTTGTTAGCAGCTCCACCCTCTGGATCAGCTGAATTTGGGTTTTCTTTCAATATCGTAGTCTCTCGAAGACCTTAATTAGCTTTCTTATTTTTCTCTTTCTCAATTTAGAAGTGCAAATGAATAAATGCAATCTTAACTCTCACTCTCTCTCTCCCATTCTCTACCTCTCTCTCTCTCTCTCTCTCTCTCTCTCTCTCTCTCTCTCTCTATCCCACTCTCCATCTCCCTCTTTATGTCCCTGTCTCCATCTATATCTTTCCCTCCCCCTCCCTTTGTCTCTTTCCCTCCCTTTGTGTCCCTGACTGCTCTCTCTCTCTCTCTCTCTCTCTCTCTCTCTCTCTCTCATAGTCTCTGTCTCTATCTCTATCTCTATCTCTATCTCTGTCTCTCTCTGTCTCTCTCTCTCTCTCTTCATACATCTAACTATGTCTCATGGCCAAGTGCATTATTTGTGTCGCTTATTGCACTCTCAAGTTCTCTCTCTCTCTCTCTCTTACACTCTAATTGCTATCTATCTCACTCACTCTCTCTCTCTTGCACAATAAGGATATACAAATATCCACATAGATTTAAAATTATAAATATTTATTGCTTTATCATTCATAGACTATAGAGAGCCATCAATCTAGAGGTGCAAACTTAATAAATAAAATCTTAACAATAAATGAAAGAACACTTTGTATTATTTATGATTTCTATTCATACATGTAACAATGCCTCATTGCCAAGTGCATTGTTGTTGCAGCACTAAGGATCCAAGAAATTGGATATTATGAAATACTTGCCATCATGTCTCTATTATCTCTAAAGTATGGGGGAGGCAAGAATTCTTACAAAGGATACTTGTCTCATCCCTATATCTAACTTTGCAATTATCAAGGCTAAAATAATAGTCTTGGGAGGACTTGTTGTTGCCAACTGCAATTCTTCCCTGATAAATCGCATGGTCCACTCCTCTTCCAATTCCAACATTAGATCAAGATGTCCTTGCCGATAAATTGATACCTCGACAATAGGACTATGAGTCCCATCGCGTAGATCATCATCCATTGCTTCCCATTACAGGTTCTTCCATCTAAACCTTCTATATGTGAAAGTCATGCAGAGATTTTGCCTTCCAATGAAATACCTATAAAATTTGGGATCTGTTAATACATACTATCCTGATCATTTTTTATACAAACAAGAATTGTAAGTTGTGCTCACCAAAATGTCATTTCTATATGATTCACTTATCTCCATGCTTGGAAGCGGCCATTCTAGACTATCAAAAGAAGGCAAGGGAAGAGATTCTAATCTACCATACTGTCCTTCTTCATCTAGCACAATGAACATTGAGTCATAGAAGAAGATCCCATCCTTTTTTAATTCTGATGTTGTGCGACCTTCATACTGAAGACTCCCCATCTCAACATGGAGGGCACGCAACACCCCAGTTATGCATGCTATAGGCTCCCACTCTTTGTAAGTAGATGGATATAAATCTATAAAACAAATACAAGGCATAAGACAATTGTATCAAAGTCCCCAAATAAATGCAAATACTCTAAAATGCAAATGAAGTACTAGTACACAAGTTTGAAAAACTTACAATTGGGCATATGATATGGAATTCTTGCATTCGGATGCACGTATATGTTTGCATGGGTAAAGACATGCTGAATATACACCTGTGTCACTGTGTTATTGCTAGGAAAAATTTCAAAATCTAAGATCCTTCCCTTCCAATGTTTGGAGATGTCCATTGCATCTTTCCGACCCACTTAGTAGCACCGGCGAGCTGACCCATCAGAGGCTTGGGAGAACTTGCTGATGGAGGTACATAGCATCCAAGAGCGAGAGATGGAGCTGTCATGCTTTGCACAGGAGTAGACATGCTTCTCAGGCGCGTCTCATATAGGAGCAGGCTCAGGTTATTCGAGTCTAAAATGACCTTATTTAGGGACTCAGATGGGAGACCTCACAGCTCTGACAAGAGGCCACTGCTATACACACAATCCCAGGGAGCACCCTAGTTGTGGAGGCACATATTGCGAGCATGCAATCTGCCATCGAGGATACGGCCAGATGGGTCGACGTAGCCAAATGGAAACCTGCAAGGGCAACCGTTTCAGCTACCCTCCTGGAGAAGCAGCAGAGAGACAGTAAGGCTCTCAACATTTGAGTACGTGGGATTCTATGCACTGAGGCTACATTAATGGCAGATGCGATGGCCTTTGTGGCCACAAATCTAGGGGCGACTAAGCACAAGATTGAAAGAGCATGGCGGGTAGGGAGAGACCCGAACTGAGAGCATCTCCTTATCATATGGTTCCATGACACTTAGGCATGACTTTTGGCTTTATGTCATAGGTCAGCCTTACGAGACCAGCTAGTGATTACCATGGATGAGGACCTCACTTCACTATAGGTTGAGGAGAGGTGCTTCCTGTTGTAGTAGTGGGATTAGGCCTGCAAGGAGGGGAAGTGGGCAGTATTATGAGATGGATGACTCCTTATAGGCCCCCACCCACCTCCCCTCCCACATAGGGAGGCGGGGTCTATGAGATTGAGATATCCGAGACCGTATCATGCACCATCTAGAATTGTAATGGTACCTTATGGTCAGAACCAGGGAACTTCTCAAAATCCTATAAAGGTCACAACATAGTCTTTTATATAGAGACACATCAGAGTTCAGAGCTCCCACTACCAGTAGTCAGCGAGTATACATGGGAGTCTGCCTACAGAGATTAAACGAGGGATACAGGAGGGGTTCGAGGGTTAGGAGTCGTAGTCCTTTACAGATCCACACTTTTGGGGGCATCTCAGTGGAGCAGAGAGATGCACATTCTAGGTTTCTTTGGATCCGGATTCGACACATGGACAGCCGGGATTTGCTTATTGCAGTTTGCTACTTCCCCCCTGTGACCTCCCACTTTTCCAGAGATATTCGAGGTGAGGATGAGACATCTCCATTTGCTGCTCTTTATTAGTCCATTGTTGACTTCTCTAGCCGCGGAGAGGTCCTCCTAGTTGGGGACTTCAATGCAAGGATAGGCGCTCTTTAAGCACCACTCCTCGACTTCAGGGATGATTCCACTCTACTGCCAGACATTGACCTTGAGGAGGTAGGTATGCTATGGGTTTCGGCTGATAGACGAGGACCATTCACATCCTATGGGGAGGCCCTATTAGACCTCAGTGGCAGGATGCATGATCTCATTATTTATAATGGTCTTGATAGATGACCCGCATCAAGTGGTTTCACATGCTTTCCACAAACATGGGGGAGGCTCCAGTGTTGTGGACTACATCATGGCATCCCCTGTCTTCACATCTCGCATCACTGACTTTACCATAGAACCTCTCCCTCCAGAGGTTGATCATAGCTATCTTTTCTTTAGCATTTCTACTCCCCGTCGCGTAGCACTTTCCACCCCGTTGAGTTCTTACTCCACCTACCATGATATATGCTTTGATCGCAATCACTCACCTACTTACTGTTGCCGTCTGTACATACTTCTTGCCTACATTGAATTTATACCCCTATTAGGGGACCGTGCTGCCTTAGTCACGCTCTCACTACATAAGGTTGCTCTTCACGCTTTCCCCCACACCACCTATTCCACCCGCCCACACCTGCTGGGACCGTACCCTGTAATAGTTGGTACGATGATGAGTGTAAGGCTTTATGTCGTCAGCTCAAATTTGAAACCAAAAACAATCTTCCGAGTGAACCAGATACACTATGCGAGTATCGTTGATGACTGGTACACAGAAAGAAACTAAACTTTGTTTGTTGAAACGAGGAGGAGCTACTGAGCATTATGTTCAGTGACAACTCTAAGGACTTTTGGCAGAGATTTCTAGAGGGACGGTCCCCCTCACCACTCACTGACACTCAGGTGTGGTTTGATTATGCATGCAGACTCTATGCTATCCCAAATCAGCTAGTCCCTAGCCTCTCACATGTGCCATGCCCCACATCCTGGGGGGGGTAAAGGATGCCGTAATGAAACTTCATAATGGCTGAGCAAAGGATCATGAGGGACTATGCACTGAGTTCGTTGCATATGGGATTAACCTCCTAGCCCTGATCCTAGCAAAGCTATTTAATGAAGCTGTTTGTTTGGGGTTCCCATGCACCTAGACCATTAACACTATCTCACCCATTCACAAGGCAGGGGATCCCATGAGCCAGGAGAACTACAGGACCATTATGATTGGACATGTCATGTCCAAGATTTATGCATCAGTTCTTGATTCTGAGGTCAAAAGATTTGCAAAGTGTCGAGGACTTAGAGCAGCAGGACAGAGATGAGACTCAGGTGTGATCATGGAACCATGGACCACATTTTCACATTGAGATGTATCATCGAAGAGGCAAGGGCATGGAAGCAGAGGGTTTATTGTTGCTTTGTGTATTTTTGCAAGGCATTTGTTACGGTTCCGAGAGCCTGCCTCATACGGCACCTACAAGATTTGAGTTACGGGCAGGAGATCATTTGGGCTGTCATGGCACTTTATGAGCGAGTTTCGGGCAGAGTTTGGGCAGGATCTAGGAGGACAGAAGAGATCATGAGCACTATCGAGGTCAAACAAGGGTGTCCATTATCACCTACCGTGTTTGGCCCCTACATTGACAAGCCTGAGATAGTGATGTAGACACAGGGGGGGTAGGTTGCTCTCTTGCGGGCATGCTGATCCGGATATTGCTTTATGCAGATGATGTGGCTCTCTTGTCTTCCTCAACAGAGGGGCTCCAAAGACACCTTAATGCACTACAGTCCTTTTGTGAGTCTCATGATTTGAAGGTCAACCTAGGTAAAACCAAGGTTATGATCTTCAATACATCTCGAGTCATCATGTGCCAGGAGCAGTTCGCATTTGATGGGTCACCTATTGAGGTAGTTTCATCATACACTTATCTTGGGGTCATCTTTTCTGGACCCATCTTCACTATGAGACCTGCAATGCAGGCACACTTGAGTAGAGGATATGCTTCATTGGCTAGACTAGAGAGGCAGTGCTTCCGCTCTCACTTTCAGGATCCACAGACTATAGGGTTGCTTTTTGACTCCTTGGTTAGCCCAACGGGGATGTATGGCAGTCCATGCTGGGGGCCAGACTTGTTGGTTACAGAGTGGGTCAGGGTGGAGCAGCTACAGGTTCTCATGTTATCACAGATGATCCGTGGTAAGCCATCCGTTCCTCACCAGATCATTCGGGCGGACTTTGGGTCACCCCCATTATAGCTAGATGCTACATTTTAGGTCATCACGTATCTGTACCGAGTTAGGGAGTATGGGGATTGCACCTCTGGGTGTAGCAGGCTACCATGGCTAGCATTGTCCTCTTCTATGGCACTTACAGCAGGGAGAGACTAGAGGTGCTGGTATGCACGCATATATAGATGGTTTGAGGGACTGGGGCTCCACATGGACATACTAACTCCATTCCAGTATAGCATGGATGCTCTGTTTTCTCCCCTCCTATCACACAAGGTCAACCAGGTTATCCATAAGGATCTATTATAGCTACACACATTTCGGACCTCTGGTTGGGCCTGAGTGATCTTTCAGTGAAGCTGGGCTTCTACAGAGATCACTTCTTACATATCACAGTGGAGGGTTTCATTGACCCACTAGGATACATGCAGATTCACCTACCCCACTTGCTGAGGATCTCTCTTGGGTAGTTCCAGGTCTCTTCACATAAACTTCATATCGAGAGTGGCAGAGTAGAGTGGCTATACCCAGGGAGAGGTGCATATGCACATTGTGTGACATGCACGAGGTTGAGACAGAGGAGAATTTCATCTTCAGGTGTCCTGTTTACTATGAGATCCGAGGGCGTTTCTATTACCTCTTCAGAGATAGCTATGGGATTTTGGCCCATTTCCTCTCCTACCCAGACTAGTGGTGTTTGGCAGGTTTCATTCATGAGGTACTTAAAGACTGTGAGAGGATACTCCAAGCATGGAGACAGGAGTAGACTTCTTCCTCGGTTGATTCCTCTCAGAGCTCTATCACAGAGTTCTTTCAGCCAGATCACATAGACCCCCATGAGACCAGCAATCCTCGACATGATCGTGACCCAGAGCCTGTGACCCGATAGCTCAGACAGAGGGTTGACACACAGATCCTACTTGGGGCATCCCCTCCTTGTTTAGAGTCAGAGTTCGACCGATGGGGGTCACAGTGGCCCTGGTTAGATGCAGAGCTACGACCAGGAGACGTGCCAGGACTGCAACTTTGAGGGGCCGAAAGTACTCTATTACTGACCTCATGCCTCCATTGCCTCATCCATCCTGATGTCCTGCTGATGATGATGATGCTGAGATTGATATATAGTCAACTATCGACATGACTATGTTGTACTTAGGACTTAGTACTACCATTTTGCATTTTTTGCATTTTGCATTGGTATGATGTTGTTTAGTAGCTCCACTACCACAGCTCATTGTATCAGGTTTTTCATAGTCTCATAGACCCATCGGTCTTCCGAATACTTTAATAAACTTTCTCTCTCTCTCTCTCTCTCTCTCTCTCTCTCTCTCTCCTTTAACTAAACGTCTCACAAAAACAAACAAAATATTATTTCAAAAAACATAGAATACTTCTCTCTCTCTCTTAGTCTGTCTTCCAAGGTACCCCTCACACAAACAAACATCAAATTATTTTAAAATACTTAGTTTAAGTTATGCTCTCTTCCAACTATGTTTCTCCACAAACAAAGAAAACATTATTAATATCATATCACTCTCTCTTTCCCTCCCAAAACTCTTTGATTAGGATCTCTTTTTCTTCCTTCTTTCTCAAATGCTTCTAAAACCTAGCAGTTTGAAATACAATCTTTGTCTCTCTCCCTCAACCATCCCCTCAATGGAAGAAAACATAGCGGTTCAAAATATAATCTCTCTCTCTCTCTCTCTCTCTCTCTCTCTCTCTCTCTCCCTCTCTCTCTCTTCCCTTCCTTTATCTATCCCTCCTATACTAGCAAAGAAACAAATGACTATTTTTTGTCTCTATCGCTCACTCATCCCCTCAAACAGATAAAAAAACATAGCAGTTTCAAATATAATCTCTCTCTCTCTCTCTCTCTCTCTCTCTCTCTCTCTTTCCCCCTTCCTCTATCTATCCCTCCTATACCAGTGAAGAAAAAAAAGTCAAAAATCATCTTGTAGTTTTAAATATCATCTACCTCAATCTCTCCCTCTTCCCTGTCTTTTGTAACAAACATCTAGACAAAGTGTGATACAAAAATGTATCTACTTAACACAAACAAAACTTTCAAGGCGAAATCACTTCATTACTTGAAAATTATGTGTTCCTTCTTCTAGAGTTGGCTCTCTATACTCCAAAAAGGTACAGAAAGAGCCAAAAATGATAGAATACCTGTTTTTCTCACTCCTTCTAAGTAGATTTAGGTCGCAACTTCAGGAGTTGACTCTCTATACTCCAAAAAGGTAGGGAAACTTAGAATCGAAAATGAGAGAACACCCATTTTTCTCACTCCTTCCAAGCAGATTTAGGTCACAACTTTGGTTTGTAAGAGAGAGTGAAATAAGTAGAGAATGAATGGAAGAGAAGACGGGTGAATAGAGCTTGGGTAGAAGTTTCTTTGAGAGATTTTCGAATGTGAAAGAAAAACATGAGCAAGGAGGAGAGAGAATGACTAATCAAGAGTGGAATGAAGATATTTTGAAACCAATTGCTAGAAAGTGGTGGGAATGAATGTTTGAAATGTTTTGGAAGAGAGAGAATAGGGAGAGAGTTGGTTAAAAAGTCAAAGTTTGGGCCAAATGGTTGAACCAAATGGAAAACCTGATCATAGTTCTAGCTAGGGGATAGTTTTCCATGGGAGAAAAACAAGGAGGCCTGACATGGTCAAGGTAGGCCTGCCAAAGATAATTTTTATATTGGAAGAAAACTGAAATTTTTCCTAAATTTGGGGAGCCTCTGTTATAGAGAAGTCCACATGGCATAATCTCCTTCATGTATACCATATTCCCTGATCCAAGCCTCTAATATTTTAGTAATTCTCCAAAGAGCCCTTTTTTGAGTCCAAATTTTTTATAATGCTAGGCAGAAGATATGAACTTTCCAGAGCAGAGGGGAGATTTATGCATTGTTCACTTTTTTGTGAATATTTTGAAGTCCCTCATTCAAACTCTTATGACACTTTATGTGGGCTAAGACATGACGAGGGGGCTAGACTTGGCCAAGTCCGCTTAGGGCCCACTACTCTATAGGGGGCAGTGAGTATGCTTCAAGGGGAAGCCTAGGGCTTGGAATGAGCATAGGGGGATGCTTCATATGGGAGACTACTCCAGGGGCCTCTTCCATGTTGATATTGGAAAGGCTCTCCTCGTTTGGAAGGCTCCAATGGAAGCCATGGAGAAGAGCTCCCAATGTAAGTTCCAAAGAAGCTATGCCCATCTTCATCCCTGGACATCTTCTCCTCCCTGCCCCAAACGGAATCAGCTCAAAATGTTGCCCGAAAACATCCACATTGCTTCCCATGAACCTCTCTGGCCTGAAAATCTGAGCATTTTCCCAGCTGCCCTCTTGCCTGCCTATCTCCCATGCATTCACCACCACCCTCGTCCCCTTCGGGATCTTGTACCTTCCCACCTCGCACGCCTCCGTTGCTACGTGAGGAAGAATCTGTGCCGGTGGGTGAAGACGTAGAGTCTCTTTCACAATTGCCTTGAGGTACTCCAGTCGCGGTAGATCTGACGTTTCCAATCGCCTGCTCAGACCCACAACTGAATCCAGCTCGCCTTGTGCTTTCTGTGCGATCTTTGGATTTCTCACGACTTCGGCTAAGGCCCAGATCGTTGCTGCAGAAGAACTCTTGCTTCCGGCGCCGAACGCTTCCTGCATTTATTACAATTGTCACTGTACAAATGTTGAAGTTCATTCATGCAAGGAGCCTTTTGCCATCGAGCATACTTACAACGATAATAGCTTTGATCACATCGTCGCTCAGATGGTCGAGCCCGTTCTCCTCGTCCGGAGCAGATAGCAAAACGTCCAGGAAGTCTCTGCCGGGTGCCTCGCCAGACATCGCGGCCCTTTCCGTCTTGCGCTCGTCGAGCAATTCAGTCAGATAAATATCGGTCATTCGTCGCACTTTCTCCATGCGGTTCAACAGCCCTTGGCTGTCAAACCACCGAAGCCACGGCAGGTAGTCCCCGATGAAGGGCAGTCCGCTTAATCTGAACACTTGCTGTAGCATGTCTCTTAGACCGCTTTCCTCAGGGAGTCGTCTGCCTATAACAACACGCATTATTAAGTTCTCCGCGTGGAGAGAGACAAGTTTGCTCACATTCAGCACCTTCCCCTGCTGGGATGCATTCCACACAGATCGCAGCAGGGACACATTCTCTTCTTCTCGCATGTCGGCGATCGACTCGAGCTTTTGGAGGCTGAGAAATTCTGTGGCGTACAAGGTGCGCATCTGTCGCCACCGGGATCCATAAGGCATGAATGCCAGGCTCATGTGATCGTAGAAGAGAAGCTTGCAAGCCTGGTTACGGGGGCGAGAAGCAAAACCTAAGTCGTGGGTTCTCAAGATTTCTTTTGCAAAAGAAGCAGAAGAGACGACGACAGTTGGGAAAGAACCGAGGCGGAGATATAAGATAGGGCCATATTTACGTGCGAGAATACTGAAGGAAAGGTGAGGAATCCGTCCTAAGAGATGAAGATGGCCGAGGAGGGGCAAAGGAAGGGGACCTGGAGGTAAGCGATGCTTTGTAAACTGAGCACCATAGAGCAGGAAGGCAAGCAGAAGAAGAGATCCGAGCATGCAGGTAGTCCATATATTCATGTGTTGGAACTCGGAAGTAAGGGCGCAATGCCGTGCTTCAAATCGAGCTCTCAACTTATCCTTCACAAACTTGTAAAGAGATACACTTTTCCATTAGATCGCGTTCTCTAAAAGCTCCTTTTTCAAAGATTGCCTTTACTCTAGCTAGAGCCCTTACAAGCGAGCGATTTGAAAAGCCACCCTTGAATGGGTTTACTCTGGCCCTCAAGAAGCGAGTGATTTGAAATGCCACCTTGAATGCCTTTATTGTGGGCCCTTAGAAGCTAGTGATTCGAAAAGCCACCCTTGAGTCTATTTTGTCTAGGCTGAAATTGGCCCTCAAGAAGCGAGTGATTTGAAAAGCCACCTTGAATGCCTTTATTGTGGGCCCTTAGAAGCTAGTGATTCGAAAAGCCACCCTTGAGTCTATTTTGTCTAGGCTGAAATCAAGGATATTGTTTGCTATGTTCTGGGGATATTGTTTGCTATGTTTTGGTGTTGAAACTATGCTTGTCTTAATAATTTTGAAAACCAATAACTAAAATGATAATTATTATGTTCATATGTAAAACTAAATGAAATCAAGAAAGACTAAACTATCTTTACAAATACTAGCTAGAATTTTTGGTAGGTTAGTACAAAATTTGAAAAACCTACCTACCTTTAGCATCATATTAATTGATAATTGGGAGAAATATTTTCTCCAACGCCACTCACTTGTAGTGCATTACTTGTGTGGTATGATTGACACTTAGCCTATCACTTTACATAACAACTTGCATTTCATGCAATCATGTTACATGCTCCACTTTGTTGGTATAGAATGACATTTTTATTGCACAACTTTTGGACGGACTTGAAAGGAAAAGCAAACTGTTGCTGACATAGTAGGTAAAAAGCTAGCAAAAAATGGTTTTTCTTTAGCACCACTTAGTCACTATGTCACTCGTGTGGCACCATCATCATTATTGACATTAGCCAAATAATCGCAAAGTCTCTCTCTCTCTCTCTCTCTCTCTCTCTCTCTCTCTCTCTCTCTCCCTCCCTCCCTCCCTCTCTCTCTCTCTCTCTCTCTCTCTCCAAAAATAAAAAATAAAACTTTAAAGAAAAATTTCAACGTTCTTGAGAAAAAGAATTAGAAAATAATTGTAAATACCTCAAAAAGATTTTGGATAGTAGGTTGATAGATAGGTAGACTTGCAACAATCAAACTGCTCTACATGCTCTCTTGCTCTTTCTTGCTCCAATGAATTAAGCAGAGAACGAATAAGGGGAGGAGACCTTTTATAGGATATTTAGGGTTAGTGAGATAAGGGTTTGGGATCTATTGTTTTTTAATCTTCTCCTTCTCTCCTCTGCACTTTCTTTTCACCCTTTTTTTTAAAATGGCCTTGCATTCACTCCACCCTTATCTTCTCTGCTTTCCCATGTCCCCCTCCCTTCCTCCCCGTCCTCCCTTCCCTTGCTCTCTCCCCTTCCCTTCCCATCCTTTTTCCCCTCTCCCTCGCCTCTCCCTTTCCCTTCCCTCCTTTTTCTCCCCTCCCCTCTCCCTTTCCCTTCCCTCCTTTTTCCCCTCTCCCTTTTCCTTTCCCTTCCCTGCTTTTCCCTCCTGCCTTCCCTTCCCTCATTTCTAGATAAATTTACATAAATATTTTCTTAAAAATATATCCAAATTTTTTCTTTTAATATAAACATAGTTATGCATAAGATTTACTACATAAAAATATATCCAATCTTCCTATTTTAGAATAGAAGTATTTATGCACAAAATTTACATAAATATTCTCCTAATATCCTATTTATCTCTAATCATGGAAAGAAATTTATACATAAACTATACTCGTAGAAACAATCTTAATTAAAAGATTTCTTCTTATTTAGACCAAATGATTAAAGTTAGTCATAATCCTCATAAGCTTAGTGTCTAATCTTGAGAAGCTTAGTGCCTAAACCGATACTCTAAACCTTATATTCAAAAATCTAAACCTTGAACCCCATATTTTAAAGCTCTAAACCTTAAACACTAAACCCTATAACCCTATAAGCTAAATCCTACAACCTAAACCCTTTTCCCCAAATACTGTAACCTAAACCCTATATCCTCTAGCTAAAACCCTATACCCCATACCCTATATTCTATACCATATACCTGATAGCCTAGAACCTATGTCCTAAACCCTATACTCTAAACCCTATACCCTACACTATAATCCTGAACCCTAAACCCTAAGTCCTATAATCTAAACCCTATACCCTAAACTCTTAACCCTATACCATAAATCATATACCCTAAGTCCTATAATCTAAACTCTATACCCTAAACTCTTAACCCTATACCATAAATCATATACCTATACCCTATACCCTAAACACTATACCCTAAATCCCAAATCTCACACCCTAAAACCTAAGCCCTATGCCTTATATCCTTAAGCTTAATCCCTATCTAAAACCATATACTCTAATCCCTAATGTTGAAAACCCTAAACCCAAAATCATAAACCATAAACTCTATAAACTAAACCCTACACCCTAAGCCCTAAAGTCCTAAAACGTATACCCCAAAGTAATACCTTAGATGTTGAACCTATATGCTATATCAAAACTAAACCCTCTACCTAAGCCCTAAACCCTTATATTCTATATCCTAAACCCTAAGCTCTATACCCTAATCCTACACCTGTGAATAGTATCCTACCCATTGGGTATCAATTGCATGGTTGGCTATGCATTTTTCCTTGTTTCTCACCATTCATCATGCATGAGAGTTATAGAATATGCATCAGTGTGCTTCTAACCTACATGTTTATCTCTAATTGTTATGATACTTCGCAAGAGTCTTAATCTTACCCAATTTAAGTCATATGAAAACTATTATACCCATTAGCTATGATTTGCATGGTTGGGCATGCATATTACCATCTTTCTCACCATGCGTTATCCATGACCATGAAAAAATACACACATCGAGATAACTCTATCCTATCTGCATGTCTTAGATTGTTATGATACTTTGTAAGAACCTTAATATTATTCACTTCTAGGTCAATGCAAAGTATCATATCCATTGGCTATCTTTTGTATGGTTGGGCATTTGTATTTTCTTGTTTCTCACCAAGCATCATGCATGAGTGTGAAAAAATATGCATCGGGGTACTTCCAAGGGGTATGATACTTTGCATAGGCCTTAATATTACTTACTTTAATTCCCATGAAAAGTATCATACCCATTGAATATCATTTTCATGGTTCGGCATGCATATTTCCTTATTTCTCCCCATGTGTCATATGCATGAGTGCCAAAAATATGCATCACGGTGGTTCTATCATATATGGATGTCTTGGATGGGTATGATACTTTGCACTAGATTTAATATTACCCACTTTAAGTTCCATGAAAATTATCATGGCCATCACATACTGTTTGCATGGATTGGGAGCATATTTCCTAGTTTCTCACCATGCATGATGCACGAGTGTCAAAAAATATGCATCAGGGTGCTTCTATCATATATGTGTGTCTTTGATGGGTATGAATCTTTTCACAAGCCTTAATCTTCCTTAATTTAATGCCTGTACAAAGTATCATACCCATCGAAAATCACTTGGATGGATAGGCATGCCTATTTTCTTGTTTCTCGCCATGCATCATGCATGACTGTCAAAAAATATGCATTGGTGTGCTTCTATTGTATGAATGTGTCCCATTAAATTTTCATTGGTGTGCTTCTATCGTATGCATATGTCACTTGGATGGATAGGAATGCCTATTTTCTTATTTCTTGCCATGCATCATGCATGAGTGTCCCATTAAATTATCATACCTATCTTATATGATTTTCAAATGATGATTCTCAAGCTAACATTACAATGGTAGAATGTGATGCAAATATGTGCATGAATATTTTATTGGCATCTATGAAGCCTCAAATACAAACAAAATGGCAAGAACTAGGCAATCGAATCAATTTAGATGATGCCTCTTAAATAGGCCATGATACATGATCCATCACATCCTTCTAGATATGTCTAGCCAATCGTTGGAAATCGTAATCATCTCCAATAATCACACAGTTTCCCTTCTAAAATACTGTCAAGGTCCTCTAGCATCAAATGTTTCAACACCCCCTTCTTGATGGTAGGCTGATCACTACCAAATACCTATGTCATCAAGAGTATAGACTTGCGGATTTACAATGATAATTCCCCCCCTTACTCCCCTTTTAGGCTCATTGGCTAGTGGTGTGATGAGGGTGTGACTAGGAAGTAGGATAATAGAGATTGATGTGGGCTCCTCCTCATAAGTAGGATGCTCTCAATTCCATCTAGCTTCCTTAGCTACATCATCGGTGCCTAGGGCAACCTTATTATAAAATAGTACTTTAGAAGAGGTGTCCTTGGAAACTGGTACACCATTGTTATGCTGAGATGGTTGCTCCACAATATTTTGTTGATAAAACTCCCTTCCATCATGACCAAATTTCTTGTAGATTATGCATTGAGAATTTCCTTTGTTCTTGATATATTGATATGGTTGCTCCACAATATTTTCTTGACAAAAATTCCTTTTGTCATGACCAAATTTTTTGTAGAATGTGCATTGAGGCTTGCTTTTGTTCTTGCAATTCCTCTCCTTAGAGTCTATCATGCCAAAATAGCTGCATTTCATCCTTCACACTCCTTTCTAAAAATTTACCTTACTACTCATGAACTTGTGATCAAGAGTAGAAGTGCATGCTTTTCCTTCTAACTAGATTTTTCTTCCCTTTCTAGAAAAGAGACTTCAACATCATGCAAGGTTAAATTGTCCATATTAGATAATGTATCCACCAAGTAGAATGGCCTTGGTCTTGTCTTCATCTATGTATTGCAAGCTATTGCTTTATGCTCTTGTACTTATTAAAGTGACTAGTGAGGAACTCTTCTCTTGGATCAAAATGGAGCTTATACAACTGCATTAATAACTTCACCTTTGAGTGCCATGCATCTATCCCGAACACCTTACTCAATTCTTCTAAAGCAAGCTTTACATCCAAGATTCCATCAATATGGTGAATACGTTCATCTCCAAGTGAAGCAGCTATGTACCCCAAGTGCCTTTTTAGTACTCATTTTTAAAGGATTCCTTTAGATCTCATCCCTTAAGAAAAACCCATAAATATTTTCTCATGAGTCGATACAGAACTTTAGATTACCATGTATGGAATCCAATACCCGTCAATTTATTAACTACATCATGCAAGGACATGGAGAGGTCTTGCTAAGATTATCATTGCTTGGTAATGTATAACTCCTTACAAAAAAAGTCACCACAACCATACAAGTGCAAATTATTGCTTCAAAAATAAAAAATCCCTTGTTGTTTTGTATAATGATAATACCATGTTCTTAGCTTTACTTTCTTATCCTTGCACTTAACCTTGATTTTCTTATCATTGTTTGATTCACAAGAGAGGGAATTACGGTGTTTACAAATTTTGATTTTCAAGGGGGCAAAAAGAAAATAAAGCGAGTCGACACATGTCCCTATAGACCCCTTAACAAACTAGACCTTATGTGGCTATAAATAAGCTAGCTATAGGCTTACAAAATCTGCCACCTATAACCCTCATAGAAGGTAAAGTAACCTTAGGATCTTTTGCCAAATGTTTGCACTCAAAAGTAGGATATAGAGTCTCTGTCTCGTGGCTACCGAACCTTAAGAAAAAAAGATGGATCTATGTCAAATTAGATATTTTGCCTGGAGAACCAATAAGACAATCAACATGAATCTTTGGTTGCAAATAGCAAGTTTTTGGATAAACTAAGAATAACATCACCACTTAAGAGATTGAGTGGATGAGAGACTTCTTGTGAGGCTTCTGAGAGAACCATATAGGTTGCTAGACCCTTGTTGCTTCAATGGATGAACATGATCTAGTGGGAACTTGTCAAGTCCTTGTCTTCAACTTGGATGAATTTGTTACTATCATGCTCATAACTAGAATTTGACACACCGCAACACACAGGGAATAGCAAGATCTAATAGGCTTGTGTTAATGAAGAGCCCACAGCAACTTGACAGGGAGAAGGAAACTGGTTGTCTACAACCTCATGGAGTAAAGTCAGCATATGAAGTCCTAACATCAGTAGCCAAGATAGGAGCTAGAGTAGAGCATCATCGAGCTATTTAGATCTAAAACCAAGATAAAAACATTGTAGCAGCAGGTAGTAGGAGAGCTCCAAGATCATGATTTGTAAACAACTAAAAGAAGATAACTCTTCTATGAGCCAAACCACTCTCATATAGATAAGTTGAAATAGTGGAAAAATGAGTGCTAATATCCAATGCAAACCAGCGAGGACTCTAAGAGCATCTGCAAATAGTTCTTTTATGATATGAAAGTAGTAAGCAAAAAATGGCAGCTTTGCGATTCAATCAAGGAGAGACCCTAAATGAGAAAGACATATCATGAAGGATAAGGTGACATTTTTATCGGCTCTAATACCACATCTTGACATCTATGGAGTCTCAAACACAAACAACATGGCAAGAACTAAGTAGTCAGATTGATTTTCCATTAAATGATGTCTTTTAATAGGCCATGATACATTATCCATAGATACTTCTAGCCAATCATTGGCTATCACAATAGGATCCATCCAATCACAAAATTTCCCTTCAATATCACTCTCAAGGTCCTCCACAACCACATGTTTCAACATACTTTCTTGTTTCTCACCACACATCATGCATGAGTTTGAAAAAATATGTATCAAGATGCTTCTATCCTATGCTTTTATCTCAGATGGGTATGATACTTTGTGCAAGCAATAATTTGACCCAATTTAAATCCCGTGGAGAGTATCATACCCATCAAATATCATTTTCGTGTTTGGGCATACATATTTTCTTATTTCTCACCACCTATCATGCATGAGTGTGGAGAAATATACATTAGTGTGCTTCTAGGCTATGTTTTTATCTATGGTTGGTATGATACTTTTCATGGTCCTTAATTTTACCTACTTAAAGTCATATGAAAATTATCATATCCATCACATAACATTCAATTCATGGTTGGGCATGCATATTTCATTTGTTGTCACCGCACATCATGCAATGGGAGTGCTTCTATCATACGTGTTTAACTTTGACGGTATGATACTTTGTGCAAGCCTTAATCTTATCCATTTTAACACCCATGAAATTATCATACCGGTTGGATATCATTTGCATGGTTACACATGTATATTTCCTTGTTTCTTAGCATGCATCATGCATGAGTTGTCAAAAAATATGCATCAGGGTGATTCTATTGTATGTATATGTCTTTGATGGGTATGATACTTTACACATGAATTAATTTTATCCACTTTAAGGCTCAAATATCATAATCATCGGATATCATTATTTGGTTGGCATGCATATTTCCTTGTTTTTCACCACCCATCATGCATGAGTCAAAAAAATATGCATCGAGGTGCTTCTATGCTACCTGTTTATCTCTAAAACAGTGGTTTGGATATCATTTACTTGGTTAGAAATGCATATTTCCTTGTTTCTTAACATGCATCATGCATGAGTTGTCAAAAAATATGCATTGGGGTGATTCTATTGTATGTATATGTCTTTGATGGGTGTGATACTTTACACATGAATTAATTCTACCCACTTTAAGGCTCATTCAAATATCATAACCATTGGATATCAATATTTGGTTGGGCATGCATATTTCCTTATTTCTCACCACCCATCATGCATGAGTGTCAAAAAATGTGCATCAAGATGCTTCTATGCTACCTATTTATCTCCTTAATCCACTTTTTTAGAGCTCAAGGCTGCCTTCCTAGCTCGATATCATGAGAAAATTATGACCATCCATGCCCTTGCCAAGTTGGGTTGCATGGACCATAAGGACATGCCACTGGACAAATATGCAGCTAAGTTCCACTTGATCATTGATAGCTACTGTAAGCCAACCAATTAGTAGTGGAAGTATTGAAATCATATAGTTTTTTCATGCCCTTGCCAAGTTGGGGTGCATGGACCATAACGACATGTCAATGGACAAATATGCAGCCAAGTTCCACTTGTTCATCGACAGCTACTGCAAGCCAACCAATTGGCAATAGAAGTATTGAAATCACCTTTATTTCTCATGGTCTTAACAAAAAACTTAAACATGCTAACCTTGATTTTGTAGATTTTAGAGATCTCTCAATGGAATTGATCATCGAGTGTGCACCATAGGCCAAGCAAGTGTTGGTCCACAAGGGTAATGTGACATGAAGTTGGGGGTAATAAACTTCACGCACCTCTTCACTTCCTATGCTTTTGAACTGAGTGACAGAGATCTTAGTCACTAGGAAAGGGAAATAAAACAAGTCTTTTATGCCAAGAGACCACACCATACTTTCCTCCCTTAGATGAGAATGAATATGGTAACATCCCAAGTGATGTTGTATTCTAGCATAGGGAGAAGGAAAGGATCAGCGGAGGCCATAATCTCAGCAAGCTGGTCTGCACTAAAGGGAAGAGTGATATGTTGTTGAAAGAAGGTCTTGCAGCTCAAAATTACATGAACTGGCCTATATCAAGGAGTTTGAAGGGGATGATTGGGTCGGATGGGTAGATTTTGGGGAAACATTACACCTGCTTCTAGACACCTCTACAAGTAGCTCAAAACACTCTGCAAATTATTATCAGACATACAAGCCTATAAATTCTAGCAAAGACATGATATCAAAGATTTAAGAACATTTAGTTATGCAACTTGAAATGGGCTTCGCTTTATTTTAAGTTTTTCAAGAAACAAAGAAGCAATTGAAAAGTTATGGGCATTTTACTAAAAGGGGGTAGAAACTGTCTGGAAAAGAAATAGTCACAGATAGAGAGTCATAGATTTTTGATCTACCATCTGATATAGAAACATAAAAAATAGAATTATGCTCCTTGAATAGAGATTCGCGCTGATATAAGTTTCTTCAAAATCGTAGCATCGAGTAAATATTTATGAGAAAAATACTGACAGGGGGTCAAACAGTCATGAAAAACACCTACTCCTTCTACTGATGCCGACTTGGGAGAATACTTCCTCCATGCTCAAACTTCATCAATGATCCAAATCCATAGAGGTCTTCTAGTAGATAGGAAAGAATGCCCTTTGTGGCTCAAGAAATGGGTGGACCATGTGTGCGTAATGAGCGGCCCAATAGACAACACTTTTGAGCACTTTGGAAGAGAGAGCAATGGAAAAAGGGGAGAGACAAGAGAGAAAACTTGATGTGACCTTCATAACCAATAGAGTGAGACTCCACTCAAATAAAACTCAAAATACTACAAACACAAGGGAGAAGAAGAGGTTTTATACATACAAGAGGGAGGGGGAGCTCCAATACTACTCATAGAAAGAGAATGAACTAGAGATATGGACTCAAGAGTCTACATAAGAGGATATCTACAAGAGGGAGAGAGAGGGCTCATGGAAGAGGCTCGAAGAGACTAGAGCTACAAAAGCATGAAGCTCAATGGTGGATGAGAGATGTTGAACAAGGGAGAGGAGGGCTCTTTTTAGATAGAGATTTTGTCACCCTCCTTCACCCATTTACAATTGCTCATCAATCACATATGCCCGTATGTTACCAACCATGTCCTTTTTGGCTACTCTTGCCATATGTCCCATCAAAATATTCTCAAGACTCTTACAACATTGAAAAAGTCAAGAGTCTCCCCACATGGAGCCCATAGGAACCCTCTCTTTTCCATATGTCCACATCCTTCTTATTCCACATAGGAATTCTAGAAGGATTCCTCTTGACTCCACATTCTTCCACACTCTTCCACATGCCTTCCACATGCTTGGCATGTGATCTCTCTTATATTAATGGAACACATGGACATGAGACCCACCTTTTCATATGACTCACTCTTTCAATTTTCTAAAAACCCCATAATATCCCATACACAAATAACTCTCACCCCATACCAAGGTATTTATCATTCATACACATGGTATTTACAATGATCCATTCCACTCATCCTCTCAATCCCATACAATATCTCAGAAAATAGAAATAAGTGAGAGCCGCTAGGCTATCACTTGATACTCAAACTCTTATCAAACATAGAGAAAAACAATACCAATGCCAAATAAAATATATCAATTTTTGGCGTCACATCTTTCCCCCCCCAGCAGATTCTCTCTAGTAACAGAGAGGGTCTACTAGCCCTCAAGGTGGTCGAGCATAGAAGAATTTGGCAATACTCATTGGTGCGTCCGGGTATCACCATGCCATCAACATCCTTGAGCTGATAGGGTCCATTGGTGACCTTCTTCTTGACTTGAAATGTTCCTTTCCATCGGTCGATAAACTTTTTGTCTAGTTGCTTGTCCAAATGGCTATCAAATCTCATGACCAAATCTCCTTCTTCTTGCATAATTTGGTGTCAAATTGGTCCTTGTGCCTTTTTTTAGTGTAATCTGCATTTATCCAAGGCTTCTAGCTGTACCAAGCATTGAGCATAGGCATCCTCCTGTCCTTCTATTCTTGCAACAGCAGTACAAAGACTATGTATCTCCAATTCAATGGGCAAAATGGCTTCTATCCCATACACTAGTTGAAATGGTGTAAACCCAATAGCTAGCTTGCGTGTGGTTCTGTAAGCCCATAAAACTTTTGCCAAGTGCCTATCCCAATGTCTTTTCTTGGTGTCTACAAGATTTCCCATTGAGTTGCACAACAATCCATTTGTTTTCTCAGCCAAGCCATTACATTAGGGATAGTATGGCGTGTACATGCTATGATTTATCTTTAGCTTATGCACCACATCTTCAATTAGTTCATTTTTAAAAGAGGTTCCCCCATCAGTGAGAATTTCCAAAGGAAAACCAAAGAGTGAATAAATTTGATCAAAGAGAAATTTTGCAATTGTGCTTGCCTTGCTATTGACTGTGGCCTTGGCCTCTTCCCACCGAGTTGCATAATCTGTGGCCACCAATAAATAATTCTTGCCTTGAGATAAGTGAGGGAGTGATCCCACAAAATCCAACCCCCACTTCTCAAAAGGTCCATATGCTGGAATAGGCTTCAAGGGCCCAGGAATCAACTACCGCCCTCCAAATTTTTGGCATACTGTACAATTTTGACACCATTCATATACATCCTTATGGAGGCTTGGCCAAAAGTAACCTTCTCCTAGCTGTGCTTGCTGAAGCAAAATGACCGGAGCATTCATGACACATTTCTAGGATTCTCCTAGTTATTGTGGGATGGACCACCCGATGGAGCACCTTATCTTTTCCCAATTTAAAGAATGTCATCAACAATAGTATAGGGGCAATCCATCCTTATCAATCTCTACTTTTGTTGTGGAGTTAACCCTTGAGGAAACATGCCTTCTTCCACATATTGCTGACCATCTTGTAGTTTTGGCCATTCAGTGTCTACCAGAGAAACTAGCCCCCCATGTTGTACTGCAATGTCTTGAGTAGCTAACTCATCTACCCTTTGATTTTCTTTTCTGTTTATATGAACAAACTTGCAAAAATCAAATTGACTACATAGTGCCATAGCCTTTTGATTAAGTTCCTCAAATGAGGACTTCTTGTCTTGTGATGCCCTTGCATTTGCTTTATAATAAGATGAGAATTTCCTCTTACTTCCAATTCTTTAACTTGACTTTGAAGACAACCCTCCAAACCAAGAATCAAAGCATTATACTCAGCTGCATTATTAGTTGTGATACCTAGAAGCTCTTGTCCTCTTGCCCACACCTCTTGACCTTCAGAATTCATTAAGACCATCCCCCCAGTTCCTTGTTGGCATGAAGGACTAAAAGCCCCATCAAATTACAAGACAAAAGTTGTTGGTGGTGTCTCCCTTTCATCATTAATGTCCTCCTTATATTTCTTTTCTTCTCTTAGATCCTCCCGTCCTATGACCAAATGTGCCATAGTGGACCTAGTGGTATTTTTAGTGACAAAAGAGAAAGAGAACTCTTGAAGTTTTGACAACCATTTTGCAAATCTCCCCCCAGGATTAGGCTTGCAAACTAGATATGCTAATACATACTGAGAGGTAAGGAATAAAAATGGTCAAGGTAATAAATAGGAGCAAAACTTTCTGACTGAAAACACCAAAGAGAGAGCTTGCAGCTCCATTTCTTCATACCTTGTTTCCACCTCTGTAGGCTGTCAACTGGCATAATAGATGGTTTGCATTCTACCTGCCTCTCCTTTTTGTAGCAATACAGCACCAATTGAATGCAAAGATACACTTGGATTTACATAAAAGTCTTGCCAATCAGGGGGCTTCAATATTGGGCCCTTAATCATGGCCTCCTTAAGTCGCTAAAAAGACTCTTGTTGCTCCACACCCCATTGGAAAGAAACTCCTTTTCTTGTCAACAAGTTCATGGGATGCAGTATCTCTATGAAATCATCACAAAAGCATTGATAATACTTGCTGTTTCCTAGAATTCTATGAACACTAATCACACTATTAGGACTTGGCAATGACATGATTGCGTGAACCTTTTCAGGATCCATTTGCAAACCTTCTTCAGACACAATATGCCCCAACAAGACTACTTTTGTTTGAGCCATATGACACTTTCTAGGATTTAGACACCCTTTTGCTTTATCAATCCTAGCTAAGGCCATCTTTAACTTCTCCATATGATCTATGCATCGAGAATAAATGCAAAAATCATCCAAAAACACCCTTATGAACTTTTCCAAGTAAGGCTCAAGCACTTGACTCATGAACTTTGAAATGTAGCTGGTGCATTGGTCAACCCAAAAGGCATCACTTTATAAGCAAAAACTCCCCAAGGTGTGACAAATGATGTCTTCTTTTGATCTTCCTCCCGAATGCGAATTTGAAAGTACCCAGAATACCCATCACATATAGAATACATCTCATGCCCTGCTACTTGGTCTAGTATTTCAACTTGGAATGGCAAAGGAAAATGATCGCTCTTAGTGCATCATTCAAAGTATGAAAGTCCACACAAACCTACCACTTATTTCCTTTCTTTGGTGTGACAACTACAAGAGATATCCATTTTGAATCATCAACAAGAAAGATGAATCCAGCCTCAAGTAGTTGTGCTACCTCTTTCTTTAGTGCCTCAGCTTGGATCACCCCCAATCGCCTTAAGCATTGCACAACTGGCTTGCTTTTTGGCTTCAACTCAATCTTGTGCTCCACAAGAGAGACTGGTCAAACCTGTGAATAGCTTGTTGCAAAGAGATATGGGAAATCATCTAACATATCCAAGTACTGGACCTTCTCACTATGTGATAGAGAATCACCAAAAAGCTCTTCATTGCATTGGTGTCGTTTAGTGTGCTTCACATCCTCCACATGAAGTGTCTCTATAGGATCTTCTTGTACCACCACCTTATTCCCTCCTAACTCATCCTGATCAGCACCAAGACAAAGACCAAAGGCCACTCCTTCCACCTCACCCTCTGAGCTGGTTTCCTTGGAGCTACACCTTGTCTCTTCTTCTTCATCGGTTAGGTCAGAGCTTGAACTTTTTGATGTTGAAGACTCCTCCTTGACAACTTCCTTTTTGTGGCTTCTAATGTTGTAGCACACCTTCTTATCATTTCCCTGCACCTTGCATAGCTAAGGCCTTCCCAAAATCAATGGATAGGCATGTGGATCTAGCTTGGTAGGGATCACCTGAAAAGTAGTTGGCACAAAAATTCCACATACATCCACTTCTAGATTCTTCACAACTCCCAAGGTCTTTACCCTAGTGTTATTAGCCAATTTTATGTGATAAGGAGAAGTTGTACTTGAGTATTTTAAATCAGCATCTATGATGGTCTTCTCACTCATGACATTAATCGATGCACCTCCATTAATGTAAAAATTAGAAATCGCTTGGCCATCAATGATCACATCAACCACAGGCACATCATCCCCAACATCTATATCTACCTTTTGGACAACAGGGTTGACACTTTTCTTCTTTTTCTTCTTTGACACCCTTGTGCTTGCTAGCTTTCCCCATTCTTTTCTTAGTTTTGGAGACAAAGCAAGTAACTGTCCAAAGGTGATATGAGCTTCCTTTTCTTTAAGGTCAGACAACAAGTCATAGCTTCCAATGCCTTGTCCTAAAGGAAAGTCTGATTGGCTAATGCTCCTTCTAGATGCCTTCTTTTTTTTACTACGGCGTTCCTCTTCGTAATATACCTCATCTACTTCTTCCCTGCTTTCTTCTTCTTCTTTTGCTTTACCATGCCCCCATTTAGCCATCATTACCTCTCTTTCCTCATCCCTTGAAGAAGCTTCTATCAAGGATACTTGTTTTTCTTATTTCTTTCTCAATCTAGGACACTCAAGGCGATAGTGACCTTTTTCATTAGATTCATAGCAAGTGACCCCACTCTTATCTTCAGGCCTATCCTCACTCTTTGGCGCTCTAGGTTGTCATGCATTAACCAAATGCAATTTCAAATGAGCAAACTCTGCCATTATGATCTAACTCAGAGGACTTTGGTACCTAAGGAGTGCCCATTACCTTCACCTTAGAAGTTGAAGCTGTTAAAGACACAAAAGAGGATTCCATCTGTAGAGAAGCTTCTTTCTTGGTCGCAATGTGAAGTGCCTTCGCGTATGTTGTTGGATCTTTACTCATTACTTTTGAGTGAAGACGAGGCTCTAAAGCCATCACAAATTGCTCTTATTTAAGTGATCCATCCATGCGAGACTTTGAGGGGCCGATGATGTAGATGCCACAGCTCGCAAAATTGCCCTTTTATAGTTTGTCCATAAAGTTTCATATCAGATTGCCAATGCAGAGACCATCTCACCCTCTCCTTGATAGAGCCGGTCTGCAATATCAAAGCATTTGGCGAATCCACTACCCCAAATCTCTACTTCATTGAAGCCATAACTTGGTCCCAGTCCTCCTTGGTAGAGTCCAGCAAGGCCTCATGCCAACTCAAGGCTACACCTTGAAGAAAATCAGGCAAAATCTTTGCCCGTCACCTGATCCTTCATGGACAATCCTAAAAGATGGCATCCTCGAACAAAATCCCAAAGATGAGACTCCGGGTCTTCCCCTTGGGTCCCTCGAAACACTGGAATCTTCACCATTATGAAACACAAAAAGGAAATGCCAAGATCCAAATAATATCCCAATCAAGATTCAAACAAGATCCCACCGAGCCTTAGTATACCAAGACCAACTTATTATGCATAACCACTTGTTGAAAACCCTCCACAATGTGATCCTCAACTAAATCTTCAAAAATAAGTGACCAACCAACACCATAAAAACATTGTGTATATATGCATTCAATAATCACCCTCCTCACAATTGGAAGTGCAAATAACAACTTCAATGTACTCCATCATTTGCATAGCAAAAGAAGTTGAAAGCATTGAGAATCACCACTCCACTATTATAGTCAAAAACCACCCAAAGACTCAACTCTTCTTCACATCAATGCATGAATCAATCCCCAATCTATCATTGTGCTTGATGGCATTGCCGATTCACCAACATATTCAAGAGTTCAAACATAAAGGATATGATGATGATGACCGTGCGAATAGCTTGAGCATCACCTTCACAATCTTCTAGTTCTCTTAAACGGGTTGCAATCTCTTCTAATGAAGTTCTTCCAGGCATCCTCTTTATCACATTAAAAAACACATGCCTATACTAGGAATAACATGTAATCCAATACACCTGAGACTGTTTAGTAAGGTGGGATGAATCCAATACCAAGCGTACCTGGCATCTTTACCAAAAGTTGTGACATGAAGTTGGGGGTAATAAACTTCACGCACCTCTTCACTTCCTACTACTTTTGAACTGAGTGATAGAAATTTTCATCACTGGGAAAGGGAAATAAAACAAATCTTTCATGCCTAGCGACCACACCATACTTTCCTCCCTTAGATGAGAATGAATATGGTAACATCCCCAAGTGATGTATTCTAGGATAGGGAGAAGGAAAGGATCAACGGAGGCCATAATCTCAATAAGCCGGTTTGCACCAAAGACAAGAGAAATATGATGTTGAAAGAAGATCTTGTGGCTCAATAGTACACGAAATGATATATATCAAGGATTTTGAAGGGGATGATTGGGTCGGATGGGTAGGTTCCAGGGAAACATTGCACCTCCTTCATAGACTCCTCTACAAGTAGCTCAAAGCACTCTACAAAGTGTTATCAAACACAGAGGCCTATAACTTCTAGCAAAGACATGATATAAAATATTTAAGCACAAATAGTTATGCATCTTGAAATGGGCTCACTTTGATATAAGTTTAATAAGAAATAGAGAAGCGATTGAAAAGTTATGGGCATTTTATTGGAAGGGGGTAAAAACTATCTAGAAAAGAAATAGTCACACACAGAGAGTCATAGAATTTCGGTCAGCCATCTGATATAGAAACTGAAAACATAGAATTATGATCCTTAAATAGAGATTTGCGCTGATATAAGTTTCATCAAAAGTGGAGCATCGAGTAAATATCTATGAGCAAAATACTGACAGGGGGTCAAATAGTCATGAAAAACACCTACTCCTTCTACTGATGCTGGCTTGGGAGAATACTCCCTCCATGCTCAAACTTTATCAATGATCCAAATCCCATAGACGTTTTGTACACAATGAGTGGCCTAATAGACAACACTTTTGAGCACTTTGGAAGAGAGAGCAATGGAAAAAGGGGAGAGACATTCAAGAGAGAGAACCTGATGTGACCTTCATTACCAATAGAGTGAGACTCCACTAAAATGCAACTTAAAATACTAAAAACACAATGGAGAAGAAGAGGTTTTATACATACAAGAGGGAGCGAGAGCTCCAAGACTACTCATAGAAAGAGAATGAACTAGAGAGATATGGACTCAAGAGTCTAGATAAGAGGATATCTACAAGAGGGAGAGAGAAGGCTCATGGAAGAGGCTTGAAGAGACTAGAGATACAGTAGCATGAGGCTCAATGGTGGAAGAGAGATGTTGAACAAGGGGGAGGAGGGCTCTTTTTAGATAGAGATTTTGTCACCCTCCACCCATTTACAATTCTTGCTTGGAGATTACTTTCCCCATCAATCACATAAGCCTGTATGTCACCATCCATGTCATTTTTGGCTGCTCTTGCCATGTGTCCCATCAAAAGATGCTCAAGACTCTTAAAATATTGAGAAAGTCAAGAGTCTCCCCACATGGAGCCCATAGGGACCCTCTCTTTTCCATATGTCCATATCCTTATTCCACATATGAATTCTAGAAGGATTTGTCGACTCGACACTCTTCCACACTCCTCCAATGCCTTCCACACACTTGGCATGTGATCTCTCTTATATTATTAGAACACATGGACATGAGACCCACCTCTTTTATATGACTCACTCTTCCTATTTTCTAAAAACCCCATAATATCCCATACACAAATAACTCTCACTCCATACCAAGGTATTTATCATTCATACACATGGTATTTACAATGATCCATGCCACTCATCCTCTCAATCCCATACAATATCTTAGAAAATATAAATAAGTGAGACTCTAGACCATCACTTGATACTCAAACTCTTATCAAACATAGAGAAAAACAATACCAATTCCAAATCAAATGTATCAATTTTTGGCATCATAGTAAGCAGCTCCACAAGCAAAAGTCCAGTAAAATGGACTCATTCCTTTGCCTTTGATGACAGGAGAAAGATGAAAAAATGTCAAGATTGGAGATGCTCAAAAGAAGGAGGTGGAAGAGATAACTTTGGAGGAGGTGGCTGCCAAAACTCACCTCTTTAAAGATGGCTAGAGGCAAATTTGTGCATTTGACAAAGTTTTTTGCGCACCAAATGTTAGAACCATGGCCATGGCCCCAAAAGATGTGGACTAAATCTCCTCTAGTGTGCTCTCTACTAGATTGCTATGCTCACAAACACAAGATTCCAATATAATGCTCGTCGGGCACCTCAACAAGCCATGATCAAAACTTCCTCAACCTAAGATGTTGTATCGATGTCAGTCATGGCACCTACCATGCTACCCACTACTGAGGGGTGTCCCTACCACCCTCATCCATACACATCCAATGGTGGTACCCTCGGGAAACTTGTTTATTTCTATTTTGGTGTTCTCAATTATAGGAAGACCAAAGGTGAATCATTTAAGAGAGATTAATCTAAGAAGGAGCAATTTTTCTCTCAATGGCTCTGCACCTCCCAATGTAAGTACGGTACACATTGTGGCTCTTGATGAGCACAATTAGTTTTCCACCAAGGATGTTGCCAAATGTCTGGGTCCTGATAATGGATATGAACATTATGCTAGGTCCAGAGTTGCCTTATGGGCATTCTTGCATCAACAAGAAGAATAAGATGCCAATTTATTGGCATGCCCAAATAGATATTCACTTGCAAGTCACAAAGTGGGTCCAAGATAGGTAGCCTCTAGTTGGTGCTATACCTGAACACAAGATGCAGAACAATCAAAGCTTGATAATGATATGGTACACACCCAAGAAGGGTTGAGTGGGCCATAGGATGTGGCAGAGAACCCCAGTTTGGGGGAAGGGTCATATTTTGATTCTAGATAGGTAGCCTCTAGTTGGTGCAATCACAAAGTGGGTTCAAGATAGGTAGCCTCTAGTTGGTGCAATACCTGAACACAAGATGCAGAACAATCAAAGCTTGATAATGATATGGTACACACCCAAGAAGGGTTGAGTGGGCCATAGGATGTGGCAGAGAACCCCAGTTTGGGGGAAGGGTCGTATTTTGATTCTAGATGTGACTTATGGAGCCCCTTGAATGATTTGTAGATCAACATGCTAGTATAACAATTGTTGGATTCTAGATGCGACCTATGGAACCCCTTAAAGGATTTGCATATCAACACATCAGTATAACAACTATTGGATCTCATGCCCACCTTTTGCTACCCATTAAGCAAGAGTATCCTAAGTCTGTTTGAGCTTATGACATTAATCCCAAAGGACCCATCTCCAACTGATGCAATGCCGACTATTTGCGATGAAGGAACATTGGTACATAGTTTGACCATTGTGACATAGCCTAATTTCCATCTAGATGGTCTAGAAGGACCAATTTTTTATGATAACATTGTGACGATCACATTAGCAAGGAAATTCTGGGCATACTACTCTATGGGGTCTTAGGGGTCAATATTATGTCCAATGCAAGGTGTCAACAGTTAGGATTTTTTAGATAGGAGCCAGCTTCCTTCATAGTGTAACCAATGGGCCTTCTCCATGAGGCTATGACTATAGTTGTCGATCTCAAGTTCATCATCACAATAGTGGTTCTATACATGGAGGATATAATAAGAGCTTAGCCCATGCTATTGGGAAAGACTTGACTAGAGTTAAACAAGATTGGCATTCTAACCAAGGTCAAGTTATCCACACCATGAAGGCAACACAACTGATTCATACTTAATTTGGCACCAAGTTGCAAAAAGTGTTAATATGGTTGATGGGTGAGACAACACAAGGAGGATCAATACCTAAGAAATAGCCCCAACCTCATCAACCTATTCAAGATGGACATGGTGGTTATCCAAGACAAATACCAATTGCCATAATATGCAGTGATAAAAAGAGATAATGATTCTACATTGACTGACTCTCGTATGATACACAAAGTAAACTTGGAAGATTATCCTGACATCAACAAACTTATCAAGGAGGTGGAAGATTATGAGCATGAGCTTTTGTAGTCATGACGATTCAGCAGGAAAGATGACTTGTCCAACCTCAACCTCAAGATGGAGGCTGAACCTTGAATTTTTTGAGTTAGCACACATCTCAACCTAGAGTTTTAGTCCAAGCTATAGACCCTGCACAACTCCTTTGTTGTTAATTTTCCGTGGAGCTACTTAGATATAAAGGGCATTGATCCCTCCTTTTACCAACACCAGATTATGGTGAAAGATGATGCAAAGCTAGTGCACTAGTGATGAGTATGTTCCTACGTTTCCAAGCTCATAGAAGGTCAGCATTAGGAGGTATTATACTCCCTAGATTTGCTGGGTCGAGGGTTCCTTGTGGTTCTGGGTCAGTCCCCAGTACTGTCTCCAAAAGCTCATATGAATCCAGAATAGCAGTAATTTTAAACTTCCACAAAGTGTAGTTTGTACCATCTAGCTTACCTTTCGTGAAGGCTGGTGGGCGAATCCTCAATGCCTGGATCGTTGGTAAAGCTGGTGCAGCTACAACTGCTATACTCGAGTTGCTTCTTGTTTCCATCACTCTGTATGCTATTGAAGCCCTCGCCTCTCTTCTACTCTTCGATCCTTAGAGCCACCTGGGCTCTGATACCATGTTAAATTACACGGCGCAGTGGAATAGAAACTGAACAAAGAATAGAGAGTACACAACAAACTAGAGATGAACAAAATTTTCCTTCAATACTGATGTAGTATAGATGATGGCTCCATCTACCCGTGCGCTCCCACAGTGGAGCTTAGATGGTGATCTAGACAGACACTAGGTGAAGAGCTACTAGCTGGAAGATCTCTACTGGAAGATCTAATCTAGTACAATGGACTGGGAAGGTTGCCTCTTTATAGCTATGAGGACGATAGTCAGATCAACGTAGTCGATGGAACCGACTAGCCAACCTAGTCGATGAAGCCGACCAGTCAACCTAGTCGGTGGAACCGACTAGACGTCCATGGAATATTCAAGGAATATTTCCTATACTATCGCCTCAAGCTCTCACCCCCGAACCCCCACCAGGGGGGCCACTAGCCCCCCTGGGACCCCCCAGCTGGGGGCCAACTGGCCCCTAGCCCCAACAAGAATAAGGGGCTCCCACACAGTCACCTTTCTACCATCAACGGTCTCATTGATAGACCTCATCTAACATGCAAGTCAGGATCCACCATCTAGTGTCCCGAGCTCACACATGGCTTCTCCTCATATGGGGGCCTTACAACTTGAGCACCTTGGACCACTGGTGGTTACCAGGAGGGTGGGGTATTGAGCATATCTAACAGATTACTTGATGCTAGTGTCTTATAATTGACATTAATTGAAATTTCCTTTTCTTTCTTCCCTTTCTTTCCCCCATACCCTCGATATATACATTTTGTTTTAACCCTTTTCGATTAAAAGAAGACTCACACACACACACACAAAATTTTCTTGACACCATAACTATTCTTACACACATATACTCTTTTAAACCCGATCCAATTTAACTATGCCCTAATTAGTCTCATTAAAAAAATTCCCCTCAATTGTTTCATGATAAGTGGTGGTAACCACATGATAAAATGCCCCCGAGTTTTTAAATTAATATCAGGTTTTTTCCCTTTACATTGCTTGGTATATTTAATTTTGTTCTATCAGGACCCCCTAAATGGCTCAACCACACTACCTTACTACAATAATGATTTCAAGGCCAACCTATGTACTAGACCACTCTCCTTACGTGTGCCACTGCCTATTCTTGTAACTGACATCTTTATAACGTTTTTTCTTCTCCAACTTTATAATCAGCCCCTCCCTCTACTTTAGCTACCACTCCCCTTGCTGTGCTAGGACTATAGTCTGCTTCCACTTCTTGCCTCCTCACCTTCATTGCTCTCATGGCCAATACTCAAGCCCCCTACTGTACCCTTTTAACTGCTTCCCACTTTCTATGTTCAACTCTCTTTCTCTTACGTGTTTCTCCTTAGCTCTTGGTTTCTTAGTTATGACTACTTGCTTTAATATGTCGTGCTTTCAGATTTATTGCGGAATGGTTGATCAGGCCGATTGATCACTGGATTTGCTCTCTTATTCTGCTCCTTGGCTTCACTTCCTCCTTGCACCCTATGCTTCTCCTCCTTGCCTTACTTACTACATAGAAACTATACATGCTATGTAGGTAATGTTTACATAGTGGTGGTTCCTTTTTGGTGCCACTGGAAAATGCTATGTAGTAATTGCATGTTCTTTCTTTGCGATAGATTCCCACCCTTTATGCATTGGTGGTATTGTTGGTTTCCTCCTATAGGTCCTTGGAAGCTTGCTCTTGGCAAATCCTCCTACAGGTCCTTAGAAGCTTGCTCTTGGTAAATCCTCTTGACCCTTTTTTTGCAGCCTCAACCTTACTTTTGCAACACTTGGCTTTGAACTTCTATAGTGCCTTGAGATCTCATGATGGTGGTAGCCGCTCATTTTCTTCAACTCGGGTGGTGGAGCACCTTTGTTTCACATTGTTCTCTACTTTAGCTGCCCATTTTGCTAGGTTGTCTTGTCGTTGGACCTTACAATGCGTTGGAGCTTTCCTTCTACACTAGATTTACATGCACTATTCAAACTTTCTATCCTTGGCTGCGCTCTTGCTTGGCTCATTGCGATAGTTGTTCATTTGTACTGCTCTTTTTGAGTTGCCACTCCTATTGTGTGTTTTTTTTATTAGCTTTTTTGATCCTGGTTGTGCTTATTCACATGTTTTCACACTATTCATGTTCCTTGTTTTGGGTCTTCAAACTAAACTAGTCATTGCCACACGATTTTGAAGTTTTTGTCTTGACTTCATCCTCCTTTTCTATGTCTTAGAACTTCTACTTAGCTCACCTTCTTTAGTTTCTTGTGCCCAGGTTGAGCTTCGTAGTCTCCTTGAGCCTCTGTAAGCCCCACACCTCCACTAGTACAGACTTTTTACAGTGCCCATGAAGTTTTTTCTATTGTTGTGCCGTGTGTCTCACTTCTCTTGTCATCCCTTTGTGTCATTATTACATTGTTGCTGCGTGACCACCCGATTTGCTCATTTTTTTCCCTTTATGTGGTCGTGGAATTTGTTGACCTTTACATTTATATATATATATATATATATATATAGATATATATATTCTCCTCCCTTACGGTTATTGTCTTTTAATTTCTTAAGTTTGTATCCCTCTTTTTCGATGCTAAAGCACCGACGTTTAGCGTGCGCCGAGCACTAGTCATCTCGATAATCGAAGCGGGATTTGTTAAGTGTCGCTATATAGTGACTTTAGACAAGTGTTGCTATATAGCAATGTTTAAAGAGCATTTCTATATAGCGACACTTATTAGACTTGTGAATGGTCATTATATAGTGACACTGAGACAATTTCCTATAGCGACGTTTTACAGAGAGTGTTTTTTCCCATACCGACCTTAAAAGATAGTTTTTCCTAATGACAATTTTTTTCCCCTTTTCTTACATGTTTGATCCTTTGAGAGAATAAAAGTACAAGAGCATGTACATCAAGTTTGAAGCTCATATATTCATGTCCAAGTCTAAGATGAAAAAAATCAATGAAGAGCATTTACATCAACGGCTTCATCTTGAGCCAAGTCTAACATGCCAAACAAGTCTATCTCTAACTCTATACCGAGTTGATCTCCTATATCATCATTTTACTCTAGCATCGTACGTTCACCTAAGATTTGATCATCTTCTTCAATAAAGTGTGGTGATTCTTGATGATCGTCATCTTCTTCCTCAATGTCGTGATCTCCATCTTCCTCCCGTATGATGTCATTATGCGCATCTTCCTCTTGGCTCATATTATGATCTTCATCTTCTTTGCTAGATCCATCTCGATCAATTGGATCCCACATTAGTAGTAGCATCTCCATATTCACATCTCTATCTTCAAAAATTTGCTTACTTCGTGATGCAACTTGGATCACATACCACCATCTTGGATCAAAATGATCCGGATGAAAAACCACCTATATTGAAGATGGGTGCCAAATGCCATCAATTATATATATGAAATTATGCTTAAGTACATGTATCAATGGATCTTTAAAAATGAAAGCTTCGATTAATTAAATCATTAGTATGCACCTGCCCACAATGCTTGGGAAGAACAAAAGTATCACTTTCATCGGTCCAAAGTTTGGTGGAGTCTATTGTAAAGAAACTGCTACTGTCTTTTCTCATTGTCGCATGGGGACCGTTGTAAATAGTTTCAAACCATTTTCCATCAAGAATGAAAATACTAAATTGTCTGAAATCAATTTCATAGATTTTGCATATGGTTCCACAATAATCCAACTATGAGGAGAGAAGATTGGTATCCAAAGCACTTGCTCGGCTATCTTGTGTGAAGTTAGCCACCATGACTCCACAATCATATGTGACTGTCTTTGAATCGATGCGTTCCACGTGAAAATGTATGACCATAATGCATTGTACTTTTTGTACTGCAAAAGAGCATCACTAAAACAATGAAGATGCATCTATTTTATAGCATGTATTGCCACAAATAATTACTTAATTACGTCAACAGGTAAGAAACTTACATGCATCATGCATCCAGATGATAACTCTTGCTCGCGCTGGTTTATTGTCTCTCCATCGCATTCGGCTTTACGTAGAGCCAGTTGTAGCCAATCAAGTGACATGTGAGTGGGGAGAAGGGCGAGATCCCACGGATATGGTTGCGATCACCTGTAAATTACGATGAATCTCTTCCTTGCAACTATTCTTTCTGCTTTGGCCGCTTCATATCTCTCAATCCACTTCTGCATCTCCTTGCTATTGAGGATACAAAACTTATTGAATTTCTCCATTTGCTCTTCGCTCATCTTTCTTTCAATCCCTTTTCCTTGGGGAACCTCGCCAACGATGTGATCATCATCCTTGTTATGCCAAGCCTGTGGCATATCAGGATCCGTGGATGCAAGAAACTCCGTGATATATACTAATGACTCTTGCACAAGCCATCCCTCTGCCATGCTTGCTTCTGGTCTTGCTCTTTGTCTTACAAATCCCTTCAAAGTTTTCATAAACCACTCGTGGAAAAACATCCACTAGCTAGAAAGGTACTTGCAATGGCCACCTCATCAACTATGTACACAAGCAAGTGCACTTGAGTTGTCATAATGCTCGAGGGAAAGTGCTTCTCAAGCAAGCATACGGCTTTGATGGAGTCCACCCTAGCCTTCTCGATTCTCGATATGGAGATCTCTTTTTGAGATATCCACCTATTCCACATGCCCATGTAAGATATATTCATAATTAGTCTACATATTATTCAGCTTTAATTGAAGAAAATGCAATCAATGCAATTTGATAGTAAGCATACCTCACAATACCACTGATCTTGAATATAGCATTTCTAACATCTTCTTGTAAGCACCCTTTTACTGTAATTGGGAGGATGAACTATCAAAGCAACAAAGAAGTCATGTCAATAATATAACATAATTATAATTACACAACGCATCACGATTATTGGTACACTAATCCTACAGCTTAGAATACATGTAAGACCTTGTGCCAATCATGGGACTTGAGCCCACTAAGCTTATTGTCCTTTGAAAATGATCCTTTTAAGTAATGCATGTTCCCTATGGGTGTTTGAAAAGAGGCAATGTCTGCCTTGACCGTTGCCTCCTCTCTCGTGGAGAAGATCCATGTTGCTTTTAGAAGGACAACTTTTCCCGAAGCATGCACTTGGGGCCACAAACGAGACATCCTATTCATAGCACGCAAGTCTTCTCACACTCCTCTCGAGTCTTTGGAACCAACCAAGTGTGGCCAAATAGTAGCCCCCACATTCTTGAAGATATGCATGGGATCCAAGAGATGATTGATTTGTAATTGACCCCAATAAGGAAGCTCATGAAAGATCAATAGCCTCTTCATACCACGAGGAGGTTCCTCTCCATTCGCCCTCCAAGCCTGAATCCAGTCACTTGCCTTCAAATATGGTGGTGGTGGATCAAGCTGACCTCCACGCACAAGATGGTCTAGCGGAAGGTATCGAGCATCACCTTCATAAACATTGTTCCTCATATGTTTGGAGTATCGTGTAAGCAATTTCAAATGCGGTCCACAAATAGGACAAGCATGGTACCCACTTGTAACAAGTCTTGCACGTGTGCATGAATGTGTTAGTATAAGACATGCATGCAAAAGAGAGTCATAAAAGCATAATCCTATATTATACATGTAAAGACACAACCACATACCTACGCACTTTCCATATCCTGGGTAGTCATGCATGGTCCACATCAAGATACCCCTGACCAAAATATCATTGGTATGTCTAGGAGCTCTGGAAATATTAAAGACCCACACTCCTCTCCATAAGATTTGTAACTCCTCTATCAAAGGTGCCATGTACACGTCCATATTTTTGGCCTTGTACTTCCCTGGCATAAGTATTGCAAGCATGAGGTGTCCCTTCTTTGTTGTTAGCCACGGTGGGATATTGTAATTCACCAAGACTATGGGCCATGTCGACCAAGATATTGAGTGTAACCCAAAAGGATTCACGCCATTCATGGCGATCCCAAGATGTAAGTTGCATGGCTCCCTCGCAAAGTCTGGCCACTGATTGTTTATGTGCTTCCAAGCTGCACAAACTGTGGGAATCCTCAATGTGTCATCAGTGGACCGATGAGATGCATGCCAAGTCATCAACTCCGCTATGGATTTGTATCAGAACATGTGATGTATTCTTGCAATGATGGGAAAGTGTCTCAAGACCTTTACCGGTATCTGCTCACCCTGTAAGTCAAGTCATCTCTATATCATTATTTCCCACACTTCGGACAGCTAGCCAAATCTCCATGCTCACGACGAAAGAGAATACAATCATTACGGCAAGCATGGATGGTATCATAATCCATACCCACCATTGTTAGCACCTTCTTCGCTTCATCTCTTGATGTGGGCATGGTATTTGGTGCAGGCAACATCTTCTGGAGCAACCTATCACAATTCAAACATACATAGGCTTCGAATAATGATGATTCTCAAACATACATGATGATTCTCAAAACAAACAATATCCAAATAATGAGTCAAATTAATGCGAGAGCTGACCTCATTAAGGCCGAGACACTTGTATCCGACCACCCATACTTTGCTTGCAGATTCAAGATTGAGAGACAAGCTTGTAGTTTAGACATCCTAGCACCCTTGTACAACTGTATTGATTGCAACTCTCGCATATTAACCTCAGACTCTGACATCACGTGTACATGTGATGTAGTGCCCCTAAAAATAGAATCCATCATGTCCACCATACCCTCATCATCATCATCTGGCACATTCAGGAGACTATAGTCTTGCTTAAAGTGTGAAGGTATATGCGCACCCTCGCCACCCTCCTCATCTTGTCTCAAGATTTCATGTAAATATAAGATCTTATCTCAAGATTCATTTTTGTACTTAAATTTCTGTTGAAAAAATCTACTTTATGAAAGTATCCTTCCAACTACCCTTTTGAAATAAAGAGTTTATTTACTTACACTATCATATTGTACTAATAATACAAAAACTAAGAAATGTAATTCTTACATTACTCTATATTGTAGAAATCCTAGTATAAATTTTCATTTTAAAGAATCTTCATTTAAAAGTTTAACTTTTTCTTAACTTATTAATAACTTTAATAAATAAAAATCATTTAAATCCATGGATAAACTATGTGTGTGTGTGCATACGTATGTACGCACATACATACGTATATATATATATATATATATATATAAGGTCCATGCATTAGATTAATTTACCATAAGAGTCCTCTAAAATCTCTAAGACTTAAGAACGGTGTTAACAAACACCTTTCAGAGTTTCCAAACTCTAAAATCTCCAAGAGTTAATAATGGTGCCAATAAACACCATTAAGAGTTTCAAAAAGCCAAAATGGTATAATCTCAAAGAACTTTATAATGGTGCCAATAAACACCTTGCAATAGTTACAAAGTTTTTTTAAGCGAACACCTTCAAATGACGTATCTTGATGAAGGGGGAAAGAGAGGGAAAGAAGTTTTAAAAATAAAATTTTATTTTATTTTTGTCACCGCCTCCGCATTGCCGATCTCTTGGACAAGGAAGGGAGGAAGGAGAGGAGAAGGGAAGAGAGAGGGAGAGAAGGGAGGAGAAATGGAAGGAAGAGGGAGAGGGGGAACAGAGTGCAACGTGAGGGAGAGGGAGAGGGAGAGGGAGGAAGGGGGGGGACCACGATGGGAGCGAGAGTAGAAGGAAGGACTAGAGTAGAAGGAAGAGGGAGAGAGGAAGGGAGAGGGAGAGAGGAAGGGAAGAGTAGAGTAGGGAGTATTAATTTTTTAAAAATAAATTTAATTAGATAGGTGGGTGACGAGGAGGAAGGGAAGAGAGTGGAGAGGGAAAGAGAGGAAAGAAGAGGGGGAAGGAATAAAGGTAAGGGAAGGAGGGAGAGAGAGAGAGAGAGAGAGAGAGAGAGAGAGAGAGAGTTACGCTGCCACAGGGGCGACCAAATATATATATATATATATATGTATATATATATACATATATACATATAAATATATATATGTATAATATATATATATATATATGTATAAGTATATATATACATATACATATACATATAGATATACATATACATATATACATATACATATACATATATATATATATATATAATTTTTTAAAATTTGTCGCCGCCCGTGGCAGTGCGACTCTCTCTCTATCTCTCTCGATGTGTACATGTGTCACCACCGCACACTATAGAAGAAAGGGAGGGAGAGAGGAGACGAGGAGGAGAGAGAGAGAGAGAGAAAGAGAGAGAGAGAGAGAGAGAGGGAGGGAGAGACGGGGGGAGAAAGACAGAGGGAGAGAAGGGAGGAGAAAGGAGAGGGAGAGGCAGAGGGAGAGGGAGAGAGGGAGGGGAAGGGGAAGGGGTGCATAACACGAGAGAGAGGGACAGGGAGCACAATGCAATGCAAGGGAGAGGAAGAGGGAGAGGGAGAGAGAGAGGGAGAGAGGAAGGAAGGGAAACACGATGAGAGGGAGGGTGTGATTGAAAAGGGAGAGGGAGAGGTGAGAGTCAATATACTTCCCTTAAGGAATTCAAACTTCATGCTCTAGAATTCAAACTTCCCTCCCCCTTTCCCCCATTCCCCATTCCCCATTGCCCAATCCCCCCTTCCCCTCCCCCCCCCCCCCACCCCCCCAAATTTAGCTCTTTAAGTACTCAAATCGATTTGCATAAGCCATATAAAGTCATCTATATGGTTAGAATTTTCATTTTCAGCTTATTAAAGACCTGTGAATGAAGTTTAATTATACTTAAACCAAATCGACAAGCTAATATTTGTAGCATGGCTAATATTTGTAACTCTACCCCACACCCTTAATCCTAAACCCTGATCCCTATAGCCTAAACCCAAATTCCTATACCGTAAACACTATTTCCTATAACTTAAACCCTTAAACCTATACCTTGAATCCTAAACCCTATACCCTGTACCCTATATCCTAAACCTTAAGCCAAAAAATAGTATTTGAGGTGTGTTATTTGACCGTGCACATAACCGATGGGCACAATCATTTGCACATGCCTCAATCAAATCTATGTTAAAGCACGTGCAAAGTATCATATGCATCGCATATGCTTTTGATGGTCAAAGTCCCCACAAATCCCATTTTTCACTAAGTGTTATGCACAACTGTCAAAAAATAGTATTTGAGGTGTGTCATTCGAATGTGCACATAATCGATGGGCATGATACTTTCTACACACATGAATCCAACCTATGTTAATGCATGTACAAATTATCATACCCATTGTATATGCTTTGGATGGTCAAAGTCACCACACACCCCATTTTCCATCAAGTGTTATGCACAACCGTCAAAAAATATTATTTGAGGTGTGTTATTCATACGTGCACATACTCGATGGACACGATAATCTTCACTTATGTCAATCCAACCTATGTTGAGGCCTGTACAAAGTATCCTGCCCATCAGATATGCTTTGGATGGTTAAACTTGCCACAAACCCCATTTTTCACCACAAGTGTTATGCACAATCGCCAAAAAACATGCTTTGAGGTGTGTTATTCGAACATACACATACCTGATGGGCATGATACTTTGCACTTGTATAAGTATAATCTCATTTTGAGTTGTCTGCAAAGTATCATGCCCATCAAATATGCTTTGGATGGTCAAAGTCACCACAAACCCTGTTTTTCACCAAGTGTTATGCACAATCAGAAAAAAATAGCATCTAAGGCATGTCATTCGAATGCGCTCATACCCAATGGTCATGATACTTTACACACACATCAATACAACTTGTGTTGAGGCATGTGCAAAATATTATGTCCATCGAATATTCTTTGGATGATCAAATGTGCCACAAACACCTTTTTTCACGAAGTGTTATGCACAACCACTAAGAAATAGTACCTGATGTGTATTATTCGAATGTGCTCATACCCAAAGGGTACGATGCTTTGCAAAAGTATAAATAAAACCTATTTTGAGGTGCATGCAAAATATCTTGCTCATAGGATATGCATTGGATGGTTAAATGCATCACAAACCCCGTTTTTTACTAAGTGTTATGCACAACTACCAAAGAATAGTATTTGAGGTGTATTATTCAAATTCTCTCATACCCGATGGATACAATACTTTTTGCGTGCATCAATACAATCTATTTTGAGTTGTGTGCAAATTATTATGCCCATTGGATATGCTTTGGATGGTCGAATTCGTCACAAATCACCTTTTTCGTCAAGTGTCATCCACAATCGCAAAAAAATAACATGTGTTATTCATACGCGGACATACTGGATGGACATAATACTTTGCATTCATGTCAATCCAACCTATTTTTAGGTCTTTGCAAAGTATCGTGCCCATCAAATATGATTTGGATGGTCAAACGCACCACAAACTCCATTTTTCACTGTCATGCACAACTGCCAAAAAACACGCTTTGAGGTGTGCTATTCGAATGCGCACATATCCGATGGCCACGATACTTTGCAAGTTCATCAATACAACATATTTTGAGCTGTGTATAAATTATCATGCCCATCATATATGCTCTGGATAGTCAAAGTCGCCACAAATCCCTTTTTCCATCAAGTATTATGCACAACCGTCAAAAAATAGTATTTGAGGTGTGTTATTCGAACACGCACATATCCAATTGGTACGATACTATTGATACAAGTCAATCTAATAGATGTTTAGGATTGTACAACATGTCATGTCCATCAAATATGATTTAGATGGTCAAACTTGCCACAAACCTCATTTTTCACCAAGTGTTATGCACAATTGTAAAAAACACATGCTTTAAGGTTTGTTATTCAATTGCACACATACCCGACAGGCACGATACTTTGCAAGTTAATCAATAAAACCCATGTCAATCTATATGCAAAGTATTGTGCGTATCAAATATGCTCTGGATGGTCAAAGTTGCCACATATCCTATTTTTTAACCAAGTGCTATGCACAACAGTGAAAAAATAGTATTTGAGGTGTCTCATTCGAATGCCCTCATATCTAATGGGTGCTATACTTTGCACACACATCAATATAATATATGAGAGGTGTGTGAAAAATATCGTTCCCATAGGATATGCTTTCGATGGTCAAACGTGTCACAAACTCCATTTTTCACCAAGTGTTATGCACAAGCGCCAAAAAATAGTTTCTGAGGTGTATTATTCGAATAGTCTCATACCCGATGGGCATGATGCTTTGCACACGTGTTAATCTAACGTAATTAGAGATGCATGAAAAACATCGTATCCATCAAATATGATTTGGATCATAAAATACGCCACAAACTCCATTTATCATCACTAAGTGTTATGCACAATTGCCAAAGAATAGTATCTGAGGTGTGTTATTCGAATGCCCTCATACCCAATGGGCATGATACTTTGCACACATGTCAATACAACCTATGTTGAGATGAGTGCAAAGTATTGTGTCCATCGGATATGCTTTGGGTAGTCAAAGTCGGCACAAACCCACTTTTTCATCAAGTATTATGCACAACTGCCAAAAAATAGTATTTGAGGTGTGTTATTTAATGGCCCACATACCTGATGGGCACGATACCTTTCAATCATGTCAATTTAACCTTTTTTAATTCTTGTGCCAAGTATTGTCATCGGATGTGCTTTGGATGGTCAAACTCGCCACAAATCATATTTTTCACTAAATGTCGTACATGACCATCCAAAAACATGCTCTGGATGTGTTATTCAAGCGTGCACACACCTGATGGATATGATACTTTGCACATGTGTCAATACAACCTATTTTGATTTTTTTTCAAAGTATCATGCCCGTCAGATATGGTCTCGATGATCGAAGTCGCCAGAAACCCCGTTTTTCACCAAGTGTTATTCACAACCGCCATAAAATGTATTTGAGGTGTGTCATTCGAATGCACTCATACCTGATGGGAATAATAATTTGTGCACACAACAACACAATCTATGTTGAGTCGAGTTCAAAATATCGTGCCCATCATATTTGCTTTGGATGGTCAAACGTGCCACAAACTCTATTTTTCACCAAAACACCTATTTCATTAATTTTGGACTTTTTCTATTGTTTTTGGACGAAGCCCAAAAATCCTTCCCAAATGAAAACACTACTTTGTGAAAATATCCTTCCTAAATCAAAATTTTACTTTCTGAAAATATTCTTCGCAAATCAAAAGTTCACTTTGTGGCACTATCATATTCACATAAAAATATTGTTTTTTCAATCTATACTTTTGCACCAACATGCAAGAATTTGAAATAATCCTATATTAGAAATTCTAGCTATATCTAAGTTATTTGTTAATTTAATTATTTTTAATATTTTTCCTTGACGTTTTTCCTTAACGTGATAAATTTATAAATCCATGAAAGGAGACTTAAATATTTCATGAAAATAACATTGTCACTTGCAATATGCATAAAATTTTTAAAACTTTTAATAAATAGAAAAAAGGCATGATGCCATAAGACCCAAGTTTTGTATTGAACCAAAGAGGTATAATAGCAATTATAGCTATTATTATATGATTACATTGAGAGACGTTGCTCTCAACTAGAGTCTTTATATCCAAAATGATATAGATTGAACATATGTTTACAATTTAAATTGTTGCTCTTAAAGAGCCTCAACTCGTGCCATCTGCATAATTTGACTCCCCATTGTCTTATTGCTCAATGTCATGACAGTCCCTTGCTAGGTGCCATCTGCATAATTTGACTCCCACTTGTCTTGCCAAGCCTTGCCCCTTGGGTGCATTGACTCCCCATTGTCTTATTGCTCAATGCAATAGTCCCTTGCCAGGTGCCATCTGCATTAACTCCCTATTGTCTTGCCAAGCCTTGACCCTTGGGTGACATCCAGTGCAAAATACAGGTGCCATCTGCATTAACTCCCACAAGTTGTCTTGCCAAGCCTTGCCCCTTGGGTGCATTGACTCCCCATTGTCTTATTGCTCAATGTGATAGTCCCTTGTCAGGTGCCATCTGCATTAACTCCCTATTGTCTTGGCAAGCTTGACCCTTGGGTGACATCCAGTGCATATTTTGACTCTCATTTGACATAGGAGGTGATGACGAGGTGATGACTCTGATTATAATTGTCTTGGATTGGCTTCTTGCCTAGTACCCAAATAAAATCCTTCAATGGACTTCAATACAAAGCTTTAATCATGGACATTCTTCATTTGCGCTGTCTCCTTCTACTTCCTCCATGGCGAGCATCCTTAAAAATTCGTGTATATGCAAAATAGTTTGCTGTGGTATTTTTATTTTTCCTTCTACCTCATATCCCATGTGCTTCTTTGATTTCTTTGCCCTTGAATGCCAAGACACTATGATTTTCTCCGTCGAAACTTGAGAGACCGCTTCATCATTTGGGACCCACTCCTTCATTATACAATTAGTATATAATGTGTTGTTATCCATATTCTCCTTCCTGCCCTTTGGCTCATACCATACCACTGTAAATGTTGTAGCTCTCCCTTGGTCATCTCTTTGCACATCAACTACTTTTGCAACCCAAAACTTCACATTCTCATATTCATCATCCGATGGCCGAACCACAACAAAACAATCGACCTCTATATCTACTTGTGGCATAAACTCTCTCTTCTTCGGTCCACAATATGGACGTGGGAGTAATGATACAAATTCATTTTCAAAGACTGGAGCTGGGCGCAAATCGTTATGAACATTTGGCCAAAACATATTGCATTCTTCCTTGACATCCTTTGAGCCTCGCATTCTCTCAAGGTCCTTTATTAAATTTCGTGTCTTGTTAATTACAGTGGTAGTGTGTTCTCTCCAAGTAGGCTTCGAATCAGGATATCTCCGGAGCATTTCCTCTTTGTATCTAATAAATGCTTTTAATCCTTCTATTTCATAGTTAGACCTCTCATTGAATTCTTGTATAGGAGCCCATGTTGGATACCTTTCCTTGCTGGGAATTAAAGTTAAGAGACTATAAGGTTCTTCAGGTTCCCATTTTGTATCATGAGAATACTGTTGCCATTGCATTACAGGTTTTTCATCTTTTAAAAAAAAACGAAAGTAGTGTGGATTGGTATGACCCGTCAATGCATCACCACCCGTTTGTATGAAAGGTAGAATGAAGCTCTTCCAATCATACATTCTTTCGAGCCTCTCACATACTGTACTTTCCTTACGACCACCAACTTGCCTGCCACATCTTCTTACCAAGTCATCTATTGTCTCCACATCCTTGCATTTAAGCTCCCTTGAGACTGTGCTAAAAACCTGATCGATATCCTCATGTGTATGCCCAACATACAAAAATCCACATTCGACCTCACTGAAGATTCGATGAGCAACTAGCATGGAGCAGAATGCAAACATGAGTACATTCTTATTTTCTCGCCAGCAATTATCAGCTTGTATTCTCAAAGTCGGTGGTAGGCAACCTTTTTCTGCATGTATATTGCGAATTGCCTTCATAATAGATGTTACAAATTGATTGCTATCATGTAGATGCAAGGAATCATTCTGATCCATGTCGTCTACAATAAGGCACATGTAGTCATCGGGATGCAAAATAGCTTGCTCCTTCCAAAATGCATATTTTTGTCTAGAATGTCGAATAAGGTCATGATGAGATTTTTGGTTTTTTTTGTATAATTCCCTTTGATTTGAACATGTTGCACTCTCAATCGCTCACTTTAAATCATCACAGACATTGCACTTTGATATTTTTTGCCTCCTTGGGATTTTAACATATCCAAAGTTCTTCTTCCAAAGAGTATACAAAGTATGAGAAGAAGCTATGACATCCCCTCTTTGCCTTTGCTTTTCTGCAATAGAGTCAAATACTTCGAGCTTTGTCAAGCCCATTGGAAGGTGCATTTCAGTGATCACGTCACCGTTAGAGAGTTTGGTAGATATATGGGGTTGAGGTAAAGCATTTTCATGTATGAAGTCTTGCAAAATTGCTGCTGCCCTGACAGTTGAGATTCTTGATTTGGACCTTCCTCTATTACCGTGAATGCTAAATTTGTTGCCGCCCTTTGCCTTGGTGACTAAATCCCAATATGTACCATGGGATAATCCAGTAATATTGCGATATGCCTTATTGCAAATCCTTTTTCCATTTACGAGAGGTTTTACCTTTTGTCTTGAACTTAGCCTTTTATTGCCATTCTGAAGAAAGCAAGAGAGACTTGTGAGAAGGTATTCATTTCTTTCGCTTCCTCTTCTTTGCCACACGTGTCCTCTACATTCCCTGATGTCTGCAAGATCAATGAAGCGCATACATCTTCGCTTGCAACATAGATATCCCAAGGCATTTAGCATGTTCTCCTCCTTCATTACTCTCTTCCTCTTTGGTTGCTTTTGTGGATCTGTCTGGATTCGCCGCTTTCTCTTCATGCATATGTATGACCGTTTTCGTTCCTCGTGCAAATAGTTATCTGTATTTATGCACTTCTTCTCCTCACATTTGTTTGTAACCAAGCATCCATGATTGGTCGTTGCATCCTTGTCCATATCACAATCAAAGTTAAATATTGAATAATCCTCTATTGATCTCATCCTCGTTTTTAACATACTCTTAGGACCATTCAATGAATTCAATATTCTATGAGAGTATTGAGAACCTTGAAACTCTTCCACTCCTGAGAGAACATCACTCATTGGGACATCTTGCATGGCTTTCACAAATCCACAAGCTTGATTGACACCAGGTTTGTTAATATGCATGAACTCATCCACACTTGATAAGACATCGCTATTGAAACCTTTGCCCTTCTCACTGTGCAAGAATTCATCCACCCCAGATAAGGCTTCGCTTCTAAAATCATTTTGTTTCTTGGAACCAATGAACTCATCCACTCCATATAAGATGTCACTTCTATAATTGAGTATATTGAAATCATCCACATTTGAAGTGATAGATCCTGGCACATGGGCACGCTTTTTAGGTCCTTTGATATTGTAGTATACCTTGTCTTTATCATTGAAAACCATGTGCCTCTTTCTCATGTTTAAAAATTGCATGCTCCATCTCATATTCTTGCCTACCTCATAGTAGGGATCACATAAGGATGTTATGTTATCAACCATACCATCATCAATGACTTTTAGAATCCTCATCTGTGCAAATGACCATTGCTCCACTTGTTCAAATCCCAATACTTCACCTTCTGCTACAGTCTTATTTGCAAATGATCTCATTTGTAAAATGTCCCCTATAGTAAAATCCAAGGTGGTGCACTTTGTATTCTTGATAATGTCTGTTGCATAAGTCTCATCTTTGTCCCATGCTATAAATGATTTGTTGGATGTATTGTAGGGCATAACATCTCCAAGTGTTTCCATATCTCCACATTTATACTTTAGCTCAACATGTGTGCTAAGAATCTTTGATACAGTAACTGCCACCTTATCTTCGCCAAGTCTTCGAAAGTGGCAAACTGAATTGGGATCACTATCATGGATTGTAGCAAATGCAACTACTTCTCTTTTGCTACATAAAATCACATCCATCCCTGAAACAAAATCTATAGCCATCTCCTTTGTGAGAGTCCTTCACAAGCAAGCTGCAGTAGCAACAATTACATAAATATTAGTCTCTTTTTAATAATCTACTCATTTATTATAATTTGTAATTAGTACTTAATTTATTGGTGGGAGAAGTTATCTGATCAAGTACTCATCCGATGGACATGCCAAGTTATCCTTTGCATGGTCGATCGAGCATTAAATACTATTTTTGCTCTAGTGTCATGCACATCCGTAAAAAAACATGAGCCTGCTAGGTATGTTATCCAATCAACCACTTATGGGATGGGTGTGCCACTTTGCATGTAAGTCAATTCCACCTAGTTGAAGGTGTGTGCAAAGTATTGTGCCCATCGGATATGCTTTGCATTGTCGATCAAGAATAAAACACCGTTTTTGCCTTAGTGTCATGCACAACCATGAAAAAACACGGCCCTAAGTGTGTTAATCAAACAAGTACTTATTGGATGGGGCCTCCACTTTTCACACAAGTCCATTTCAACTAGGTTAAGATGCGTGCAAAGTATTGTCACCATCGGATATGCTTTGCATGGTCGATTATGCATTATACAACGTTCTTCCCGTAGTGATATGCACATCTGCAAAAAAACACGCCCTTAGGTGTGTTATCTAACCAAGTACTTATCGGATGGGTGTGCCTCTTTGAGAACATTCCAATACCACCTAGGTTGAGGCGTACGAAAAGTGTTGTGCCCATCGAATATCCTTTGCATGATCGATCGAGCAATAAATACTATTTTTGCTCGTGTCATGCACATCCGTAAAAAAACACGCTGCTAGGTATGTTACCCGATCAAGCACTTATGGGATGGGAGTGCCACTTTGCATGTAAGTCAATTCCACCTAGTTGAAGGTGTGTGCAAAGTATTGTGCCCATCGGATATGCTTTGCATTGTCGATCAAGCATAAAACACCGTTTTTTCCTTAGTGTCATGCACAACCATGAAAAAACACGGTCCTAGGTGTGTTAATCAAACAAGCACTTATCGGATGGGGGCTCCACTTTGCACGCAAGTCCATTTCAACTCAAAAAGTGTTGTGCCCATTGAATATCCTTTGCATGGTCGATCGAGCATTAAATACTATTTTTGCTCTAGTGTCATGCACATCTGTAAAAAAACACGCTGCTAGGTATGTTATCCGATCAAGCACTTATGGTGTTGTGCCCATCGGATATCCTTTGCATGGTCGATCGAGCATTAAATACTATTTTTGCTCTAGTGTCATGCACATCCGTAAAAAAACACGCTGCTAGGTATGCTATTTGATCAAGCACTTATGGGATGGGCGTGCCACTTTGCATGTAAGTCAATTCCACCTAGTTGAAGGTGTGTGCAAATTATTGTGCCCATTAGATATGCTTTGCATTGTCGATCAAGCATAAAACACCGTTTTTGCCTTAGTGTCATGCACAACCATGAAAAAACACGGTCCTAGGTGTGTTATTCAAACAAGTACTTATCGGATGGGGGCTCCACTTTGCACGCAAGTCCGTTTCAACTACGTTGAGGTGCGTGCAAAGTATTGTCACCATCGGATATGCTTTGCATGGCGATGAGTGATATGCACATCCGTAAAAAAACACGCCCTTAGATGTGTTATCTGACCAAGTACTTATCGGATGGGTGTGCCTCTTTGAGAACATTCCAATACCACCTACGTTGAGGTGTACGAAAAGTGTTGTGCCCATCGTATATCCTTTGCATGATCGATCGAGCAATAAATACTATTTTTGCTCTAGCGTCATGCACATCCGTAAAAAAACATGCTGCTAGGTATGTTATCCAATCAAGCACTTATGGGATGGGAGTGCCACTTTGCATGTAAGTCAATTCCACCTAGTTGAAGTTGTGTGCAAAGTATTGTGCCCTTCGGATATGCTTTGCATTGTCGATCAAGCATAAAACACCGTTTTTGCCTTAGTGTCATGCACAACCATGAAAAAACACAGTCCTATGTGTGTTAATTAAACAAGTACTTATCAGATGGGGGCTCCACTTTGCAGGAAAGTCCATTTCAAGTACATTGAGGTGCGTGCAAAGTATTGTCACCATCGGATATGATTTTCATGGTCGATCACGCATTATACACCGTTTTTTCCCGAGTGATATGCACATCCGTAAAAAAACATGCCCTTAGGTGTGTTCTCTGACCAAGTACTTATCGGATGGGTGTGCCGCTTTGAGAACATTTCAATACCACCTAGCTTGCGGTGTAGGAAAAGTGTTGTGCCCAACTGATATCCTTTGCATGGTCGATCGAGCATTAAATACTATTTTTGCTCTAGTGTCATGCACATCCGTAAAAAAAACACGCTGCTAGGTATGTTATCCAATCAAGCACTTATGGGATGGGTGTGCCACTCTGCATGTAAGTTAATTCCACCTAGTTGAAGGTGTGTGCAAAGTATTGTGCCCATCGGATATGCTTTGCATTGTCGATCAAGCATAAAACACCATTTTTGCCTTAGTGTCATGCACAACCATGAAAAAACACGGTTCTAAGTGTGTTAATCAAACAATTACTTATCGGATGGGGGCTCCAGTTTGCACGCAAGTCCGTTTCAACTAGGTTGAGATGCATGCAAAGTATTGTCACCATCGGATATGCTCTGCATGGTCGATTACGCATTATACAACGTTTTTCCCGTAGTGATATGCACATCCGCAAAAAAACATGCCCTTAGGTATGTTATCTGACCAAGTACTTATCAGATGGGTGTTCCTCTTTGAGAAAATTTCAATACCACCTAGGTTAAGGTATAGGAAAGGTATTGTGCCCATCGGATATGCTTTGCATGGTCGATTGAGCATTAAATACCATTTTTGCCTTAGTGTCATGCACATTCGTAAAAAAACACGTTGTTAGGTGTGTTATCTGATCAAGTACTTATGCGATGGGAATGCCACTTTGCATGTAAGTCAATTCCACCTATTTGAAGGTGTGTGCAAAGTATTGTGCCCATCGGATATGCTTTGCATTGTCGATCAAGCATAAAACACCGTTTTTGCCTTTGTGTCATGCACAACCATATAAAAACATGACCATAGGTGTGTTATTCAAATAAGTACTTATCGGATGGGGGCTCCACTTTGCATGCAAGTCTGTTTCAACAACATTGAGGTGCATGCAAAGTATTGTCACCATCGGATATGCTTTGCATGGTCGATCACGCATTATACACCATTTTTTCCCTAGTGATATGGACATCCACAAAAAAACACGCCCTTAGGTGTGTTATTTTACCAAGTACTTATCGGATGGGTGTGCCTCATTGAGAACATTTCAATACCACCTAGGTTGAGGCATACGAAAAGTGTTGTGCCCATCGGATATCCTTTGCATGGTCGATCGAGCATTAAATACTATTTTTGCTCTAGTGTCATGCACATCCGTAAAAAAACACGCTGCTAGGTATGTTATCCGATCAAGCACTTATGGGATGGGCGTGCCAATTTGCATGTAAGTCAATTCCACCTAGTTGAAGGTGTGTGCAAAGTATTGTGCCCATCGGATATGCTTTGCATTGTTGAACAAGCATTAAACACTGTTTTGGCCTTAGTGTCATGCACAACCGTCAAAAAATGCGGTCCTAGATGTGTTATTCGACTAAGTACTTATGGGATGGGCATACCACTTTGCATGTAAGTCAATAATATCTAGGTTGAGATGTGTGCAAAGTATTGTGATGATCGCATATCCGTTGCATTGTCGATTAAGCATAAATCAGCGTTTTTGCCTTAGTGTCATGGACAACAACCAATAAAAAACATGGTCCTAGGTGTGATATTCTAAAAAGTACTTATTGAATGGGCGTTCCACTTTGCATGGAATACCATACCACCGCTTTTGAGGCACGTGCAAAGTATTATGCCCATCAGATATGCTTTACATGGTAGATTGAGTATTAAATACCGTTTTTGGCCTTGGTGTCATGTACAACCGTCAAAAAACACGATCGTAGGTGTATTTTTCAAACAAGTACTTATCGGATGGGGATGCCACTTTGCACACAAGTCAATACTGCCTAGGTTGAGGAACGTGCAAAGTCTTGTGTCCATTGGATATGCTTTGCATAGTCGATCTCACATTATACACCATTTTGTTCCTAGTGTTATGCACAATCATCATAAAATACGTTTGGAGGTGTGTTATCCGAACAAGTACTTATGGGATGGGTGCACCACTTTGTATGCAAGTCAATACAACCTAGGTTGAGGCGTGTACAAAGTTTTATGCCCATCGGAGAAATGTAGATACGATAATATTAGAAAATTCTCGGTATGTGTATATGTGTGTGTGTGTGGCAAACAATTTTGATACAACAAAGTAAACACCTAGTGCACAAATTATGCACTTCATACCTTGAGTAAATAAGCTTGTTGATGAGGATAAATATGCCCTTGAATAAAAGCACAGTTGTTGTATGACCACAATAGGATCGCTTTGACACCTGTGATTTTGCCCACATGTAAGTTTGCAAATAGTATAAAAAATCATATAATAATATATTAATAGTTTGCAAATGTGTATAGCAAGTGAGTAATGGGAAGTGGAAGTGGGAGTGAGGAGGGAGGAGTGGAATGGGAGAGGGAAGTAATAGGGGTGTATGATGATAAGTATAAAAAATAGTATAATAATATATTAATAGTTTTCAAATGGCAAGTGAGTAATGGGAAGTGGAAGTGAGAGTGGGGAAGGAAGAATGGAATGGGAGAGGGGAAGGTAATAGGGGAGTAGGATAATAAGGGAGTGAAATGAGTGAGGGGAGTTAATAGGGGATGAAAAAGAGGAGGGTGAGATGGGGAAATATGGGATTTTGGGAAATGGGAGGAGTATGGGACGTGGTGGAAATGTGGGATGGGAGTGGTGGCAATGGGGGAGGAAGAAGAAATGGATGGGGGGAGGGCTAATGGAAGATTGGCATGAGGGATGGGGGTCCAATGGGAGAGGGGGAGTAATGGGAGCCAATGGGAGAGGGGATAAATGAAAAGCCAATAGGAGAGAGGGGAGGAATGGAAAGCCAATAGGAGAGGAGGAGGAAAACCTAATTTTTCTTATATATAGTCTTCCTTCTTCATTCATTCTCCCCTCATTTCATTCATTGAAGCAAGAAAGCAAGGACGATCAAGAAAGCAAGGAAGGAAGAGCAAGAAAGCAAGAAAGAGCAAATTTTTTTGATTAATTCTTTATCTAGATTTTTTTTTAAAAATTTGAAGAGAGAGAAACTAGAGAGAGAAAGGTTCCTGCCAGGAGGGGAGGAGAAGGAGAGGATGGAGGGGCGGGAGGGAAGGGAGGAGGAGGAGAGGGAGAGGCGGGGGCGGGGTCGACAGGGGGAGGGGGGAAAGGAGGGGGAAAGGGGGGCGGGGGGGAAGGGGCTGGGCTGGGGCAGCCTCCCTTGGAGGGGGGGAAGGGGAAGGGGAAGGGGAAGGGGGGGGGCTGGCGGCCGCGGCCGCCAGCAGGGGGAAGGGGGGCGGGGGGGAGGGGGGGTGGGGGCTGGCGGCCGCGGTCGCAGACCCCCTGGAGGGGGGGAAGGGGGGATGGGGCGGTGGAGGGGGGGAAGGGGGGATGGGGGGGTAGAGGGGGGGAAGGGGGGCGGGGGGGCTGGCAGGGGGGGAAGGGGGGAGGGGGGAAGGGGCAGGGGGGTTGGCGGCCGCGGCTGCCAGCAAGGGGAAGAGGGGGTGGGGGGGAAGGGGGGGAAGGGGGGGCTGGCGGCCGTGGCCGCCAGCAGGGGGAAGGGGGGAGGGGGGGGAAGGGGGAAGGGGGGAGGGGGGCAAGGGGGGGGGGAAGGGGGGGCTGGCTGGCGGCCGTGGCCGCCAGCAGGGGGAAGGGGGGGGCAAAGCGGGGGAAGGGGGGGCTGGCAGCCGCGGTCGCCAGCAGGGGGAAGGGCAGGTCGGGGGGAAAGGGGGGGTGGCGGCTGCAGCCGCTAGCAGGGGGAAGGAGGGGTGGGGGGGAAGGGGTGCGAGGGGGAAGGGCGGGAAGGGGGGGCTGGCGGCTGCGGCCGCCAGTAGGGGGAAGGGGGGGGGATGGCGACCGCAGCCGCCAGCAGGGGGAAGGGGGGAGGGGGGGCGGGGGAAGGGGGGGAAGGGGGGCGGGGGCTGGTGGCCGGGGGGGGGAAGGGGGGAGGGGGGAGGGGCGAAGGGGGGGAAGGGGGGCAGGGGGGAAGGGGGGTGGAGGGGGAAGGGGGGCTAGAGGGAAGGGCGACGGGCGGGACGGGGGGGCACAAAGGGGGGGAGGGGTTCTGGCAGTGGAGGGAGGGGAGGGGAGGGGAGGAGGGGAGGGCAGGGTCGAGGGAGGGAGGGAGGGAGGGAGGGAGGGAGGGGAGCGGAAGGAGAGAGGGAGAGAGAGAGAGGGAGAGGAGAGGAGGGAGCCGAAGGAGAGAGAGGGGAGAGGAGGGAGGGGAGTGAGAGAGAGAGTGAGGGGAGGGAGAGAGAAAGAGAGAGAGAGAGTGAGGGGGGAAGGTATGGGAGAGAGAGAGAGAGAGTGAGGGAGAGAGAAACAAGGGAGTAGAGGGAGAGCGGTCGAATTCTTACAAGAGCGACAAATAAGATTTGACTTAGGAAGAGAATGAAAGGGACTTACTAGAAGAAAGTATCAAGAAGAATGTTGAACACAAATTTGAATTCTTACAACTAAGAGTAGAACTATCACGAGCAAGAGCGACACATAAGATGCTTGCTCAAATAAGATTTGACTTACTATCACGAGCAAGAAAGACAAATAAGATTCTTGCTCAAATAAGATTACTATCACAAGCAAGAGCGACAAATAAGATTTGACTTACTATCACGAGCAAGAGCGACAAATAAGATTTGACTTACGAGAAGAATGAAAGGGACTTGACAAATAAGATTTGACTTACGAGAAGAATGAAAGGGACTTACGAGAAGAAAGTATCAAGAAGAATGTTGAACATAAATTTGAATTCAAAAGGAACGTACGAGAAGAAAGTATGAGAAGAATGTTGAACACAAATTCGAATTCAAATTTACAATGAATTCAAATTTCCCTCTCTTTTTTGAAAATTCAAATTTATGTGTAGGAGGAGTGGGCTAGTTTTTCTTATATATACTTTTCTTTCCATTCATTCATTCTCACTCTCTCCTCATTTCATTGAAGCAACCAAGAGCTGAAGAGAAAGGATAAGCGAAGCCTTACTTTTTTCACTTTTTCCAGGTACTTGCATTCTTTTTCATTCGTCTTGTAATTATTTTTCTTTACTTACAATTCTTTTTCAATTAGTTTCTTGTTAAAGTTTTTAAGTTCTATTAAAATTCGTCTTGTATTTTCTAAAGTAACTGTAATAGACAAGAAATGAAACTACAGTTCCACAAAGACTTTTTAGTTCTCTAATGTAAAGTTGTAATAGACAAGAGAGACAAAGATGACATCTTCGACAAGAGAGACAAAGATGACATCTTCTAGGCTGAGCTAATGGAAGGTGTTTTTTAACACCATATGGCTTTGAGTTATATGATCTACTTCTTGTACAAATGTGTCATGCTTTTTTTTAAATGTACTCTAGTTTTTTAAATGTACTCTAGTTTTTTTTCTAATTTGATTTTTTAAAATCTTACTTAAAGAGACAACATGAAGTCCTCTTTTTTTAATGTACTCTAGTTTTAATAACATGTCACGTCATTTTTTCTAATTTGCTTTTTTAAAATCTTACTTTTTGACTCAAAGTTTTGTTTTATAAGAGCCTCTTTTTTTGAAATGCTTTATCCAAAATTATCTCACAAAATGAATTTGGACAGTGCACTAGTCCAAAATTAATGAAATAGGTGTTCCAAGTGTCATGCACAACCGCCAAAAAATAGTATCTGAGGTGTATTATTCAAATGCTCTCATATTTGATGGGCACGATGCTTTGCACACATATTAATCTAATATAATTAGAGATGCATAAAAAATATCATGTGCATCAGATATGCTTTGGATGGTCAAACATGCCACAAATCCCATTTTTCATCAATGTTATGCACAATTGCCAAAGAATAGTATTTGAGGTGTGTATTCAAATGCACTCATACCCGATAGGCATGATAATTTGCACCCATGTCAATCCAACCTATGTTGAGGTACGTGCAAAGTATCATGCCCATCGGATATGCTTTGGATGGTCAAAGCCGGCACAAGCCCAAATTTTCATCAAGTATTATGCACAACTGTCAAAAAATAGTATTTGAGGTGTGTTATTCAAGTGTGTACATACCGGATGGACATGATACCTTGCACTCGTATCAATTTCACCTTTTCTGAGTCATGTTTCAAGTATCGTGCCCATTGGATATGCTTTGCATGGTCAAACTCGCTATAAACCCTATTTTTCACTAGGTGTCATGCACAACTGCCACCAAAAAACACAATCTAATGTGTGTTATTCGAGCGCACACATACTTGGTGGACATGATACTATGTGTAGGCATTAATCCTGCATATTTTGATGCATGTAAAAATTATCATGCCTATCGGATATGCTTTGGATGGTCAATATTGCCACAACCCCCATTTTTCACCAAGTAATATGCACAACCGCCAAAAGAAACTATCTGAGATGTGTCATAAGAATGCACTCATACTTGATGGACATGATACTTTACACATGTGAATCCAGCCTGAGGTGCATGTAAATTATCGTAACCATCGTATATGCTTTGGATGGCCAAACTCACCACAAACGTCGTTTTTCACTATGAGAATCTGAGGTGTGTCATTCGAATGTGCTCATACTTGATGGGCATGATACTTTACACACGTTTTCTATAAGTTGGAATTTGAAAATTCTAACCATATAGATGACTCTAGATGGCTTATGCTGATCGATTTTAGTACTTGGAGGGCTAAATTTGGGTCTCATATGAGGAAGTTATGTTAATTTTTGGGCTAATTTATCAAATTTCAAGTTTGAAATATTAGCTAAAGTAGAAGGCGAAAGGGGGGGGGAGGGGGAAAAAGGAGAAAGGTGGGATGGGAAGGGGGGGAGGGGAAAGGGTGGAAAGGGGGAAGGCAGGAGAAGAATAGGGGAATGGGGGGAGCAAAAGGGGGAATGGGGGAAAGGGGGGAATGGAGGAAAGGGGGGAATAGGGGAATGGGAATGGGGGGGAGGGGAATGGGAGAAAGGGGGATATAGGGTATAGGGTATAGGGTTTGGGATTTCAGGTATAGGTTTTGGGGTTTAAGTTATAGGAAAATAGTGTTTACGATATAGGAATTTGGGTTTAGGCTATAGGGATCATGGTTTAGGATTTAGGGTATGGGGTAGAGTTACAAATATTAGCCTATCAATTTGGTTTAAGTATAATTAAATTTAATAAGCTGAAATTTGAACATTCTAACCCAATAGATGACTTTAGAGGGCTTATGCCGATCAATTTGAGTACTTGGAAGGCTAAATTTGGACCTCATACGATAAAGTTGTATTAATTTTTGGGCAAATTTATCGAATTTCAAGATTGAAAGATTAGCCACACTAGTTTGGAGAAGCTCCTAAATTCGTCTTTGGGAAAATATTCACCCTTAAAAATTTATCTTGGGGAGGGTAGGGAAGAAAGGAAATTAATGGAATGGAGGAGAGGAAAGGGGGGGGGGAAGGGGGGGGAGGAAAGGGGGAGGGGGAGGAAAAGGCGGGGGGAGGGGAAAAGGGGAGAGAGGGGGGGAAGGAAGAGGGGGGGGACGGGAACGGGAAGGAAGGGGGGGGGAAGGGGAAGGGGAAGGGGGGGGGGAAGGGGAAGGGGAAGGGGAGGGGGAAGGGGGGGGGGACGAGAACAAGGGAAGGGGGGGGGATTGGGCAATGGGGAATGGGGAAGGGGGGAAGGGGGAGAAGGGGGAGGGAAGTTTGAATTCTAGAGCGGGAAGTTTGAATTCCTTGAGGGAAGTATATTGACTCTCACGTCTCCCTCTCCCTTTTCAATCACACCCTCCCTCTCATCGTGTTCCCCTTCCTTCCTCTCTCCCTCTCCCTGTCCATCTCCCTCTCCCTCTTCCTCTCCCTTGCGTTGTGTTGCACTCCCTCTCCCTCTCCCTCTCTCATGTTGTGCACCCCTTCCCCTTCCCCTCCCTCTCTCCCTCTCCCTCTCCCTCTCCCTCTCCCTCTCCTTTCTCCTGCCTTCTCTCCCTCCATCTTTCTCCCCCGTCTCTCCCTCCCTCCCTCTCTCTCTCTCTCTCTCTCTCTCTCTCTCTCTCCTCCTTCTCATCTCCTCTCTCCCTCCCTTTCTTATATAGTGTGCAACGGTGACACACACACACACACACACACAGAGATAGAGAGAGAGTCGCACTGCTGCGGCAGCACAAAGGTGCCGACCAAAAAAAAAGGTCACCACAGTAGCGTGACTCTCTCTCTCTCTCTCTCTCTCTCTCCTTCCCTTTCCTTCATTCCTTCCCCCTCTTCTTTCCTCTCTTTCCCTCTCCATTCTCTTGCCTTCCTCCTCGTCACCCACCTATCTAATTAAATTTATTTTTAAAAAATTATTACTCCCTCCTCTACTCTTCCCTTCCTCTCTCCCTCTCCCTTCCTCTCTCCCTCTTCCTTCTACTCTAGTCCTTCCTTCTACTCTTGCTCCCATCGTGGTCCCCTCCCTTCCTCCATCTCCCTCTCCCTCACGTTGCGCTCCATTCCCCCTCTCCCTCTTTCTTCTCTTTCTCCTCCGTTCTCTCCCTCTCTCTTCCCATTCTCCTCCCTTCTCTCCCTCTCTCTTCCCTTCTCCTCTCCTTTCTCCCTCTCTTGTCCAAGAGATCGGTAGCGCGGAGGCGGCGACAAAAATAAAATAAAATAAAATTTTTATTTTTATTTTTTAAAATAAAAACTTCTTTCCCTCTCTTTCCCCCTCCATCAAGATACATCATTTGAAGGTGTTTGCTTAAAAAATCTTTGTAACTATTGCAAGGTGTTTATTGGCACCATTATAAAGTTCTTTGAGATTATACCATTTTGGCTTTTAAAAACTCTGAATGTGTTTATTGGCACCGTTATGAACTCTTGGAGATTTTAGAGTTCCGAAACTCTGAAAGGTGTTTATTAACACCATTATTAAGTCTTGGAGATTTTAGAGGACTCTCATGGTAAATTAATCTAATGCATCAACCTTATATAACGTACGTATGTACATATGTACACATGGGCGCACACACACACACTCATATAGTTTATCCATGGATTTAAATGATTTTTATTTATTAAAGTTATTAATAAGTTAAGAAAAAGTTAAACTTTTAAATGAAGATTCTTTAAAATGAAAATTATACTAGGATTTCTACAAAAACTTTGAAAGGTGTTTATTGACACCATCATTAAGTCTTGACGATTTGAGTTCCAAAACTCTAAAAGTGTTTATTGACACCGTTATTAAGTCTTGGAGATTTTAGAAGACTCAAATGGTAAATTAATCTCATACATGGACCTTAACTATATAAATATAAATATAAGTTATCTCTGTTGGCTCTTGGTTATGTGTATTGCACTCTTCATTTGTGATAGACGGTGGTCTACTTTTATTGAATAGAGGCTCAACCTCTAAAGCTTTTTTGGTTGGTTGCATTCGATCGTTTGCCAGTCGCTTCTACCATTGAGTTCACCACCTTCTCTTAGCACATTGAGAAACAAACTATTGGATCCATTTTTAAAATTTCCCTATTATCTTAGCCGACTTGAGATTTATTTACCTTACCATCAAACAAATGCCAATCGCTCAAATTATCTCTACAATTAAAGTATGGTATTAAGAAGAGAATCAAGCAAGCCTAGTTCCAAGAGCTTTGCACAATAATGTAGGAGGAAAATGCTTTTCTAGTGATAAAGTTGGGCAGCATATATCATAAAAGAATGTATCAACATGACTTGTGGTTAAGGTTTTTTATATATTACAAAACAGTATATCAACTTGAAGTCAAGGATGCATTTTCACATAGGTATATTGATGGAGAAGCCAATATGCATATGTTTGTAGCCTTTCGTAATCTTTCTCTTTCTTTTTTTAAAAGGATTTCATAGTATATTAGTCCTTGATTTTTCTATGCACTTTAATTAAATTATGTGTGTTAAGCTATAACTCATTTCTTTTTTCTTTAATTGCTTAGATAACGTAATGTTATTTTCTTATAAATTTGTAGAATTATGCATATGGCTCCTAGTGGCTCCTTATGGCTCCTAGAAGGGAGGGTTCACTCAGAGCATGGTAGTGCTATGCATGGCGGCTAGCATCTGGCATGCATCTTCTTACAATCAACCTTCATAATTTATATATATATTTGTAGATATATAGTTTTATAAATTTGTATTTATAGATTTATATATATTCACTTTGCTTTATTTTGCATAAGTTGGCTCTTTATTTAAATATATATTTACTTTGCTCTATATTAAGTGTTGATATATTCATATATAATAAAAACTTTTAGTCCCCCTTGCCTTTTTATTTTACAAAAAAAGGTTTTATACCTTCTAAAGTTTCATTCGATTCCTAAAGTTGCTTTAAAAAAATTATTTGTCTTCCTACTCATATAAACTTAGCTCTTTAACTCTTATTAGTATATTCTTAGCTCTTTAATTCTATCATATTATATACTTATTTATTTATATAATTTCATTTTTCACACTCGTATCATTTCTACTTCATTTTTACAAGTATTCACTTCTTTATAGGATATGTAGAGATATACATATGTATAAGTTATTATGATTTTTGTTTCTTTCTCTTACTCTATATACAAGGAGTCAATATTTGGCCACTTTTTGGCCTAATAATATGTATCTAATTACTCTTAAATTAATAGTTTAATTTTTTTTCTAACTGTTTAAATTACTCTATTCAATTTATTAGGGTTTGCACTAATGTGTGTGGAATACCCCCCGTTCTATCGTTTTACTTGTCATTATGCCTTGCGAATCTTTATGGTCATCATTTTTTGCAATGAATCATTTAAAGGGTGTGTATTAGGATTTTTTCACTTTATAAAAAGTCTTTAGAATGTAAACCCTCGCTATGTTCTTAAATTCTTTAGGGCTCCCTTTTTTTAAAGAAAACCAAAAGGTTAGTTCATGTTCTTTGGTAAAGCAATTATAAGCCAGGGGATACAGACATTACCTGTCTACCCAAATTCAACTTCATTGTTCTAACAACTGGTTGGTTTAGATGGTGGTAGGTAATTGGTTGTTTGGATGGTGGCAGGTAAGTGGATGTGCTTCAAGACCACTTTGTCACACGAGAAAGTCATTAAGGAAATTGTCCTTAGAGACTTCAAATCCTTCTTTCTTAACCATAGATTTAATAAAAAACATTTGTTCTTTGACCAAAATAGTATGGAGGAAGTGGAGTTTTTTACTCACCACCTCTATATTTTTGGGTTAGATAAATCTGTGCAAACCCCGACCTTCATGTGCAAAAAGTTAGTAAGACTTGCTGCTATACAAAGACTTAGGTCTCTTGAATTCTCGTTGACCTTATCAATAGAAAAAGAAATCGCTAATACCGTTATCTTATGAAATTACTCTCCCTGCCAAACTTACTTTTCCCAAACTTATGGGTACTTATAAAGTACATAAAAATGCTTTTAGGTGGCTAACCAAACTTTTCCCAAACTTATGGGTACTTATAAAGTACACAAAAATGCTTTAGGGTGGCTAACCAACAATACCCATAACTGCATGTTCTCCAATATTACTAACCTTATCACTAAGCTACCTAGAGCACTTGATTGTGGAATCTGTGAGTATTCGAAAAGACTTCGTAAAGATATTTGTGTTTTTACGCCGTTGCATACTAATGCCTATTGGGTTATCCAAAACCAGTATGACCTGCTAATTAATTTACCTAGACATATCTTCTATGTATTTACCTTTGACATCAAGTCCTGTTATTAAGCTATTCCTCAACAAGGAGATAAGGCCTTATAGAGTCCCTCCAAAATTTTATCAAAATCTTACAAACCTCTGGCTATATTGGGTTTAAAAAGACTAAGAACTTTTTGTGCTTATTAAGAAAAATAAAGAGTGTACTTTTAGAAAATTGTTATACGAAACTTGGCAATATTATCTTTCTACAAACCAAAGGTATCCCTATGGGGTATTCTTCCTCACCACTATGGTGCAACTTGTACCTAGCTTGGTTTAAGCTGCAATTTATCCTTAAACTATCCCAACTTAGAGAAGTTGAAATGCTTAAAGCATTTTATTTGTCTGCTCGATTCATGGATGATCTAATTTTTATTAATAATGACTTTGTGGTGAATTGTCTTTCCCATAACATATCCATGGACCTAACTGACCCAATGTGTATTCAACACTTCCATTACACTTATGAGGCCTTTTATTGGAGAATATGAGATGCATACCTTTTGGAAAAAAGATAAATTACCTTGTCCTAATGTCTTTTTCATCCATTCTATAGGTAATTGACCTAGAAGCTATGCATATAAAGTGTGTGTTTCACAAGTACTTCCACTCATTTACAATGCTTCATAGTGTTCTTGGGCTTATATAAATTTGGCTCGTCTAATTGGCTTATTTGCTAGAAATGGATTTGATCCTAAATCACCAAAAATATCCTTAACTTTTTGAAAAAGAACAAGTTTCCTGGAATATGCTTTGATATTACTGCTCTTATTTTGCTCTTCAGTGAGGGCTAAGTTCCACATGGTGGGCGCACTCCTCACTATGTGGTCTTATCCTTTGGGTTGGGGGTGCCCCCCCCCCCGCCCACACACACACAATTATACTTTTTCACTGACAGAAACTTATGCACACACAATGTACTCATAAATTTATTAACAGTTTTTAATGTATAACATTTGTCAACTTTTTCATGATTATGATTATAGGGAACTATCTCTTTGATGGAAGATTGACATATGATGGCTATCAATTTTATGGTTCTACGAATTTTGATGTATTTAGGATATTATTCAGTTTTTGTAGCTTCTTCAAATTCATTTTTGTTTAACATTTTTACACGACTCCTTTTGGAATACCATGAGCCTGGCTCTAATATAATGATGATTATGTTAAATTACACGGCGCAGCGGAACAAAAACTGAACAAAGAATAGAGAGTACATAGTTAACTGGAGATGAACAAAATTTTCCTTCAATACTGATGTAGTACAGATGATGGCTCCATCCACCCGTGCGCTCCCACAGTGGTGCTTAGATGGTGATCTAGATAGATTCTAGGTGAAGAGCTACTAGCTGGAAGATCTCTACTGGAAGATTTGATCTGGTACAATGGACTAGGGAGGTCGCCTCTTTATAGCTATGAGGGCTGTAGTCGGGGATCAACGTAGTCGATGGAACCGACCAGTCAACCTAGTTAGTGAAGCCGACCAATCAACCTAGTCAGTGGAACCGACTAGTCGTCCATGGAATATTCAAGGAATATTCCTTATACAGTTGTCTCGAGCTCTCGCCCCCGAACCCCCACCATGGGGGCCACTGGCCCCTCTGGGACCCCCCAACTGGGGGTGGGACCAGTGCACTGCATTGTCCATGTGGCATGGGCATGCCCATAAGGCTTTTGGAAGATCATAGCGTGCATGAACTACTCCGCATAAAACTCTCCACCATGAAGAAGATCACATCCCTGCACGGATTCAATTTCTGCCATGTGGCCCTTGTGGTGCAGATGTAAATGTGTGTGTGTGTGTGTGTGTGTGTGTGTGTGTGTGTGTCTCTCTCTCTCTCTCTCTCTCTCTCTCTCTCTCTCTCTCTCTCTCTAAACTCACACATCATAAAGGCAGGCCTAAACTCACAAAGATAGCCAGTCCATAATGGTGGGCAACACGCAAAGGTAGAGAAAAGTACCGGGAAGAGAAGGCTAAAACGAGCAAGGGAAGTAATAGCAGGAAAAAATGAAGGCTCATAAAGAGAAATTGGCACAGAATTTAGAGGCAACAAAGAGGCCATGCAATAAAAGAGGCTAGTAGTAGAATGATCAGAGGGGGGGGGGGCGGGGGGCTATCTAACAATTAGCAGGTGAGATAGTAGGAGTTTTGCTATTATATGCAATCTATCAAGTTGTAAATGTAGAGGGGAACTATCAGCAATGAGCTACGACCAATGCAAGCAAAAGCAAACTTGTGGAGTCGTAGAGATGAAGATTGCACTCATGAAGCCACCTGAGAAGAGAAGATATATAGTATGTAGTAGCACTAAGTGGACAATGAGAAGGAGGTGCAATAAAGTGAAGAGAAGAGTGGCCTTAAGTAGCAAACAATGGTGGAGAACTTGCAAGCCGTTATGCAAGGAAGGAGGGAGTGCACGGTGGAAACCATTAAGGTGGCAATCCATTTGCAATTGCAAACCAATCATCATTGAACTAAAGATTAAAATAAAGAGCCTCCAAATGAATTCATTCTGACAAATTGTAAGGATTGGTGACATGAAGAGACATTAGGGCTATCGATAAGGGCGATCTTTGGCAGTTACACTAGGAACAAGATCCATTTACTTGCAAAATAATGGGTTCTCCCCAAGGAGCAAAGGTGTCTCCTTGTAGACACACGTTGCATGCTGCATGAGGATTTGGAAGACTAAAGCCTTGAAACAAATACGAAGTGTAGGATGACCAGCTAGGACTGCCTAGGTGGAGGGGTGGCACATGGAGGAGCCATGCCACCTTAACATTTTATAATATTACTACCATAAATTATGTACAACACACCTTATGGGTCCTCTTACGTGGAAGGGTGGCACATGGTCATGCCCTGCCACCTCAACCCTGGGCCCTATGCACTCCATATTTTATTATACTATTGCCACACATACAAGCACACACTCATATTTATGCCTTTTTACTTTGGTCAAATTTATCCATAACAGTTCCCCCCCCCCAGGCAGGGAATGCACAACATTTCCATGCCTAGGACCATCACGCACAAAGAAGGGCTTGAGATAACGCTTGTTGATCACCTTCTTGCCATATGGCTCATGCAGCTCCTGAACTTGTACAGACCCATTGTTATGTTTCTTGATGACTTTGTATGGACCGGTCCACAGTGGCAGAAACTTCTTATCCATTTGGTGGTCCAATCTATTATCAAAGCATAGAACAACATCCCCCTCAGCAAAGTGTCTTTCCCATCCCTTGCAAATCTTAGCATCCAAGCGGACCTTTTGTCGATTCTTTTGGATCTCTGTTTGGTGTAGTGCAAGGCATTGGGTTTCATCTAACTTCTCAAGTTGTACCAATCTGGCCTCTACATGTTCATCAAATATCTAAGATAAGGCAAACTTAAACACTGACAATCACAATCAAGCACCAAAGGGGAACAAAGATAAGCTTAATCATTAAGTGCTTTGAGAGAGAAGATGGTTCAAATAGTTTTTGATGCACCTGTCTACCTAGCATGGTCTATGCATATAAGTAATCATGGATTGAGGTTAAATTAAGGGGTGAGGATAGTTACATTTAGGGGTGTTTGGGAAGTGGTTTTATGAGGTGGACAAATTAGCTATATATATATATATATATATATATATATAAAGTGTTAATAATTTACAATAGAAAAAATGTGTCTTTAAAGAGGGGGGAAAAAGCCTAATCATAAATGGCAAGGGCAAGGGGAGGGTGTGTGTAGGGGGGGCCTTTGTTATACATAAGCCGGGGTGGGACAAAATAAAAACTATTAAAGACTAAAACAAATTTAAAGGGATGATATGAAGAAGGGGGGTTATTCAATATAACAAATTAAAAATGGTGGTTGAGTTTGAGGGGGTAATCAAGGGGTAGGGGAAGTGTCGTTACAACTTAACATGTAGCTCCTCATTAGGGGGGAGCAATGCATTATATATATATATAAATACTAAAACAAGTGTAACAATATAGCTTATGGGGGAAACAGGGGGAGGGGGGGTTGGGCACGGGGGGGCAAGGAATCATGAGTGCATGTATGTAAGAGAAATGTGAAATGTGTGTGTGTGTGTGTGCATGCGTGTGTGTTTGCACATGTGTGTGGGTGTGCATGTCCATGTACGTGTGCGTGTGCATGTGTGTGTGCCTATGCATGTGCATGTGCATGCATGTGCATGTGCGTGTGCATGTGCGTGTGCCTGTGCCTATGCATGTATGTGTGTAGGTGTGCGTGTGCGTGCATGTGTGTGTGCATGCGCCTATGCGTATGCTTGCACATATGTGCATGTGTGTGTTCATGCATGTGTACGTGCATGTCTATGTGTGCGTGCACACGCATGCATGTGCATGTGCATGTGTGTGTGTGCATGTGCGTGTATGTGTGTGTGCATGCATGTCCGTGTGCATGTGCATGCATGCATGTGTGTGTGCGTGTGCGTGTGCATGTGCATGTGTATGTGGGGGGGGTTGGGTGGGTGGTTGTGTGTGTGTGTGTGTGCACATATGAGAGAGAGGGAGAGAGAGAGAGAGAGAGAGAGAGGCACCAATATCTATCCTCTTGTTGCTCAGTCAATCTTATTCTGGAGCATTCATTTTGAATATTGATTTTATCTTGTTTCTAGTAATGCTAAGGTTCCTCATTTATCTTCATCAAGATTCTCAATGCTAGTACCTCTACCTCAATAAGCAAGGCTTCAACTCCATATATAAGGTGGAAAGTAGAGAAGCAGGTGCTTGCTTTCACCTGCAATCCTATAAGCCCATAGTGCACAAGGAAGCTCCAAGTCCCATGTCTTCTCATGAGTCTGTGCCATTTTGTTAAGCATGATCATTGAAATTTTCATTCATACCATTACATTGTGGAGTTTATTTTTAGATTTTCACATAAAATATCTGACAAATCACTCTAGAATCATAACAAAAATATCTTAAAAAATTTTAGGATACATAACTCCAAAATCTAGGTCCTTTATCTGACAAGCACTCCAATGGTACTCCAAATTGGCAACAAATTTTCTCATACATGAACTTGCATACCTCGTTTGCATTCACTTCTTTCACTGCCTTAGCTTTTGCCCATCTAGATAAGTAGTCAATGGGTGTAATTATGTACCATTTCCCTCGAGCAGTCATAGGCAATGGTCCAATGGCATCTATCCCCCACCTTTTAAAAAGGTTACAAGCAAGTATGATATTCCATGGTTTAGGATTTAACACCCTTTTTTCCATTCTCTGACATTGGAAACATGATCTACACCAATGTTGTACACCCTTTTGAATAGAGGTCCACACAACCCTTCAACAATATTTTTTGCAATGTGATTTTGAAAGCAAAATGTCCTGCACATACTCCTTCATGATTGGTTTGCAATCTAGGATAAATCTCCTCTTTCCAAGGCATCTTTCTCAATACCAAATCAAGTTCTATCATGAAAAGAGCATCACCAATAATGCAATAATTTTGACATTTCTTCACAAATTGATACTTTCCTTGTGTTGTCATACCTGAAGGTATCCTTCCTATCATAAAAAATGCTTCCCTCTTCGCAATATATCCCTCCCATGATATAATCATCCACCCACCTTAGTTTCAAATACCATCTAAGTATCATCCCCACAATGGCATGCTAAGCTACTTCACGTTCGTTATGTATGTTCTCTATCCACATGTTGAATGCTGCAAACATCCTAATAGCTCTTCACCTTTGAAACCAGGCTTTGAGATGCATATACTTTTTTTGCCATACTCCCAATACGTGCTTCACTATCAATAAAGCATTCCCTTTAATGATAAGTCTTTGGATTTCAATTTTGAGGAACACCTCTGAGACTTTGGCACAAAGTTGAATACTCTACTTTGTTGTTACTTTGGGGATGGAGTGGAAATCCCTTCCTTTGTATCTCCTCTCCACGAGGATCATAAAGTACCATCCCTCCAGTGGACTGGTCTAGAATCGTCTTTAAAAAACTATCAAACCAAAGAACATGAGCATTTGTGAGCTGGGTTACCTCCTTGCTTCCAAATGGTTATTCCACTTCCTTGATTGGGCCTTATATGTGAGAACCAAGGAAGCTCGAGTGGACTCCTCGATCAAGAATGTGAGATTCGATTCCCGCAAATCAATCATCCACTTTATCATGCTTTTGGAAAGATTAGTAACAGGGGTAAAAGTGTGTAACTAGTCAATCATCCACTTCATCATGCTTTTGGAAAGATTAGTACTATTGAATAACAGGGGTAAAAGTGTGTAACTAGTCAATACAACAAATGGTTTGGGTAGCAAATAAGCTCTAAATATTATGCATGAATAAACCAAGCTTGATAGCACAAGCTCTACCTCTATGTACTTCCTTTCTACCTCAATATTTACTCTACTAGCATATTATACCAACCTAATATACCTAGATTCATTCCCTTATTGCAAGGGAATTGCCCCGATTACATCTGGACCTATGGAAAGGATTAACATAGAATGTTAGTCAAATTTAGTACCTTTCACACTTGAAATCTCTCCAAGTGTCTCTTTGACTTTCCAAACTACTCCTCACACTCTTCATCCCACAAAGAGGATACTTCTTGCATGTCTGTGCTGAAGTGGATAAAGCAACTATGACAATAAAGGCATAAAATTAGACATATACTTCACCTTTTTTATGAATATATGGAGATACTTAGTGGAAGTGAGAGGGGATAGAAAAATTAGCACTTTCATCTTATCGAGATTAGGCTTTATCACACAACATGTCCAAGTAGTTGAATTCTAGATTGAGCAATAATACATTTCTTTGGATATAGTGAGAGAAGGGGAGGAAAAATAGAAGAGAAAAGAGGGCGGAAAGGTAAAATATAAAGGGGATGAACAGAAAGAAAGGGGGGGGGACATAATGAAACAATAAATAACACTAGAAAAGGAACCTCTGAGTCCAAAGTTTAGAGAAGGTAGGCCAGGACACAGACAGGACACGATCGAGATGTACAAAATTTGAGAGACCGAGGGGGGAGTCCCAGTCATTCACTGAGATAGTTAAGGAGGCACGGCTGGCAAAGAGTTTTGTAGTAGGCGCCATAGAGCCAGTATGTTATCATAGGTGATAGAGAGTGTTGTACCAAGTAGAGCTTCAAATAGCTAAGGTCAAGTACATAGTAGGCATCGATGATAAACAGGGCAGCGGGTTAAATAGTGAGAGGTTGTGGGAAGGAGAAAACGAGTAAATGAAAATAGGGAGGAGAAGGAGCATAGAAATCAAGGGTCGGGGAGCGAGAAGTCGATAGGACAACGTCAAAGGGTCAGTGAGTAGTAGGGGGGATAGAGCCACATGAAAGGAGGGATGCAGGCATTGTATGGGAGTAGAAGGACGAGAGTGAGTTGGTTAATAAGGTGGCAGGGAAGGTAGGGAGGAAGAGATGGGAGAGGTGGGTATAAATGGCTAGTTTTGGATTTAGTCAAGAGGGCAAGGAGAGGAAAAGTCGCTTGGCAAGCAGAGTTGATTGAGGATAGTTGAGGAAGGGAGAGAGACGGGTGCATGTGTAGGGAGCTAGTCAAGTTAGAGGTAGGAGTAGGTTAGCGTTAGAAATAGGTTAGGTTATAAAGTGGTTAGGGAAAGTAGTTTAGGGGACAATTTAGAGTAATGAGAGAAAAAATAGCTATATAAAGTTAAAGAAAAGCGGGTGGGCAAGGGGGCAAGTTAGGGAGTATGAGTGAAAAAAATTAGGGGGTGATTAGTGAAGCATTAAATAAAAATTAAGGAAATTTAAAAAATTATTATAAATATTTTTTGTGAGAAATTTGTAAGAAGTAAAAATTAAATAACGGAGCCAAAATAATAATAATAGGGAAAAAATTAGAAGTGAGTTTTAAAAATTAGAAAAAATCAAGGGAAGGTGACAGAGAAGGGAAGAGCTAAGTAGTTTAAAAATTGAAGATAAAATAGTAAACAAGAGGTAAGAAATAAGGAAAAATTTAAAGGAAATAGTATGAAAATTTCAAGTAGGAAAATAAAAAATAAGGAAAATAAGACATCAAATATATAGGAGAACATAGCACCCAAAGCAAGGACAATCAATGATGTGATGGATACAAGAGGTGTAGAAGAAAACATGGCACCGAAAATGGGGACAATTGCAAGGAATATCATTAAAGATAATATTATTGTTGTTGCAAACATGTATGAAACCATAGCGCCTAGAAGTTTGAAGGAGTTAGAAGCCAACAACTTCAAGAAGAGTCTAGATCGACATCCACATCCAATTTCTTTGGACATCCACATCCAATTTCTTTGGCTTGCTATTGCGTCACTGCTTGTTCAAGTCACTAATACATCCATCAATTATGCATGGAAAAAATAGTTATATGGTTATTCATCATAGGCGCATTGAATTCCTGAAATCTTGCTCTACAAAGATTTAATGTAGGCATTTGGTCAATTGCAATGGAGCATAACGTACTTGAGATGGTAGGAAAGCTACAAAATTATGCAAATGATAGCCTCCCTTTCTTTATGATATGGTCTCAGCAAGGATGCTACACTTATAGCAAGACTAGGATAAATAGGACCGACAAGGTTGGTATTGAGGCACCCTTAGCAAAAGTCTCAAAGGAATTTGGATGTGATGCTAGAAGGACAATCCTTGTTGATGACACTCCATATAAGGCTTGCATCTATCCATCAAATTTCATATTTCCTTCTACATTTGATGTACAAGACAAGGAGGATAACATTCTATGAGGAGAGTTGATGCCTTACTTACTACAGCTCAATGATGAAGCTAAAGATGTGCACAACATGATTGAGATAAATTGGTATGGATAGTTGCATGTCATGGAGGGGCATTAAGACTTCAACCTCATTTGAAAAGCTCTTAATGAATGGATGGAGGAAAATCATCCATGTTCAAGAATGGAATACAAAACAAGAAATCTTCCTCTTGCAAACCAACTAAGAGAGAGGGCTATAGGTGATAATACAGAACTGAAGGGTGTATACCCTAGGCCAATCCATGGTGGTGATGGCCAGGTGCCTGAACTTGATTCATCAGAAATAAAACTTTTAAGGAATGCTCCACAACTCTCTAGAATGAATGTTATGCAAGTTTCTCAATTGGCTATAGTTCTAGGATACAAAGGCTGCTATATCAAGAAACACATTCCTAAAGCCTACATAAATCAACTACAAAATGTGTATGTTCCATGAAGTTATAGATGTCAAATTGTTCTTTGTTTTATCTCAAGTGACTATAACTATTTTTTGAGCTAAGTGGGTGTGTGGTTGAATAGGTACAAACCAGAGCGTGATCCACTTAGAACACCAAAGTTACCTATTCCTATCAGTGAAGTGTTCCAAATAAAAAATGTGGCTTTTGAGGTGCATGAGCCAACCATTGTAGATGCTGGCCTTGGCTTATTCATGCATGATTCCCTCAAGAGAGGACTACTATTCTCCATTATGGAGGTGAGAAGTAATCTTATAGAGATTGGAAAGAATTATGTAGAGTTCATCCAAGGCTAAAGAAGCAATCCATGCAAGAGGATCCTATTTTCCCTATGAAGGATATGGTGCACATTGTTGGTGGTGTTTGATATGGCAATGTGGTAGGATTAATGAACAGCAATAGAAATACAATGCAAAGCCAAGTGTTTCTTATGCATTTTCCCTTGACATTCCACATTGGTCTAACTCCATTATGAAAATGGATATTGCAAAGTATGGGCACATTTGTATTGAATCCATAGATTATATACATGTAGGAGAGGAGCTATTTGTAGACTATGAGTTTTGATTAAAGATATTGCATTTCTTTTTGCATTCATTACTAATGGGAATCGATACTTTCTTGCCAACTGTGTAACTTGGTGCCTAATTGTTGTGTGTGAATAATATGTGAACATGTTCATAACTAATTCATAATAGATTTTGAAGGAGTGGCATTGGCACCATTCTCCCCACTAGGACTAGAAATTGAGAGTTTCTTTGGCATCATGTTTGATTTCATGGTTTTCAATTGCGCATCAACAAACTGTTAAGTTTTCAACCAGAAATTTAATTTTTTCCTTTGCAATGAGAAATCCACATGACATGTAAAGCTTTCCTTTTACAATAAAGCGAGTTAGTCTAAACATTGAAAGTGCAAGATAAATGATTGTCATTGCCACTTGATTTAACATCAACTACATATCTTGCATTCATCCTCATCCAAAAAGATTTCTCATGTTTGTCCTTGCTTGTTCAAGTTTAAGAGCGATACAATGTGATTGCAAACTCATGGTTATCAATTATACTCTTGAGTTTTTTAAATGGTGTTTATGAACACCATATGAACACCAACAAGCATTCCAACATGATGGTGGATCATAGAATTAGTTATGGGAGATTCTCCTTAGATTTGGAGATCTGGAAATGCAAGTCTAAAAAATATTAAGGTGTTTGTAAACACCACTAAGGTTTATGAGATCAATGTCACTCAATCCAAAGCTCTTGAAATGCAAGTCTCAATAATGTATAAGTTATTAACGTGTTAAGTTTCAAGAGATGAGTCTCACTCAATCAAAGAAAATGCTATGTACTTTCTCTTGATTTACTACCTTGATCTACCTCCATGAGGAAATATATATTGCAATATAAGGGCACATTTGTATTGAAACCATAGATCATATATGTACGTGAGAGGAGCTATTTGCAAACTATGAGTTTTGATTAAGGGCATTGTACTTCATTATGTACTTTTGTGCTTAATTGTTGTGTATTTTGTTTGATTGGGTGATCTGTGAACAAGATCAACGCAAATTATGTTATAATTTTCATTGCCCCTTGGAAAAAAATGCACTGATAGAGCTCAATGGCTCTAGCACCATTCTCCCCATGACATTATTGGAGGGATGGCAGTGGTCTAATTCTCCTCAAGGGGATAATAAAGTTCAAGAATGATGATTGATTTTAGAGTTTCCCATCTTGCATCAGGTTCTTATTGAGGAAAAAATTATTTCTATGTCTTTGCAATGAGCAATCCATGAAAAACACAATGAAGCTTAATATTCAGTTTAGTTTTATGGTTTGTAAGTACATAATGGATGTTTGTCTCTACCACATGACTTTTATTTACAAATCTTGCACTCCCTCTCCTACAATTTTCTCATGGATGTCCTCACTTAGTCAAGTTTAGTATTCAATGTAATGTGATTGAATTATCAATTGCACAATTAATATTTATGAAATGGTGTTATGAGAACCATATGAACACCATGAAGGGTCACAACATGATGGCAAGTATGGGAGATTTGTTGAGAGTTCATGCTCAACATCATGTGATCATATGTGCATAGCACCATCAGATGTGCATAGCACTAACCCAATGCACATATGATCATGTGATCATATGTGCATAGCACTAACCCAATAGAGTGCTATAAAGAAAGGGTTAGATGCCATAACCCTAACCCTAAATGGGTTTGTACATATTCTACATTTTCAACTAAATCTAGTGTACAGTTAGTCATTTGTGGTGTGCTCTCTAGCTATGCCCTCTCGAGATTGAGTGATTGAGAGTTGTTTGTGAGACTCCATTTCCGTTGAGATTACTGTGAATCTCATCCATTTCCATCCATAGATTTCCGTTCATTCCAAAAGAGAGTTTTTTCGTCATTGCATGTGAGTAATAGAGAGAGAGAGAGAGAGAGACTTAGTTCATTGAGAGAGATTCTGAGTGTGTTCATTCTATGTGAGAGAGAAAGGTTGTATGAAAGAGAGAGATTTGAAGAGGTTTTCTCTTCCTTAAGAGAAAAGAAAGCTAGTCTATGCTCAGCCACTCAGCAGTCCTTAGCCTACTGTACGTGTGCAACATTGTGACTACCAAGAAAAGCAACCACGCTCCATAGCACAAGGCTCCAAGGCCTTAGTTCAACTTCAGCACCATATGTGCCCACGGCACCATCTACGCCCTACAATAGCCTCTCCAACAACATAACCTGCTAACCTTTCTCCAGCCTCGACTCAGTAAAGTCTGCATCAGCAGCTCCAAAGGCTCAGCCTACCTTCAGCACATACAATACTCTTGGCCTCCTTCAAAGTATTCAATGATGCTCCTCTGCAGCGACTATGCTCCTCTATAGCAACTAAACGAAGCAGCTTGACACAAGCAATACGACAGCTCTAGCGACAGCGCCATCTCCTTCAATGACAGATGCAGCAAGCAAGGGAAGGCCTATCCTAGCTCCAACAGCACGACACCACCAGCAACCATCTAAGAGCAGCAAGCTACAGCTTCTCCTACGGGCTTCCAGTAGCCCAAACGACAGGACGACAGCTCCAACAAAAGCTTGGTCTTCTAGGCTCCCCTGCAACAATGAGCCACAGACAACCTTCATGACCTTCATCGACAAGAGTGAATAGCTAGCGCCTTCATCAACTCAAGCCTTCTACACAATGACGGTCGCCTAGCACCTCCAGCAACACCTACAGTGGGGGCAGCCTTCAAACGACCAGCCACAGCACGCCCCAGTGCCAACTACAAAAATGAGCTCCAATAGCAACGCCCTACAATGAAAAGCCATGCCTGACCTATGCCTCTAGAACGAAAAGATCTTAAGGCTATTGCAAAGCCATTGATTGCAAAGGCTCCGTCTCCAAGGCCACAAAGCAACGAGCTCTCCAATAGACGCTCGGACTCCTCCAAGTAGCACGGCTCCATCAAAGCCTCCAAAAATAGCTCACAACTCTCCACCAGTCGATGCTTCTCCAAGGCCATCGCCTCCACACATCCCAGCAAACTCTACATAGCTTGCATAAGCTAACACACACGACCCTGCAATAACCGACGCCATCAATGAAAAGCTCCCACGAAATCTTAGAAGATTTTGGAGCACCTTCTAAAGATTCTGGTGCCCCTCCAACCATCGACACGTGGCAAATCAAATCCAACCAAGGTCAGGCGAAAGTGACCTTGGGTTAGAGGCCATTGGTTTAGAAGAGCTCCACGTGGCAACCCTATCCCAAGGTGCCACCTCATCACTAATCCTACCACATCAGTAGTCCACGTTGGCAGCCACGTCACCTATCCACATCAACTGCCATGCCACTACTTAGGTGGACCTTATCCATAGTCCACATCATCTGCCACATGGCAACTGATGTGGCATGGGGTGATGTGGCACCTGATTGGACTATTGATGTGGTAGGCGACTGCCATGTGGCAATCGCCTACCACATCAGCAGTCCAATTAGGTGCCAATGTGGCAGTCGCCTACCACATCAACAGTCCAATCAGGTGCCACATCACCCCGTGCCACATTAGTTGCCACGTAAGCACGTGGCAGTCACCTACCACATTAGCAATCCAATCAGGTGCCACATCACCCCGTGCCACATCAGTTGCCACATAAGCAGCCACAACAGTAGGTCCACATCAGCATCTCTAAGTGCCACATCAGCATCCATGTCAACATTACCACATCATCAATGCCCAGTCAGCTACCACCTCATCAGTGCCACGTGGCACACTGACCCTCTGCAGGCACACACAGTGCTCCACAAGCACTTCATGTGACCACTCCTGCCACTTCAACACAGGGCTCCACAGGCACAATCACTGCATGTGACCCTTTGACTGCCACATCATCATTGAGCACATTTGCACTCCTTTTGCCCCTCCACCTAGATCAAGTCATATCTCTTGATCCAAGAAGAATTTGAGGGTGCTCCAAAAAGAAAAGTCGCTTGATTTTTTGTGCTCTACCCATTGTCACATCACACGCACATTTTGACACAAGAATCACTCACTTTTGAGCTTCTCCAAAAAATCCACTTCCTACATGCACATTAGCCTCTACATCGACGCACTTGATCTAGCACTTAAAAAGAACAAAAGAAAAGAAATTATTCACTGTTCTTTCATCGATCGACGGTTGGTATAGATCTAGATTAGAGTAGACTAGATCGCCATAAAGGGGATGCTTTGAATCTCCCCAAGTTGCCAATCTAAGCCATGCCCGAAATTCCCGACTAGTACCTACTTGGAGTCAGTCCATATGCTCACATACAGTTTCATATCATCACATTACCCGAAACCTGATGTTCATCAGTTTAGTGAGCATACCTCAGAGTGTTCAGAGGCATTGCCAATTGTCCAGTAGGCAGATAGCACATGATTTGATTTCACACACACATGCCATCATTGTAAATCCTATTCGGCTATTTCATGGCATTGTGCACATCATTTGAGCCTTGTAAAGCCTCTTGGCTATTCCCCGATCATTTGCCACAAGCCTTGTAATTCAAATCGGATTTTATCTATTGCAGTTCTATCTTCACTGCCGATAGTTCAAATTTCACTTGCATCAGTCACAGTGTTTTGCAGTTGATTCAGACAGTGATTATCACATCACTTTGAGTACATTTCTTGCACCATGTCTACAACTATCAATTTCAATCTGGAGGCATCTGATAAGCTAGACAACTCCAATTACGGCACATGGAAGTACCGAATGGAGACCATTCTTGTACTTCAGGACAAATGGGAGTATGTCGATGGAGCTACACCTAGACCATTGGATGATCCAACCAGCAATAGCTCTACTCCACCTGTTGTCACGGTACCAGCGGGATCTATAGCTACACAAATAGTTTCACACATGTAGCAGATCTTGCCATTGCCCAAGCTCAGGCAGAATGGGATAAGAAAGATAAGTATGCATATCATCTGATTAAGCAGAATGTACAAGATGTCATGCTAGGACAACTCAACACCATCAAGACATCAAAAGAAGCATGGGATATGTTCACAGCTCTCTACAAGTCCAAGAACACATCCAGGATTCTCACATTGAGAAACCAAATCAACCAGAGTTTCCTCAACCTCAGCGAAATCGATCATGCTTATGTACTTTGGATTAAAGACTACAACAATCAAATCGCAGCAGCAGGAGAGACCATGAATCCAACAGAAATGGTTCAAGTCATCCTGAATGGACTAGGAGAGGAATATGAGAATCTAGTCTAGAGTATTGCCATCCAACGGCAAATTCCAACACTAAAAGAGCTCTAGTCAGTCTTACTTGCTGAAGAACACAGGACTTAGGCCATTCAAGCATGCAAAGGTCATTCTAATGATCAGGCATTCACAGCTTCAGATAGAAGCTAAGGCAGAGGCAAACGTAGCGATAGATAATTCTAGAAAAGTGGTCATCATTAGCAACAAAATCAAAAAAGTCAGAATCAGCATTAGCATCATCCTCAACAACATCAACATCAGCAAAGAGGAAATCATTCCAATATGCATCCACCAATTTCCGCGGAAGAGGAAATCATCATGGTGGACATTCTAGTCACAGTCATTTTGTAAATGAACATGGGAATATGTTTCTTACGAACGAGGAAATACAACAGACTGATACAGTGTACCTAGACACTGATTTCAATACAAAAGAGGATTTCTATCAAGCCGACCAAGCAGAACAGGATCCTTGGTATATTGATAGCAGTGCATCATCTCACATGACAAATCATTAGGGATGGTTCATAGAGATGAAACCATTAGAGGGCCAGAAAGATGTAATCTACACAGTAGATAATACACCAAATCCAGCTCAAGGGACAGGTGTTATGCCTATGAACAATTTCACTGGCATGAAAGGATTGGTGAAAGATGTACTCAATGTTTTGAAGCTCAACAAGAACCTTTTGTCAGTAGGTCAAATGATGGAACATAATTATCGAGTCATCTTCGACGGAGATGAATGCACTATCAGAGACAAATCTAGAAGATGTCAGCTAGTAGCAAAAGGTGTCAAGGAAGGACGCTTGTACAAAATGCTAGCTACAGTACCAGAGAAGCATGCCATGTTAGCTCAACCACAACAGATGCCACTATCTGTAAAATGGCACAAGAGATATGGTCATGTCAATTTCAAGTACTTGTTAGATCTCAAGAATCAAGATATGGTAATCGAGATTCCTAAGCTATAGTTTCTTGGAAAAGTTTGCAAAGCATGCTGCTTCGGCAAACAAAAGTGAACCAACTTTGGCAGAAGTACCTCTTGAGCATGAGGTATTCTTGATTTGATACATATAGATGTATGGGGTTATGGCCAGACCCGCAACATTAATGGTTCACTTTACTACTTGACTTTCATCGACGACTACAACAGATATTATTGGGTCTACTTTCGAAAAGAGAAATCTGAAGTGTTTTCCAGATTTCAAGAATTCAAAGCCATGGTAGAAAACCAGACGGACACAAAAATCAGAGTCATGAGATCAAATAGAGGAGGTGAAAACATGTCTTCAACATTCATGAACTTTTGCAAAAGTCACAGCATTCGAAGACAATTCACATGTGCAGATACTCCTCAGCAGAGTGCAAGAGCTGAAAGGAAGAATGGGACTTTAGCAGACAGATGCTTAGTGAGAAGCATCTTCCGAACCGGTATTGGGCAGAAGCAATAGGCATTGCAAACTATTTGCTTAATCGGCTTCGTACCGAACCGATACAGGGTATGACACCTTATGAAGCATTGAGTGGACATAAGCCACACATTGGGCATCTTCGCATATTTGGTTGCATAGCATATTCCCACATACATGATGATCATCACAAGAAATTTGATGTGAAGTGCATCATGGTTGGCTACAGTGAAGAAAGCAAAGCATACAAGTTGTATGATCCCATAAACCGCAAGATCATTATCTCTAGAGATGTAATCTTTGATGAGGAATCAGAATGGAAAACCTCAAACACACAGGAGATAGAAGCATTGACTTCACAGTCATTTATAGAACAGGTTGATGAAGAAGAGCAAGAATTGCCAAAAACACCCCAAGCAGTGCCACAGCAGCTCAAACGGTCTACTATGGAAAGCAGACCTCCAGCCAGATTGACATATGGTCAAAAAGGCAAAGCAATTCAAGTTGAAACCACCAACTATGCTCTTATGACTACCATCATGGCTATAGAAGAGCCAATGTACTTCGAAGATGCAGTAAACAAGCCATGAATGAAGAAATGGATGCTTTGTTTAAGAATAATACTTGGGAATTATGCGACATTCCACTAGGCAAGAAGGCCATAGCAAACAAATGGGTATACAAAGTGAAGTACAATCCAGATGGAAGTATTCAAAGATACAAAGCCAGACTAGTTGCAAAAGGATTTGCACAGCAATATGGTCAAGACTATGATGAGACTTATGCTCTAGTAGCAAAGATGGATTCCATATAGTTCTTGATATCACTAGTGACACTCAGCAGGCAGATGGAATGTGTACCAGCTCGATGTCAAGAATGCATTTCTCAATGGTTATCTAGATGAGGAAGTCTACATGCAACAACCAACAGGTTATGTTGAACCAGGAAAGGAGAATAAGGTTTGCCATCTCAAAAAGAGACTCTATGGCTTAAAACAAGCACCCAGAAGTTGGTACAGCAGAATCAACAAGTATTTTGCTGATCTGGGATACATGAAATCCAATGCAGATCATACTCTCTACTAAAAAGTTCAAGGGGAAGACATCACTATTGCACTTTTGTACGTAGATGTTCTGATTATGACCAAAAGCAAGGATAGCTTCATCAGAAAACTAAAACAAGACTTATCTACAGAGTTCGACATGAAAGATCTTGGACTTATGCACTATTGTCTTAGAATTGAGTTCTGGAGAGATTCAGATAGCACATTTATGAGTCAGCTCAAGTATGTTGACAGTCTCCTGAAGAAGTTTCATATGGCAGATTGCAAGATTGCAGCCACTCCCATGGAACAAAGTTTAAAACTTACTAAAGATTCTGAAAAGCCTACAATCAATGACAGGTACTATAGGCAGCGCATCGGATCTCTTATATATCTGACTATCATATGGCCAGGTATCTGTTATGTAGTAAGTTCACTAGCACAATTTATGGCAAATCCAAAATAGTCTCACTGGAATGTAGCCAAAAGAGTCTTGAGATACATCAAAGGTACAAGACAGTTTGGGATAGAATACAGAGGAAGTCATCCACGGTTGCATGGATACTATGACAGTGAATATGCCAGAGATCATGAGACCAGGAGATCAACACAGGGATATGCATTTTTCCTTGGTCAAGGTGCTATATCATGGTTGTCAAACAAACAACCAACTGTTTCTTTGTCTTCGACTGAAGCAGAATATATGGCACTCACTACAGGTGCATGTGAGGCTATATGGCTCAGAAGACTATTGTCAAAAACAGATTACTTTGATGAGTCAAAGCCAACAACAATATACTGTGATAATCAATCGGCTCAAGCATTGGCCAAGAATCCAGTATATCACTCCAGGACAAAGCACATTGATGTCAGAGAGCACTTCATCAGGGAAAGAGTGTCACTTAGTGACATCACACTGCAGTATTGTGATAGCAAAGAGAATGTTGCAGACATCTTTACCAAACCACTCGGTAAAGAGCTTTTTGAGAAACAACGACTAGCTCTTGGTTTGATGTAGAGGAAGGACATTCCCATTAAAGGGGTGTGATGGAATGTAATGTTCAGTCCTTCTTCGATTCCCCAGAATCATCATCTTCCCTAAATGGGTTTGTATATATTCTACATTTTCAACTAAATCTAGTGTACAGTTAGTCATTTGTGGTGTGCTCTCTAGCTGTGCCCTCTCTTCTCATCTCCACTCTTCTCCTCTCCTCTCTTCATATTTTGTCAAGCTTTTGTATAGCTTTGGAGATTTTCAAATGAGAATGCTCACAACAAAGCAAGGTTCAATATCAATAGGTATTCTGTAGAGCTATTATGAAGGTGTTTTTTAGCACCACCATGGCTCACGAGATGGTTCTCACTCAAATGGGTTTGGAATTTTATTATTTAATTGATGATAATGTAGTTTAGGCATTGATAGTCTATTTATTGTTTGAGAATGCACTTCATATTTCATATTTTATGAATGACAATGTAGTCTATTTTACCTATTTCTCTTGTTTTTTCATGGAGAAATGTTATAATTTCTTCCAAAACTGCCATTTTGGGAATTGGGATTTTCCGAAATTATCTAATATGGTCTTCAAACCTCAAAAAGGTGGAATATACCAAGAAGGTTTCTCCTCTTATCTAATGCATTGAACAGGAGATAGCATGTGGTTGAGGGAGGTGTTAGAAAACATAAGGATGGGTTCTTACTTAGGTCCAACACTTCCCCACAAGAAGAGATGAACCTAAGATCACAATATAATATTACATGAAACACAACTCAAACACACGTGATTTACTTTTAATCTAGATCTAAAAGAGTACTTAGATGTATAGCCGGAAAAAAAAAGATATATATGGAACACTAAATACAAAAATATGCCCTAGTATGTAAAAAACAACCTTTGAGGTAAGGTACCAATATAAGATCTATTTTCTACACCCTCTATAGGCAACTCTTTCTCTCTACCATGCACATCAATGGAAAACTATCAACAAAGCTCCTTTTGCTGCACCCTTGTGCTCTGCTACAATGTGTAGGCATGCACCTAGGTATTCTATAAACTTCTAGACTTATACCTTACAAGGACAAGACTCCTATGTGTGTGTACTACTACTCTTACAAGAACAAGACTTCTATGTGTGTGTACTACTCTTAAATGTAAGGTCTTCTACAACTATATGCTTTGGACATAACTCAATACAAGCTCTAAAGAATTCCTTAATTCCTTTTGGTGAGACCTTTCATAGATGACCCTTCTAGATTGGCTGAATGGCCAACTAATCTATCAGCTAACAAAGTAGCCCGCAAATTGGTGACCTAGTATATCCCTACCTTGATCATACAACCTACTCTTTCCTATAAATAGGCCCTTGTCTATAGGCACCTATGTAGCATTTCCTACTCTAACCCTGATGATGTACTTGCACAATATTATAGATGTCTCTAGGGCCTCTAGCACTTGCATAGACTGCTCTTGGTACCTACTTGTGTGGTGCTACCCATGTCACATCCATGCTACCACCCACATGGAAGCCTCACCCATTCCCCCTCTAGGTTTGAACACAACCCCCTGAGATCTCCTCATTTGGGGGTTCATAGGTGGGGCAATGACTCTATTTCTCCAACAAGAGGCACCTATGAGCCCTTTATCCAAGATTAATCCTACCACTAATGCAAGACTATTGTTCCATCGAAGACATTGATTGGATCACACCCAAAAAAAAAAAACATATGTTGCCAGAAAGATTAGTTTTTCTCCACTTCCCCTATTAACAAAAAGGGAAGATCTTATCATGGATATTCTATAAACATTGGATAGAGTATCTAGCTAGAATGGGGTGTTGGTCTCACCTATGGTGTCATTTCAAAAGTCCCCTATCAAATTCTACCCATAGCGCCCTATTGACCTCATACCCTAGAAATCCTTTAGGCCTCACTCCTTTGATTACTATATCTACTCTTTCTTTACTGGTATCCACCACTTTATAAGTAAAAAGAAGCTAGGCTCTCTAGTTGCCACCCCCTGGGTAGTTCTTTATTAGTTCTTCCTTGGCTTCCTACAGGATTTGAAAATTGTCGCTTGTCTCCATTTTAGTTAGATTAATTATTAAGTTTCTTTTAACTCTTAAACCTATTGAGTATACTAGACATTTAAAAAAAAAGGAGACATCCTCCTCAAGATGTTATCTTATTTTAGTTGCCCAATGTTTTGATTTCATGTTCCCATTTTGGAGATATCCATATTCACATGAATCCTTACTTGATGGTTCGTTTATAGCTCAACCAACTATGATTATACGGGAGAGTAGGAGACGTTTACTTTGATTTACAAAGTATCTTACAAGAATCAAGCTCTCTGTGTGTGTGTGTGTCTCTCTCTCTTTCTATGTGTGGGGAAGGTTTGGTCGAATCTCTCTCTCACCTACTCTCCACATAGCGCTTCTACTTAGTTTGACATTCCAAGACAATGTTAGTGATTTAATCCCCATTTGAAATCCACTTTCCATGTTAATCTCATTCCATGGGTCATCCTGGTCACATCCTACAGAATAAGATCAATGTGAAACGTGGATCACATAAAATGTTATTTTTCCTTTCAAACGAATAGACCCTTTGGGAGAAACTTGTTAGCTTTGGCCTCTGACAAGCATCTCTCACTATTTGCTTGCTAGTTTTCTACTCCTTAACAATAGAAAATAAGGTAGGATCAAGGTGCTCAACCAAGAGAAGCTACAAGCTAGTGGAATCTCACAATAGTTGAAGAACCTCTCAACCACTAAATGTGTGGGAGACAAGGGCAAGACAGACAACAAATTATCCAACTTCAAGATTGAACTTCAATCCACATGACACAATTCATCTTGTGTGTGTTCTTATACAAGTATCTGGAGCTCACAAAGGGTTAATAAGCTCTCAAGGACTCGAAAAGTGGGAGACAAGGAAGAGAGACAAGAGCTTATCGAACTTTAAGATTGGACTTCATTCCACACCACACACTGTTAAGTCACATGTGTTCTCACCCATGTACTCTTCTTGCTTATATTTCATGGGGGTATTCCAATATCCCATCTCAATGCCAACATGTGGCACACATGTTGAGCATTGCATACTCACCTTCACTAATCACAAGATTACAAGGCATCTGGCAAGCAATGTGTTCAAATGTTAGTGTTACAAACATATATTCTCCTCTTACACTTAGAGGATTCCTTTTGAGTTGTCATGTGACATGCTTGCAAAGTTTCGCACCTCTCGATGTTTTTACAATCCTGTGAAAATGACATGTTTCATTGTAGTTATGCCATTTTTGTGTCAAGGAACTTGTAGGAAATAAGGAGCCTCATGAAAACCCTTCTTTCTTCAAAAGCTATGCTATTGCATTAATTGCTTTGAAGAATGTTATTGACTAGCAACCAGAAACAATGACAAGCTCAAAAAATGGGATTGGCATATGTTCCTGAGAAGAAACTATTGAAACAAAGAAGAGAAAAACTTTTCTGGAAGCCCACTTGTAGCTATAGAACCTCTTGGTAGGAAAAAAAAATGATGAATAGAATTGTTCTTCCTTGAGTGGAAAGTGTTGAAAAAGGCTCCTAAGAAAATGATGAAATCTGGGTGTATGGATCGGTGACATCATGAAGGTAAGCCCTGCATGAACTTATCAAATGATCCCACTATGGTGGATGCATGCAAGGAAGCTAGGATACATGAACTTATCAAATTATCTCACATTTCGGAGGGTCTATGCAAGGGAAATATGGGTGTATGGATCGGTGACATGAAGGTAAGTCCTGCATGAACTTATCAAATGATCCCACATTTTGGTGGGCCTGTGTATGGGAAATCTGAGCGTATGGATTGGTGACATGAAGGTAAGTATTGCATGAACTTATCAAATGATCCCACTGTGGTGGATGCATGCAAGGAAGCTGGGATACATGAACTTATCAAATGATCTCACATTTTGGTGGGTCTATGTAAGGGAATTATGGGTGTATGGATTCGTGACATGAAGGTAAGCCCTGCATGAACCTACCATCCCAAAAGTGGGATTAAAATACCATTGGGAAAGACTTTCTGGTAGACATCAAACCAATACCAAAAAATTCCCAACAATTAAGCAATTACACTGATGAAAATGTGGATAATATGCCTTCCCTCCATGGCAAACTAGAAGGAAGGGGATGTTTTTTGGCGAGCCTGCCCAAAAATGACGAGCATACTCTCTCTCTTCTCTCTTTGAATGTATGTTTCCCTCTCTCTAATGGCACATGTACTCTCTCTTCTTCTCTACTCCCATCTATCCAGTCATCCCTCTTTACACACTCCCAGTAGAACACGTCGCCATCGTCACGAGCGTGTGGCCTCACGGAGATGGCATGCAGGTCACGTGAGACGGATCGCACCGCGCAGGTCACGTGAGACAGATCGCACCGCGCAGGTCACGTGAGACAGATCGCACCGCACGTGGTGTGGAAAGAGGTTGTGAAAGAGCATGAGGAAGGCCTTTCACGTGTGTGGTCTTCCCTGCCATAGCAACACACAATAGCCATGATCATCGTTCGGCACAATGCCCTGCACCATCTCTTGGCCCTCTTCATCACCATCGCCATAGCCACTCTCTGCTGGTGCTGCTGGCGCAGAGGCCGACGCTCCTCCCCTTATCGCCATCGCCAGCCCCCCCTTCCTCCTCCCCCAGCTGCCCTCTCCCTTGCCTCTTCCCTCCACTTCCCCAACCTCCCCCCCCAACCCCCTCCCCTTCCCCCCCCCCCTCCCCCTCCCCACCTCCTCCTCCCTTTCTGCCTCGCCGACCAGCTCCTCATCAAGAACTCCGAGTGTGCCGTTTGCTTGAGCGCTTTCGAGGCCGACTCTTTGGTCACCGTTTTGCCCCTCTGTAGCCATGCTTACCACCCGCCTTGCATTGACCAGTGGCTCGAGTCGCACAAGGATTGCCCCATCTGCCGAACCCAAATTGGGTTTGACATGCCGTGATATGTCGGGTGTACGGCTACTAAATTAAAGAGGAGTCCCTCTCCATTCTTGACTCTGATCGTGTTTATACTGCGAGTCTCTTAAGTGGGGTTATCCATATCCGGATATTCAATTATGGAGATGGATTTGTTTAGTACACAGAAGTGACAGAACCAACATTGCTCATATCAAAGGCAGGCATACGACTGTGAAAAGTTACTCCGATCAACGAGGAAATCGGGAACCTCAGAAGTCAACAACTTGGGCTTCATGTTGCTTTATAATGTAAGGATTGTCGAATTCAATTTTCTGTATATTGTAGAGACATCTGGTTAAACGTTGGGAATGGCACTTTGATACATTGCATTAATGTTTAGAAGGTTCAGTTTGGAAGCCAGTGTATAGGAAACTTCGAATGATTTGCAAACTGAGAGAGAGAGAGAGAGAGTTCTTAAAAAAAGAAAGTGTGTGTGAGCGAGAGAGAAAGAACCAAAATAGAAGGGGGCCACATGGCGAAAAATGGTGTGGAACACTTTTTTAAGAAAAGTGTAACGATGCTGCCTGGAAGGTAGTGCTAACAAACATGCAATCGATGTAAAATGATTTTGTAAAACTGTGGGCGACACGTGGTGAATGGGGAAGACTGATACGCGTTGTTATTATGTCAAGCCAATGACTCCTTTTCCTTCATTGATCTATATTTTATCGAAAGTTTGCCTTAAGACCGGCAGAGGCATTCTTAGTCATCTTCACCCGTTTTGTGATTAATCAAAGAGATGGCTTGAGAGTTTTGCACCATAGTAGATACCAACTTGGTCTCCGCACCCCCTGCCCGCCCCCTTAGTACACCTGAACACTGCCTTAGAGAGAGAGAGAGAGAGAGAGAGAGATGTATTAACGTCCACGGGAGACCTATGGGACAAAGTACATAGAAAAGCAAACTCATACAAGCCTCAGTGGGCTGAAGCAAAGGGTGCGCTAGGGTCCTTGTTGAGTGCTAGTCTATGCGAACAAAATCATAATCATGAATAGAAATAGTCAACTGCAACTGGATAGTGGACCAGATCAATCTATCTAGTATGAAGTACAAATTGAAAAACAAGTCAGTCTCGGCGATGGGACTCAGAAACAAAATCAGAAACCGAAGCGTGGTACAGTGATGGCTCTCTGGTAGGCTACAAAGATATCTTGTATCTGTGTGTGTCGAGCTATCTCGCGCTGCGGTGGGGGACGTGGTCTCCTCACTCTCTGAACTCTTTGAGCTATGTCCAAAGTGACCCCTCGTTTCTGTCGGTCCCCCCTGAGGAAAGTTATGATAGGTCGGAGCTCAATAGAGTGTACTCTGGGGACTCTCTATCGCGCATGTGGTCTCTATGTCCCTCTCTTGGTGGTACCGTGTTAGTTGCTAATTCAGACCGATCTCATGTCGGCTAGGTTGGGCAAACACAAAGAAAATGCTCCTTTGTCTCAACCGCTGCGTACATAGCGTGCAGACCTGTTGCTCTCTGGGTATACCTGCTGCTCTCCGTGCCTTGATCCTCAATTGATGGGACGAGACCCGCATCTGACCCAAGGCCGACAATGGCGATCTTGTTTGGGGTCATGTTCTTGAAATCCTGCCGTTTGTCTTCAAAGAGATAGCTCACAACAGTTTGATGGATCTTTGCGACGGTATTTGGGGTGTCATCACCGGGGCGGGTCCCGATACAATTTGATGGTTTGGTCGAGCAGTCACAGCAAAATCTGATGGTGGACGTATGCGTGCCATCTTCGGAGAGCTGTGAGATATATCCTTTGGACGAAAAATAGTTAGTGTGTGTGTGTGAGAGAGAGAGAGAGAGAGAGAGAGAGAGAGAGAGAGAGAGAGAGAGAGAGAACACTATCCTCAGTGCATGGGATACTCCTCTGTCCTCGAGATGCTAGGGGTCTGATAATGAATTCCTCCTCCGATACTCTTAAGAAGTGGTCGCGGTAGAACTTGGTCTTGGTAGGAAGTTCTTGGTCCCCCCCAAAGTCCGGGATGTATGAAGTTGGAGGAGGTCTGACCGTATGATATGGTTGATCTCATCTTGTGGGATCGCGACTCAGGAGGTGCATCAATGCTGTATTGAAAGGAGGGAAGCCTTTTCATTTGGATACCGTGCCTGGCAAGCCATGTAGATATGCGTGCATACCATGTGTCTGCCCCGCTCTTTGTTGGCCGTCTGGATGACTCTAGGGCCAACCTCGGAAGTCTCCAGTGGGGGTAAGTCCCAGACTCTGTGGATGAAAGTCACTATCTAAAAGATGGCATCAACTTGGAGAGGTGTCATGGCGAACTCTGCCTGTACTATCTCATGTGGGACTGAGGGCTTACATCGGATCATCTTGGACCCCATCGTCACCTGTAGCCACTCGAAGCTCCTCCAGTCTGTCCTTGGGAGATCGCATCCCTAGAAGGGTGCTGCATACATGGTAGCCGGTTGCACCAGTGTGTCAAAAAGCCAGCCCTTCGTTGGTGGATCTTGAAAGTGCGCCTGGAAGCATTGTCGCTCTAGTCTAGCCAAAGCACTACGCCCTCGTGTGAGCCGTGCCTGGGCGGCATGGGTCATCGTGAAGATGGGTCCTGTGAAGACTGCTCCCAAATATGCGTACGACTACACTTTCTCCACTGGCTCGCCATGATAAGTGAAACTAAGTTGGCGAATCGCTGCTCATGAGGTGTTGAAGATCATAACCTTAGTTCTCCCAAGGTTGACCGTTAGGTCTCTCTCTGTGCAGAACACCTCTAAGGCCTCCAGATCTCTCTGCAGCCCCTCTGTTGAAGAGGATATAAGGACTATATCATCAGTGTATAACAATATGTGTATGAGGAGATTACCTAGTAATGAACCCTCGCCCCCCTAGGCGATCTATGAAAGATGTGATCTCATCGATGCAGAGTCCAAAGAGAGTCGGTGAGAGAGGGCAGCCCTGCTTCACCCCAATTGTGCTCTCGACCCAATCTGATAGACCACCTGGAGCACGGACCCTACCTCTGACTGACTCATATAAGCTCATCACACCCCAGATCAACGTCTCTGGAATTTGCATCTCTTGTAGTCTCTCGATCATACGGGATCGTGGGAGAGTGTCGAAAGCCTTTCGAAAGTCTACGAAACATGTGTAGACTTTTTGATGTTTGAACCTCGCCTCCTCAATGACAACCCTCAGAGTGAAAATGTGGTCTAGAGTAGAGTGCCACCTCCTGAATCTTGCCTGCCCTAGTGCTCGCTGTCGCCGTGCCTCTATGACTGTTGATCTCCCTCTCTAGTACCGATCCATAGATCTTGGCCAATGTGTGGCCAATCATGAGGGTGTGATAGTTCCCAGTGTCCATGAGGTCTCCTGCTTTGTGTATCGGCACGATAGTGGTGGTGCTCCATGCTGGTGGGAGGCCGTGACAAACTGCAAGGTTAAACATCTGTGCAAGAATCGGGGCTAGAGCCTCCTGCCCATGTGCCAAATGCTTTGTCTGTAGGCCCTCATGATCCTGATGCTTTCCGGTTGTGGAGACGGCGAATTGCAGCCCGCACATTCTGCATAGTGAATAGATGGCAGGTAGTGGGCCTGGGCATAGCGGACATGTCTGGCGGTGTTTGCCTTGGGACGTCATATATGGAGCATGCATATGTGTGCCATACTCTTGGATTAGTAATGGGGATGGGTGGCTTTCCCTCGGAAAGAAGTTCCCATCCAGTGGTCGGGTCTCCTCCTCGAAATGATCTGATGATCTCATCCATCCGGTGTGTGAGGAAGGCTCGTCTCTTGCGGTGTGTCAACCGTTGAAAGATCCGCTGTGCCTCGTATGATGTCAACTGACCCAAGGCTTGCTCCCGTGTGAGGTGGACTCACATCTCTCTACACTCATCATCAAACCAGGGGTTTTGAGGCATCTTCCCATCTTGTACCCGTGCAGATCGGGTCGTAGGAAAGGATTTGGTAGCAGCATCTTGTATCACTGTGACAAGGGTGGCTGAAGCGTGGGCGAGGTCTAAATCTCCCTCCAGTAGGGCCGGAAGCTCTCTGGCTAAGTGACACATACACTGGATCAAGGGCATGTTCAAAGTGGATCTGGGTACGGGCTGCGGTAGGAACTCTCCCTGTGACTGGCGTAGTAGCAAGAACATTGAAGGCCAGATATGAGTGGTTGGCTCCGAGTGGGGGGGGGTTACAATAAGGTCATGTATACGTGAGACAAAAGACAATGGGCCCAATAGGTAGTACACTATGCTGGTCCCACCTCCATGTGGGAAACATGTGAATCCCCCATTATAGTTGATGAGAGAGAGAGAAAGGTCACACCGCCTATATATCCTGTAATACTTCTGGTAGCAAGCTCAGCTCCTCTACTAATGGTCTAAATTTCGCCTAGCTGCTCCCTCTGAGACCAAGTGGTCTTGTTGGCATCCCATGAATCAGACCATGTCAAGATTGGCATCTCCTCTCAATCCCGACCTCCCTGTCCACTGCATTTTGGAAACAATCCTTTTCAAGCTTGGCAAATACGTGTAAGTATTCTTGATATTCAAGGGGAAGAGTGAAAAAAGTTTCTCCTTCCAAACCTTTCCTGTCCACTTCCAACGTCTTTTTCTAGGCTTTGCTCTAGAAACCAGCAAGCAAGCTTTGCCTAGGGCTTTATAGAAGGGGAGCTTAAATAACCATTTACTTGCTAGTGAGGCAGATTTAATGCTGCATGAAGGGATACCCAGGCGCCTTGCCAAGGCAAATAATGGAGTCTCCTCCCTCCTTGTTCTTCCATTCATAGAAGTCTGCTAAGTTCCCTCTCTAACCTGGTCGAATGAGACTTGTTAAAGTACCACAGGCTGCCCAGATATACCATCGCAACAACAATCACATATTTCAGAATATAGGCACAGATTGTCTTGTGGGATGCTATTTTGATGGATGCTTTGCACATGGATGCTATTTTATGCTGACAGACAACTTTGACACATTGTAGTTGATGCACTGATAGTGCTATTCTCTCTTGGATGAGACATTATTGATGCTTATGCCCATGGACGGTGTTTATGCTTGAGGAATTTGGCTCTTATTGGCATGGGGTTTGCCATTGTCTTGTCATTGCGGGTTGACATTTTCTTTTGAGCCAAATTTGCTCATATAGATGCATAGTATATGCACATGAGTCAGTTGCTTTGAGCTTAAGTTTTTGGTGATATTACCTTCCATATTTGGAGTAGGTTAGTCCAGACAGAAGGTCAGCTGTACAGGATGACAGGTAGCTGGTCTGGGTCAGCTTTGTCTGTGGTTGTCTGCAAATGCGCAGCGGGTCGGCCAGTCTGTGGGGGCCAATATAAGTCCTGCATAAAGGCCCACCTTGGGGTCCTTGGTAGTTCAGTAGTACAGTCCCTTGGCAGCAGGTCTTGAACAGGAAGAAGAGTTGTAAGGAGAGGTGTCGTGGCAGCACTTTGCCAGCCCTCTGAAGCTCCATAGGAGCACACAGACTGACATATGTTGGAGGTGTTCTACGGAGGTAGAAGGCAGCATATGGAGGTGCTTACAGCCCACATCTGGGAAGCATCTAAGCTGCGGGATGGTGATAGGTTTAGCACACCATTTTGTGTCAGGGTTTGCATATTATGGAGCGTTCTATAATACATTTTTGGGCTGTTCTACTCCATGTACATGCTCTAAGTATGTGTCAGTAATCTACTTCAGCGTGCAAGACGGAGTCAGATTTGTTTTGTGCATTGTGAGAACTGGGGGACAAATCTTCTGCTGCAGGAGTTGGCTATAGCTCTCTAGTTTTAGAGAGACATGAATAGTTTTTCTAACATTCTAGAGATTGGTTGAAAGGTTGAGATGATCTTGTGTAGACCTGAAACTGGCAGGCAACCATTTCTTGGGATGTGGTGTGCAGGGTGTACTAGACATCGATCCCATATAGGCTGAGGTATTCGCCTATGGGGGTGTGTTGAAGCATATGCTTCACCCCTCATGCAAAAACTACAAAATAGCTAAGGGGCCTAATAGTGGAGGCAACGCATCAATATGCTGGCATATGGGGGATTAATAGTTCCATATTTTTGTGGTGTGATGAAGGCACATTGGGCTCCTATCCTTGGATTCCCTTTTGGGATGACGAGCTTATAGGTGGCTAGGTGATTAGGCTTCTGTCACATCAGCCATAATCATAGGAGTCTATGGATTGGTTGTGGCGGGAGAGAAACCAGAGGGTTGGACTATCCTTGCATAAGTGGGGCCGAAAGGGATATGGTCCAGCAAAGGGAAGCCCATGGGAGGGCTTTAAAGGTTTCCTCATCTCCTGGGTGATGCATAGGTAGTCATCTTTCATTAGATACCCATCTTTCAAGGAATAGTGACTGGTAGACTGCCCTTCTTGCACTTGCTGTAAAATCTCACCAATAGTCACATTGTTCATTTGGGGTCTTTGAGACAGAGCATGTGCCACTTTGTTCCGAACTCCCGGAGTATGGACAATCTGAAAATGATACATTGACAGCATGTTTGCCCATTTCATGTGCTTCTCGGAGAGTTTTGTCTGAGTCAAAAAGTATCTCAGTCTTTGGTGATCTATTTTAATTGTAAAATCTGCACCCAAAAGATAATGCTTCCATGTATGGATGGCATGAATTACAGCAAGAAACCTCTTTCTCATAGATTCCCAGATATCTCTCTGCATCCCAGAGTCTCCTGCTCTCATAGGCCACTACATGACCATTCTGATGCAATGCAGCCCCAACACATTCCCTACAAGCATCACAATCCACATCAAATGGCTGATACAAATCTGGAACTATCAAGATTGGCTCTGTGGTCAGCTTCTTTTTGAGTGTGGTGAATGCTTTCTTTTGTGGAATTCCCCATCTGAAAGCTGGATTTTTCTTAGTAAGGTCGTGAAGTGGAGCGGCTATGTTCGCAAAATGCTTGATAAATCTTTTGTAGTAAGAACACAGGCCTAGGAAACTACAGACTTCATGCACAATCTTCAGCTCTGGCCATTCTTGAATGGCTTGGATCTTTGCTAGATCCATCCATATCCCATTTTTGGATATTATATTCCCCAAGTAATTGATCTCTTCCAGGAAGAATTTGCTCTTCTTGCTGTTTGCATACAGCTGGTGATTCCGCAGCTCTTGGAAAACTGTAGCAAGTTGTTCCTTGTGAACTTCTTCAGACTTAGAAAAGACAATAATGTCATCGAAGAAGGTACCCGTGAATTGTCTGTACGGTCAGAAGATACGATCCATCATTCTATTGAAAGTAGCTGGGGCATTAGTCAATCCAAAAGGCATCACTAGATACTCATACAACCCAAAAGTAGTGCCGAACGCTGTCTTATGCACATCCGGAGGCTGTATCCTCACTTGGTGATAACCACTATTTAAGTCTATCTTGCTGAAAACTGAAGCCCCATTTAACTAGTTCAGCACTGTTGGGGTAAAGGCACATTGCCAACCTTTCATTAAAAGATAGGACACCTATGACTGTCTTAAGACAGTCATAGGGTAAACCTAATCCTAATAAAACACAACTGAGTTTGTGATGTGGCTCATCACTTCACACCCGCACATCTTGGAGTTCTCTCTCTCTCACTCTCTCCCTCTTGCTCTCATTCCCCCTTCATGGCCCTTCAACTGGTATCAGAGCCATTCCCCTCCACTCCCTAGCCAGCGCCGTACGTCGTCCGTACATCTGTACGGACGAGCTTCGTCGATCAGGGCGCAGGCGGCGCAGCAGATCAGGGCGCAGGCGGCGCAGCAGATCAGGGCGCAGGGCAGCAGCGTGTCGAGCAGCAAAGGCGGCGGTTTTTCTTTGCATTGCGCAGGTCAGGGCGGCGCAGCATCGCGCCACCTAGCAGGGAGCAGCACATCGGTGCAGCGCACAGGAGCTGCCGCAGGCCTCCTTCGCGCGCCGTACATCTGTACGGCCGTACAGTCGTACGGTGGCCGTACGTCCGTACATCTGTACGGACGGCCCTCTTCAACTGGTACAGATTACTGTACTGTACGTTGACAGGTCCTACAGCAGGGAGCTGCTTCTGATTTTGTGCAGCAGGGAGGTACATTTTTCGGTTTTTTTTTGGGATCTGTGTCAGAAGAAATTTTTTTTTCTCCTTGGATCTGGCTGTTGTACAAGTACAGCAAGTACGAAAGTACAAAAGGCATTTTTGTTTGGGGAAGAAAGAGAGGTGGAATAGCATTCTGCTCTTCATTCCTCTTGATTCAGGGTCATTTTTCAGTTCACAAAACTGTCTTATCTTGAAAGTACAGCAAGTACTTTCATTCATCTCGTGCTTGAGGTGAAGAGAACCACCGTGTGTGGTTGATTGCACAGTTATTCTGTTCTGGGAATGTAATGCCTTGATTTTACAAGAGGACATATGCTTTTACTGGGTTTGAATCTCAGTTCACAGGTGAGCAGATCATAGGGCTTTTACCCGGAAGGTGATGCATTGTATGCCTTGAGGCAGTGTGGTGCCAGAGTGCACACATTTGTCTTGATTTCGGCAGTGTTGAGGTGACATTTTCTTGCAGGTCACATTTCTTGTGCAACACTCAGAGAACTTCAGTTGAGCCACGCTTGGCCAGGGCGCATCGAGTTTACTCGGTCCCTAACTGTCCATCGTTGACAGTGCTCAAAAGGTTCCTCATTGAGTATTTGTATGTTGGGATCTGTGTATGTCATTTCTACACAGGGCAGTATATGCATTACACTGGTGGATGATTTTGTCAGAGAGATTTTCATATTGCATGCTACCTCAGTGTTGAGGTGTTCTCTACTTGATTCAGGTGTCAGATCAAGGGGCTTTTGCCCAGACTTTGTTTGATAGCACTTGGGTTACCGACAGAGATCTTCAGATGCATTTTCTCCCCTTGGTATAAGGGTGATTGCTTGGGATTTATCCCATTTTCTGTTGCAGGTTTTGTGACAGGCTGAAGTGTCATTTTTTTTTGGGTGTTTGCCAAGTGGTTTCTGCAATTTAACTCAGTGCAATACCTCATCTGAGGTGGGAGAAGTGATCAGTACAGTCAGTACAGCAGTGTTTACAGCAGTGTTTGTGCTTTGTCAGATGATTATGCACTGTTAAGCACTTGTTGAGCAGCTGCAGCAGTCTGAAATTACTGTTTTTTATGCCTCTTTGAGCACGGTACAGTGTGTCAGAAGGTACAGTATTTGCAGGGTCATTTACTGTTTTGCTGCAGATTTTCCTGACAGTAAAAACAGCACCATTGAGAGTGCTTCTGGCTCTTGAATAGAGCAGGTTTTTTCTGAGAAATCAGAATTTTTATTCAGCTTCTTTTTTTACTTCCAGGGAGTCAGGTACTTTCCTTATCTGATATGGCATCAGGGGGAAGTGATTCTTCGATTCTGAACATAAAGAAACTGGAAGGAGCACACAACTATGCATTATGGGCAGAACAGTGCTTGAATGTACTTCTGTTAAAGAAGATTGCTAACCCCATAAGGGTGAAGGGTGTCAAGCCATCTGACATGGCAGCTGATGACTGGGAAGAGCTTGATTTGTCTGCGAGGGCAGCTATCATGCTCACTATTTCAGACACTCTTGTGTTCAATGTACAGGCTGAAAAGACCTCTTATGGTCTATGGCAAAGACTAGAAGAATTGTATGCCCAAAAGAGCTCAGCCAGTAAGGTTTATTGGCTGAAGAAGCTGGTCGATCTTCGCATGAAGGAAGGTACAGCTATGACCTCACACTTGAGTGAGTTCAATGCCATCTTTACACAGTTGATTGCACATGGGTTGAACCTTGATGAGGAGTTCAAGGCTACTTTCTTGCTGTGTACCCTCCCCGAGAGTTGGGACACTTTCAAGACCACCCTGTCAAACTCGAATGTCACTCTTATTTATGCTGATGTAGAGAGCTCTCTCCTTATGGAGGAGATGAGCAGGAAGAATAATGCGGGCAGCAAGTCTTCAAATGCTTTGCAGGTACAGGATAGAGGCAGGACTCAGCAGAAGGGGAGATCTGCTAGTAAGTCCAAATCCCGCAGTCAGTCCGGTGACAAAAAGGACATTGAATGCTTTTATTGTGGCAAGAAGGGACATGTGAAGTCTAAGTGCTTCAAGTTCATACGGGATCAAAAAGCCAAGAAGGCTGAATCAAAGGATGCAGGAAATGCAAGCAAAGGCAAAGGCAAGGCCAAGGCAGATGACTTGGATGCAGTGAATGTTGCAGCAGAGGATAGTGACAGTGACATACATGATGTTTTATGCTCTTCTGCTGTAATAGCACATGCTTTGGTTATTGATGGCCATGACATGCACACCTGGCTCTTGGATTCAGGTGCCTCTTTTCATGTTACTCCTGATAGGGAGTGGTTTACTTCTTACATAGGTACTCATGGAGTTGTTCATCTTGGAAACAACTATGCATGTCAGACTGCAGGGATTGGCAGTATACAGATAGTATTTCCTGATGGACGCATATTTATGCTTGATGGTGTCCGCCATGTGCCGCAAATCAAGAAAAATCTGATTAGCACTGGCTTATTGGATGACAGTGGTTACCACACCACATTTGGGGATTCCTTGGGTGATTACTGATGGCCAGGCTGTAGTGGCTGAGGGTTTTAAGAGTGATACCTTGTACCCTCTTTATGTTTCCAGTGTGGGTAATCATGTTGTTGCCATAACCGAGCTGCCAAAGGTTTCATTGTGGCATAGCCGGTTGGGACACATGTCTGTTAAAGGAATGCAAGAACTGTCACGTTTGGGTTATCTGCCGCCTCTTTCTTTTTCAGATTTGCCTACTTGTGATCATTGTATATTTGGCAAGCATTCTGTGACTCCTCGTAAGAGGAGAACTCCCCAGAATAGAGCACCACTTGATCTAGTGCACACTGATTTGTGTGAGATGCCACAGTTATCACTAGGGGGTGCAAAATATTTTATTACTTTCATTGATGATGCCACACGTAAGGTGTGGGTCTATTTCTTGAAGCATAAGGGAGATGCCTTAGATGCTTTCAAGAAGTTTGTTGCTCAGGTTGAGAATCGGACAGGACGCAGGTTGAAATGCCTCAGGTCCGATAATGGGGGTGAGTATTTGTCACATGCTTTTGTGCAGTTTTGCCAAGCTAAGGGCATCAAACAGGAACTCACAGCCCCTCATAATGCATCTCAAAATGGTGCAAGTGAGCGTATGAATCGAACTATTCAGGAGAAGTTTCGATGTATGTTGTCTTATGCTGCATTACCCCATGGCTTTTGGGCAGAAGCCGTGCAAACAGCAGTTCACATTATTAACAGGTCGCCAAACAAGGCTTTGGAGTTGAAAGTGCCAGAAGAGGTGTGGTCTGGCAAGCCACCTTCATATAAGCACTTACGTGTATTTGGCTGCGAGTGCTTTGCTCATGTACGCAAAGAACTACGCACCAAACTGGATCCAAAGTCTATCAGATGCATCTTTATGGGTTATGGTGACGAAGGTGAAATGGGGTACAGGTTATGGGATCCCGTTAAACGGAAGATTATACGCAGCAATGATGTCATCTTTAAGGAGGATAGTGTACACAAGGAACCCGTGCAACCTGTGGAATACAGGAGGGTTATTTATGATGATGTTGGACAGCAAAGAATGCCCATTTATTTGCAGCAGCAGGCTGCTGCAGATCACCCTGTTCAAGAGGGTATACAGGCTGAAAATCAGCCAGATAATTTTGCCAATGATGCACCACTGGATATGCCAGCAGATGGGGCTGTAGAACAGCCAGATATGGTGGTACAGCCACCTGTCATGCATGAAGAACAGGCTGGACAGCAGCCTAATCCGGAACATTTTGTTAGGAGGAGCTCCCGTGTACAACGGCCTCCTGCCAGGTTTGTTCCAGGAGCCAATAATGTGGCTGATTTTATCATGCTGACAGATTGTGGTGAGCCTTCCAGCTTCAAGGAAGCTATGGGAAGAACGGAGAAAAAGAAGTGGGAGAAAGCCATGCAGTCAGAAATGGACTCCCTACTTCAGAATGATACATGGGACTTGGTGCAGTTACCTGCAGGCAGAAAAGTTTTGCCATGCAAGTGGGTTTACAAAGTCAAAGTGGATTCAAATGCTTTACCGAGGTATAAGGCCAGATTGGTTGCCAAGGGATTTAAGCAGGAGAAGGGCATTGACTTTGATGAGATATTTTCCCCTGTAGTCAAGATGACTACTTTGAGAGCAGTGTTAGCTCTTGTTGCTCATGACGACATGGATTTATGTCAGATGGATGTGAAAACAGCCTTTCTTCACGGAGATCTCCATGATGAGATCTATATGAGTCAGCCAGAGGGATATGCTGTTAAAGGGAAAGAGCAGCTTGTGTGTAAGCTCAAGAGGAGCTTGTATGGAATCAAGCAGGCAAGGGAATGGTACAAGAAGTTTGATGCCTTCATGCAGTCCCAAGGGTATCATAGGTGTGAGACCGATCATTGCTTGTACACCAAACGGGCAAAGGATGGCAGTCTGATGCTACTCATTCTATATGTGGATGACATGCTTATTGCCAGTAAATCTCAGCATGAGATTAGTGCTTTGAAGAAACAACTGCATAAGTCTTTTGACATGAAAGACTTGGGTGATGCAAATCATATTCTTGGCATGCGGATTACTCGTGACAGGTCCAAGGGACTTTTGTTTCTGTCACAGAAAGAGTACATTGACAAAGTACTGCAGAGGTTTAAAATGGAGGGGGGGAAGTCTATTAGTACCCCGTTGCCTCCACATTTAAAACTCAGCAGTAAGGACAGCCCCAAATCAGATTATGATAAGGCTGAAATGGCCAAGGTTCCGTATGCATCTGCAGTTGGTTCTTTGATGTATGCCATGGTTGCCACTCGTCCGGATATTGCTTTTGCGGTGGGAGTCATCAGCAGGTATATGGCAAATCCAGGCAAGCGGCACTGGGAAGCAGTGAAAGGTGTCTTGAGGTATCTCAAGGGTACCAAAGACTTGTGCATATGCTATGGTAGGCAAGATGCATTGGTGCATGGTTTTACAGATTCAGACTATGCAGGCAATGCAGATAACCAAAAGTCTACTACCGGTTATATTTTCACATTTGCAGGAGGTGCTATATCATGGGTGTCTCGGTTGCAGAAATGCGTTGCACTGTCAACCACAGAAGCTGAATATGTTGCAGCCACTGAGGCCTGCAAGGAAGCAATATGGCTTACTCGGCTGGTGGGAGATTTGGGCATTACAGGAGATATGCCAGTTTTGCATTGTGATAGTCAGAGTGCTATCATGTTGGCAAAGAATCCGGTCTTTCATCAAAAGACCAAGCACATAGAAGTGAAATATCATTTCATCAGGGAGGTACTGGAAGACAAGCGACTTGAGCTTGTGAAAGTGCATACTGATGATAATCCTGCAGATTTGCTCACTAAGAGCTTGCCTACAGAGCGGTTTGCACATTGCCGCCACATCATGGGATTAGGATGAGACCATTCTTATTTTATGGTCTTGTATACAGTAACTGTATATTGCTGTAATTTTTATTCTTTTCTCCCCTTTAGGCACATTGGCCTTTAGGTGGGAGGTTGTTGGGGTAAAGGCACATTGCCAACCCTTCATTAAAAGATAGGACACCTATGACTGTCTTAAGACAGTCATAGGGTAAACCTAATCCTAATAAAACACAACTGAGTTTGTGGTGTGGCTCATCACTTCACACCCGCACATCTTGGAGTTCTCTCTCTCTCACTCTCTCCCTCTTGCTCTCATTCCCCCTTCATGGCCCTTCACAGCACATCATCAATGTGTGGAATAGGGAATCTATTCTTTGATGGCCATTTTTAGTGCGTGGTTATCGATGCACATACGGAATGAACCATCTTTCTTTAGTACAAGCAATACAGGGGAGCAAAAAGAAGAAAAACTGGGATAAATCAGTCCCTTGGACAACAAGTCTTGCACTTGGGCCATAATCTCCTCTCGTTGAGTTGCACTAACTCTGTATGGGGGCCTATTAGGTGGTTCATTGCCAAGAATTAGTTCTATGCCATGATCTTCGGGTCTCTCAAGGGGTAACTCCCCTGGCAAAGCATCAGAAAAGCAATCTTTAAAATTATCAAGAAACTGAAATTTATTTTGATCTACCTTACTTATTTCAACATGCATTTCAACATCTCTCTCTTTTACAAAAATCATGTAAGTTGAAACTGCAGACGTTATTTCTTTTCCAACATAAGTATTTGATACAATGGGAATAGTTTCCCCTCTATTCCTAGCAACCACACGTTTCCCACAAAACATCTGGTTAGCATCTAGAGACCTGCCCAACTCCTCCGTCTTTATTCCCAGCCTTAGGGCTAAATCCTCTGATATAAAGTTATCTATAGCCCCTGGATCAAATAAAATCAGCGCTTGCTGGTCTCTGGTTTTGCCCCATGATAGCAGCAATTCTCATTCCTCCGGGTTTGAAACACGACCCAATACATTAGGAATTCCTCCCGCCATTGGTTTGTGCGGTCCCCATGGATTCTCTGCCTCTTTCCACTTCGGAGTTGAAGGCTTTTCTGGGCACTGGGCAGCCACATGCCCCTCTTCGCCACATCTGAAGCATTTACGCTCTTTTCTGCAAGTTTTAATCTATTCAGGGGTAAACTGTGATCTTCCCTTATAGGGGTGCTTGGTTTCCCCTTGGCTTTTGAGGCTGAAATGCCACTCTTTGATTCTTGGGACGGGTTTGAAACACGACCCAGTACATCAGGAATTCCTTTTGCCATTGGTTTGTGCGGTCCCCGTGGATTCTCTGCCTCTTTCCACTTCGGAGTTGAAGGCTTTTCTGGGCACTGGGCAGCCACATGCCCCTCTTTGCCACATCTGAAGCATTGACGCTCTTTTCTGTAAGTTTTAATCTATTCAGGGGTAAACTGTGATCTTCCCTTATAGGGCTTTTGTGCTTGGTTTCCCCTTGGCTTTTGAGGCTGAAATGCCCCCTCTTTGATTCTTGGGAAACTCTCGTCTCAGACTTGGGGGTCACTCTCCTTTTATCCCCCGGTATCCTCTTGTATATCCTCTCTAGCATGTTGGAAAGGTCACCTCCCCATCTATGAGGGGAGCGTGGGGGAGGGAGACCTAGGGCAGGATGTGCCCAAGAGAAAAGAAACAGAGGGGGCTGCCACATGGGCAGCACCTCACATCAAAGAGACCAGCATGGCTGCAACGGACGGAACTTGTGGAAGGAGCGGATGGCGGGGACAACAAGTCCTGGATCTAACCTGGCAGGAAGTCAGTCAGGAGCAGCAGACATGGCGGGGGATTGCACAGATAAAGGCGCCTATGTGGAGGGCATCTGTGTGCAGATGGACAGCCTGCAACAGAGCCTACAGGTGGCGTAACCATGGAAGGGAGCAGCAGCACCTGGGTCGGCCATTGGCTGAGGCTGGTGGGTCTGGTTGGAGCCAGCAAATCAGGCCTGGAGATGGGCTGGCCAGGGGGGCTGAATCCTGCAATACATGGAGGGCTTTATGCCCTGGAACAAAGACTGCAAAAGGGCCTAGGAAAGACCCTTTTATAGGGCACTGGTTGGGCTGGTAGGTGCAGCCAGCCAGTCGGTTTTTAGGGCAGACAGAAAGTCGGCCAGGAAGGGGTCAGCCAGTCGGTTTTTGCAGCAAGCCTTGGGGCCTATAAAAGGAGAGGCCTTGGGCCTCACAATTCATCCAGCAAGTCAGCAAACATAGGAGCAGTAGAAGCCTGATCTTTGGGCCTACATCCAGGAGGCAAAGCAGGGCAGAGTTGCTGCAGACTGAGCTCACTTGGGGCTGAAGCCTTGGCTGTCTACTAGGGCAGCAAGGTGCTGAGATCTTTGGATGGAAAGTCTACTTACGCTTGAGGTGGAGCACGCGGGCTCGAGTCTAGAGACAGCTGGCAATAGGAGAAGTACCTTGTGGTAAGATCAGAGGACCACACCATTGGTGGGACTCTGGATCTATCTCTTTTGTATTGTGTCCATAGCTTTGGACGGAAATATATTATGTTGGTGTCTTCTATATCTAGTTGGTTCATTGTCTATTGATGACTCTGCACATCTATCTCGATTTCTAACATGGTATCAGAGCCCAAGTAGGAGGCTCACAGGTGTGGGAGCCTGAAGGTCCCTAGGGACCTTGTTGAAGGACGACCCCGATTCAGAAGCTCTTGGGAATCGACTTCCACGACTGGTGGACAGTGCCCTTGCAAGAAGGAGGGTGACTCAGGTTCAGTCAGGTGCGTTAAGAGTCTGGTCTACTGAAGGTTGAGTTTTGTTTGACTTTGCTGTGTGGTTTAGCAGTAGAGATGTCGATCTCTTCATCCTCTTCAGCCCCTGCTCTTCCTTCCTCCTCCCTTAGATTTCTTTCTTTCACCATCCCTAACTTTGGAGAGTCTGGGAAACTGGATGGGTCAAATTACCCAATTTGGAAGGTGAAGATCCGGAGTCATTTAGTGGCTCGGGAGTTGTGGAAATTGACAACGGGAGTGGAGGCGAAGCCGGAGGATATGGTGGATAGACAAAAGAATATACTCATGACAGTAGACGGAGAGGAGCTCGAAGCTTGGGAAGAAAAAGATGCCCATGCCCTAGCATTGATCATAGGGACTACGGCGGACTCTGTGCTTGCCCACATCTAGATGGTCGAGACGTTAGTAGAGGCGTGGGTCAATCTGAAGGATCTGTATGAGACAGACCACACATCCTGGATCTTGCTTCTTCAGCATCAGCTCTACAACCTTGATATGGATGAAAGAGATTCGGTACATGACCACTTGACGAAGGTCAAGGTGGTGAGGGATCAATTGGCATTAGTTGGTCAGAAGGTGGACTCGTGTCATTTGGCCTTGATGGTACTGAGTAGGATGCCTTGCAGTTTCAAAAGCTTTGTTATTACCGTGACAGCAGGAAGAGGACCAAACCTCCGACTTTTGAGTTGGGTCCATTACAGCTACAGAAAGAAGCTAGGGAGAAGCTCTACAACAACGATAAAGATGACAAGACACTACTGGTGAAGGATTACGTTGGCAAAGGAAAGGGCAAGCCTAACAGTGGCAAGTCCAAGAAAGACGACTTTGATGACGAGGACACTTCCAAGAGGAAGCAGAAGAAGTGCAAAAAGAAGAAGGCGGATTAGAAAAACAAAAGGAAGGAGTCCGATTCAAATTCAGAGGGTGACATAAAAGCCAAAGCAAATGTGGTAATCGAAGAGCTGTTCTTGGTGACATCTCCGTTTGTTACTGAGGTCAGATATGCCGACCTAGAAACCATAGTGATGATGTCTGACATTGAGATGTGGGTTGACGAGGAGTCAGATACCTTTGTGAAGGTGAAGAACAGCATGGAGTGCTTGGTATCTTCGAGGTGCTTGGCTGTTGACACTGACAGGAGGGTGAATTCCATGGAGTGCCCTGGGGCCTCATGTTCAAATGGATGCTGTACTTCAGAAGGGGATAGTGCAGAAGGGGATAGTATAGGATTACATAGGCTATTGGGATGTGCCTCGGTGAGGTGCATGGTTTGCTTTCAGAGCAAGCACACAGGCGGTACAATGATTTGGTATGTACTTGATGTTCTTCATTTGAGTCTTTATAGCATGCTGTGGAGAGAGACTGCTCTTCATTTGTCTTAAGTAATGCGAGATTGGAAGGAATTGGCCTTCGTCATCAACGTGTTGTCATTGGGCCGAGATGTGTTGGTGAGAGGGGGTGTTGGAAAGGTCACCTCCCCATCTGTAAGCCCCCATATGAGGAGAACGTGGGGGAGGGAGACCTAGGGCAGGATGGCCCAAGAGAAAAGAAAGAGAGGGGGCTGCCACATGGGCAGCACCTTACATCAAAGAGACCAGCATGGCTGCAACGGACGTAACTTGTGGAAGGAGCAGATGGTGGGGACAGCAAGTCTTTGATCTAACCTGGCAAGAGGTCAGTCAGGAGCAGCAGACGTGGTGGGGGATTGCATAGATAAAGGCGCCTATGTGGAGGGCATCTGTGTGCAGATGGACAGCCTGCAGCAGAGCCTACAGGTGGCACAACCATGGAAGGGAACGTCAGCACCTGGGTCGGCCATTGGCTGAGGCTGGTGGGTCTGGTTGGAGCCAGCAAATCAGGCCTGGAGATGGGCTGGCCAGGGGGCTGAATCCTGCAATAAATGGAGGGCTTTATGCCCTGGAACAAAGATTGCAAAAGGGCCCAGGAAAGACCCTTTTATAGGGCACTGGTTGGGCTGGTAGGTGCAGCCAACCAGTCGGTTTTTAGGGCAGACTGAAAGTTGGCCAGGAAGGGGTCTGACAGTTGGTTTTTGCAGCAAGCCTTGGGGCCTATAAAAGGAGAGGCCCTAGGCCTCACAATTCGTCCAGCAAGTCAGCAAACACAGGAGCAGAAGAAGCCTGATCTTTGGGCCTACATCCAGGAGGCAAAGCAGGGCAGAGTTACTGCAGACTGAGCTCACTTGGGGCTGAAGCCTTGGCTGTCTACTAGGGCAGCAAGGTGCCGAGATCTTTGGACGGAAACTCTATTTACGCTTGAGGTGAAGCACGCGGACTCGAGTCTACAGATAGCCGGTAGATAGGAGAAGTACCTTGTGGTAAGATCAGAGGATCACACCATTGGTGGGACTCTGGATCTCTCTCTTTTGTATTGTGTCCATAGCTTTGGACGGAATATATTATTTTGGTGTCTTCCATATCTAGTTGGTTCATTGTCTATTGATGAGTGCACATCTATCCTATGCACATAAGTTTAAGAAGTTTGTGATTCCTCACCCCCCACACACAGTGTGAGCTCTTGGGCTATTCTATTAGTCTTCCACTGTGCGTACCCAGGTTGCCTACGTTCGACGTACGTTCCGTACGGTTGCCTGTTTTTTAGGGTTTCGTTCGATCAGGTTTTTCGTTTTTTGACCATTTTTGACCGTGGGGCCCAGCCTCTCCTCCAAACCTGCATATATACCCCTCTTACCCCTCCCCCTCTCCACCAAGCACTCTTGCCTCTCCATTACCCTAGCCATCAAGTAGCCCACTGTCCACCTCTCCCTCCCCCTCTCCCTCCCTATTCCTCTCCATCTCCCTCTCCCTCTCTCCTCTCCATCTCCATCTCCATCTTCCTCTTTCTCTCCCTCTCCCTCTCCCCCTCCCTCTCCATCAAGCTCCCTCTTCATCCCCCTCCTCCATCACTTCTCCATCTCCATCGATCTCCATCTCCATCAAGCTCTCCCTCCATCTCCCTCGGGCCTCTCCATCAAGCTCTCCCTCCATCTCCATCTCCCTCTCCCTCTCCATCAAGCTCCCCCTTCATCTGCTTCCAAAGGGGAACCGCATTTGCTTCCACCGTGTGTTGGAAGAGGGACTCCTTGGTCAAACCTCTTTTTTGGTGGGAGTCTTTTGGGTACCAATTGCCCCATCTACAAAAAGTAGCTATGAGGATTCTTGCATAGGTAATTAGAAATCTAAAGTTAGAACACGTTACACTCTAATATTTAAATTCATACCTCTAGGCTCTTCAATCTTGAAATCGTTTACTTAACATTGATGTTTGAATCTTGATGTGCATTAGGATTGCTCCTCTGGTGCGTGTGAGAGGAATTGATCTGCCTACTCTCTCATTCACACAAAGATACGCAACAAGCTTAGCATAAAACAATTGGAGCGGCTTATTTATTGTCGCTCTAACTTACATATGTTAGGTAATATGGCTAGACAGGTAGACTTTTCAACTTCCTATATTGCAAACTCATATTTGCTTTCCATATCAGGAAGTTGTAACTACAGTCCACATGTCAAAATTTCCAGTAAATGTGGATGAGTGCAAGCTATCGGCAGATAAGCTTAAAAGTGTTACCAGAGAGCGCAATCCAGAGCAGGATCAGATTTTCATGAACCTCTACTTGGAGCTGGAGGAGATAGATCGACGAGTGTCACACACTCGCATTGGGAGAAGGGTCACCACTCTAGTTGGTGGCACTCGTGGTAGCAGAGCATTCATAGCCCGTATCAGGACATCTGTGCCATTGACTCACCGAACCTATGTGAGGCGTGACTTCGGGAGCATATCAACCACATCCGTGCTGATGACACCTTTGTGGCTAGAGAGCGGGAGTATGATGAGGAGGGCAATGTTCTTAGTGAGGGTGACTATGGTGAGGGGTCTCATGGATCCTCATCATTCTCTAGTGAGAGTGATCATAGTAGTGATGGGAGTACTTAGAGGCTAGGACCTAGGGCCTAAGCCCTAGGCTCTTGCCTGTAGTAGTAAAGATTTTTGTAAAACTTTTTCCATCTATATTAGACCTTGGTCCCCCCTTTTGTACTCACTACTTTATGTCACGAATCATGATATATCTTCGTCATGGACATGTTTGTGTTTCAACTTACTCTAAAACTCTAAAATATCCCTCTTTTTTTTTTGTATCGAATGTACCATTGGACGTACACCTAAGATTTTTTAGTTCGTTTAATACCGCACTAATATCGAATGGCACGCATCAAACGTGATCGTACGTGTCAACCATGTGCGTACCCTCTGTTGGCCGATTTCTAACATAGCAATGGGCTTTCCTTTACTTGTATTTTTCCATGCTCTCAACAAATATCCTCTCTGTCTTTGGACTCGTCACTATAAAATGAGATTTTTTCATTCTAACAAAAAGCTTTATCGCAATGTTTACTTCTTCGTTATTAGTTTGAGTTCTTGGATTTGTCCCTAAATTCGACTCTCCTTTTTTGCAACATGATCTTGCCTTTCGATTCCACTTCTTTGAAACTACCCCTCTCGAACTTGATCTCCAAGGTCCATCCTTTGGATCCTAATCTCCGAAGTTACTTTCCTAATTCTTGTGATGGACCTTTGTTTGGAAGAAAGAGGAGGCGATTTTTTAGTAAACGAAATGGAGAGGTAAAAAGAAATTTGTCACATTTTAAGGTCCTTAAGTCGAGCTGACATTGCGGCTTCTCCTTCAGTGGAAAATTTCCCCATAGCTCTTTCTATACAATTTCCTTTTGGTATCTAAGCGATGGTTACATCGTTTTTTCTTTTTTTGGGCAGGTTGTGTCGAAGTTAGAGTATCTGCATATCGATAGAGGTGATGCAATGTTGCTTATGAAAGCTCGATGCCTTCCATCCATTTCATCACCACAACAGACATACAATCCAAGAATGAGAAGATACAAGATAAGGTAGGTGAGGGAGTTGGAAACCGTGCTTTCTATCTCATGTGTGAAAGACTTTAAGGTTAACCACTTCACCATCTTATAATGAGTGCACATTATTTATGCTCAGTTATCACTGTCACACTTGGTTAGGAAATTTGAAAACCTGAACCCATGGAAATGTTTTGGGGTTCCATCAAATGGAAGTTAGTGTACTCTTTTCATGATATAAATATCACACCAATCCAAGACCATGCTAGAACATGGAGTGAAGAGCTTGGGGAAATACCAAAGGTTCAAACTACTCCTAGACATAGCTATCTACTAATCCCCACAAGAGAGAACTTATTGTGCAATAAAGAAACTAATCTATAGTGCATATTATTATTATGTGAGTGTGAATATATAGTGCTACCATTTTATGGCCACATATCAAGTTTGGGAACCCATAAAGTATAACATCAACATTAAAGATCATATAGAGTGAAAATGTAAAAATGTGCATTATAATTATGTCCACATTCCATTGGCATGAAATGGATAGGCATCGGATTGCCTCTATTCAAGTAGATATATATCAATGAAGCTCTAGCATATGCAAGATATGTCAGTGAAGAAGTATCAAAGCCATATATAGTACACAAAGAAGGATCTCTATTTTTTTGTCTAACCTAAATGGTCCCAAAATGAGCTCCATTTTTTCCTAATGCTTGGTCAAGGACGACTTCACTTCAAGGTGAAAACGCTTCTCTTCACACATAGAGACATCTATATCATAGGTATATATGCATCATTGTTTGTCTCAACATCGTTGTCATTTGGGACTCCCATTGTTGGAATCAGATATACAAAGATTTTCTTCATTTTTCTTTATAAAAGTCTCCATTCCTTCACTATCCTGTTCTCTTCAACCTCCAATTGCTCCACATACCCACTTCTTTATCCACCTTCTCTAAAACCAACATTCTTACACTAACTAGTCTTATCTTTGACATCTACCTCAAAATCATTAGATTTATTGGTTATATTATATCCACCTCTTCAAAGTAGCATGTCACAGTGGTCACAATGGGAGCAAATTTTACTTGGTTGTAATTGCTGAACCCATCCAGGAAGCTATATACTTATAACCCATCTACCCATTCCAAAACTGTTTTTATCAACGGTTGGGATAATGGTCTTTGATTGTAGTTGCATTGATGTTCTAAGATTCACAAACTTTTTGAGATTCTTGTTCTTCTTTGTTACAATCACAGTTGGTGACACCCAATCGGTGTGCTTGATTTCACAAATGAAAAACGAGCATCTAGTAATTTTTCAAGTTCTTTATAGACATGGGTGTCATAGTTTGGGTTTGTCCTAGATGGTACGCATACCTTATGTTTGGAACGTTTCCTATACGTATGGTATGTAGTGCAATTTAAAAAAAAATCCCTTTTATTTACTTGTAGGACCAAGCCATGTAGTCTCTCTATCAGTAAGGCTTTTAATTCTTTTCTTCTCGTGTGAATTATTCACGAGTGTACAAAGGATTTTCTTCTTCTTTGTCCTAAGCAAGATTTGATTTTCTTTTTTGGGTTAGTTCTTCATAAACTAGTGTTTACCTTAGGTTATCTGTTTCTTTGGGTTTTGACTCTCTTATTGGTCTAGGCATTGCTATTGCTACATCTCCCCTTATATAGTTTCTGCAATAGTCATGAAATTCTCTTAAGCTCTCATAGCATTGTTTGACACTTGCATGATGATTATTATTAGTGATTTTTGTGGAAGATGATTGATCCATTGATTCCAAAACTTCTTACTCTGTGAGATTGGTGACTGATTTTCAATGGGCATTGGTTCCCAAGTAGAGGTTCTTCAGCCATGCATGCATCTTCAAGTCCTTTTGAGTCCCATTGGAAATTTTGTGTCTGAGGTGCTTTGTTAAGCACAATTGAACCACTCTAGCTCATATCCTTTCATATTTATTAAAGCGCTCCAGCCTATCTTTCTAGCATTGCACACTATTCTTATTTTCCCTTGATCGTCAGCTATTTGCTACTACTAGAGGTTCTATCTTGGGATGATCATCTGTCATTAATGCTTGAAGGATTTCCAAATCATTGTCAAATACTTGACCTTCTAATGTTGCATTATCAACTTTTGTTTCCGGGTTCCAATCAAAGTTTGCACCATAGCCTTCAATTATCCCATTCTACAATTGGCGTGGAGATTGGTACTTCCAGAACTTCTAAGTCTTTATCTAGATTGGTGGTTCTATTTGTATCATTTGTGCATCCACATTTGGGAACATTGGATGTGATTTCTTGTAGCTATCATTTGTGGCCAATGCCTGTATCCAACTATTGGGATATAACATTTTACATTGCCACACTTCGAATTTTAATGCCAATGGTTTGAGTCTTTTTGTCTTGGTGGACAATCCATGCATGTATGCCCAACTCTTAAATTTTTGCACAGAGGTTGAAATGTATTTGGACCAACTCTATGTGGGTAATCCATTATCTAGTGGTTTTCACTACATCTAAAGCACTTGACGACTGTCTAGTATGTGGGTAGTCTCACTTGATTTGCATACATGGGGGTGAGTCCTTTTGCAACTTCCAACTATGTGGAAGGTGCATCTTCCATGTAGTACATGGGGTACTCTCGATTTGCATACTCTAGGATGAATCCTTCTACACCTTAAATGTAGTACATGGGGTACTCTAGCTTGTACTCATATTGTGGCTCAAGCTCTTCATGTTGGAGTTGTTGAAATGGGGCAATTGCTGGAGAAAAATTGGAAGCTTGGGTGTATTGTGGAGGATTGCATTTCCTCAACAATTGAGGTTCTTGCATCCTCACAGGAATGGAGCCGAGTCTCACCATTTGTATGTTTGACACAAGTGTTGGACACCTATACATTGAGATCGGTGCCCTTGGTATTCTTGGGACCTCGATTGTGCAACCCTCATCATGTAGAAGTATGTGTTTACATCATGGCATGAAACATTGCAAATTGGACACCATAAGCTTCATGGTTGGGCCATTTTAGATCAGTTGATTCTGCTTCTTAGGATTGAGGTGACTCATTTGCAGTGTGGTTAGCCATACAATGGACACCACACATTTTCTCTTCTTAAGTATTGTGATAGAGAAACTCATAGCTTTCTTATGTCAAGAGGTATTGGTTGCATCATTTCTTCTTTCACTCTTTAGTCCATGGCTTTGAATCGATCCTTGGTGGCGAAATTCTTGGAGGAAGTACTTTCCTCCTTGAAAGACTTATCACCATGATGACTTGATTTATGGTCAATAGTTTCAGTGTTGAGTCAGTCATGCCATCCTCAATGTCAATTGCAGCTTCATGAGCATCATTGTAATCATCATGACTACTGAATTTTTTTAATTCCCATTTTGAATGGGCTTTTTTAGAAATGAACCATGCAATAAGTACTTATCATTGGGATGAGGAATACACATGGCTATCAATCTCTTCATTTTTCCCAAATATGTTCTGACTTTCTCTTTTTTGTCGTATTTGATATTCTTATGTTGGTTTGGAGTGCAGGGTCATCTATTAGCCTTTTGGTTTGGAGTCTCCTTTTGAATTGGTTGGAGAGAAGGTCCCATGTGTCTCTTTTCTCCAAAAGAAGATCTAGGTACCATTTAGAGGCCTTGCTGGTCAAGGCCATAAGGAAATAGGTTGCTTTTGTATCATTTGATTGGAATCGTACTCTGCGTGATGTGCTAAAGAGTTGGAGGAATCGTTTAGGATCTCCTCAACCATTGTACTTTGGCATTTTTTAATTTTCTAAAGTGTCATCTCCCTTTTTTTTTTTGGCATTGTCGCATTGTTGATTGAAGGCATTATTGGTCTTGGCTTCTTCATGTACTTCTCTTTCATCATGTGTCACTTAGCCATTTTCTCGTCAAGGGAGAGAGGTTTAATTGTTGGAGAGTGTCAAGGGCAAAAAAAAGTTCTCCAAAATAGGTAGGTTTTAGCCTTCTTTCTTATCTTAGGTCTTGGGGGGGTCACTCATAAATATGTAAGTGTAGCACGCGTGTTCAACAAAAGGAGTTTTTAAAATCCCCTTTTTACACATTTTTCACATACAGAAGGGTATCATGTAAAGGGGGTATTCATAGATTTAATAGAAAAAGGATGTGTTTTATTCATGATAAATTTATAGATAAGGGGTTTTACAATTAGGTCTTGAACACACATGATGTATAGGGTTTATATAGAGTGACCCCCTCGAGTCTTAGGTGCATAAATTATTGCTTAATTATGGTCTTCAAGTTCAAAGTTTGAGTTTGACTTCGACCTTCGTAGGCCAAAAAATGGCAAAAAATGTATGAGCAATGAGTCAAAATCAATGCCTACTTGAAGACATCTAATAGAGCTTGAAATAAGAGAAAAACATCTTGAAAAAGTTCTCTTATTGTAGAACTTTGCATGTGTTAAAATCGGGTTTGATAAGGGTGTGATATTGTTACGTTAGCCATAATCAAGGAAGCCAGAGGCTTGGTTATGGGAGTAAGGTGGGAAACCAGAGGCCTCGGCAATGCTTGTACATGTGGATTAAAAGGGCTAAGGTTTGAGGGAATTCCTAGGCTAGGGCATTTGTTGGAAGGTGCAAAGGGACGACCCTTAAGAGGGCATTAGTGAAGGGTCTATCCAAGGGCACATTGCTTTTTGAGAATATGCCATGTCATGGAACACATTGGGCTAGGTGGGAGACTTCGAGAGAGGGATCCAAAATGGGAGGAGGTCTCTAAACAAGAGGCATGGGATGACGATGGAGGCACTGGAATTCGGGGTGGGGTGGTAGACTAGGGAGCCCTCTTGGTTGGAAGCATTATAATGGTATCAAAGTTGTCTTGCGAGGTTGAGGACATTGCTAACATGTAGATGTGAAGCAAGAGCATAAAATATAATATAGGTCAACTTTGTGTGTACCAGCCAATAATGTTGAAGTATTTATGGCTTCAGAGACATCCCGTCGACTTGTAGGCAAAGGTTTCGTGTCACATTGAATCTTATGGAGAGCTTATAAAACAAGACAAAAAACAGCTATATGAGATGTGGTTGCTGTGATGATAGAATTGTCAATTATTTATGTGTGTTTTGCGAGATGGTTCTTGGCCATGGCAAATCTCTTTTGATTGACTAGGTCAAGCTCTAGATATGTAGTCAAGCTTTCTCTTATCGGATTGATCAGATGAATCTATGAACCACACCAATCTGTTCTGGTGATCATCTCAATCCACTAGACTCTAATCCATCTAGTCAAGTTCTAGCTATGATGATGGGATCTAGTCAAGTTCTAGCTATGGTGATGGGAGGATTACCAAAAAGCGAGCGGAGAAAAGCGAGCAGCCCCAAATAAGCGAGCAAGATTAAATAGGTTTCAAGCGAGCGAGAACCTCATCCAGCATCTTATTCCTCTCAATATCATTGGAACAATTGATGTGATCATAAGCAAATTAAACATATTCGAACAATGAAGGCATGCCTAAAACTCACAATTAACTTTTCTTTCATCCCCATACTATCAATTTGAGTCATTGTGGAGAGGTAGAGACACAACAATACATAAAATTTGCGATAAAAAAAGCAAACACTACTCAGATTGAACATCCACACAACAAGATAATGATAGATCACAAGGTAGAATATATGACTGAAAATATGTAAACATGATCATGTGCTACATATACATATCATGTCTTTTATGCTTGCAGAAGATCATCCATACATTTGATCCAAAAACATGGAAATAGAACTATGTCAAAAGAAAAAAAGCACATTTTCATCATAAGGATTAATTTTGCTTAGTGAAAATACCTATGTAATCTGGACAATACTATGCTTTAAAAAACTTAGAGAGCCAAAAAAGGATTTTAGCCCTCCATACTTCTATTATGACCAATGTCTGAATGATAGTTCTATCGGAACTAGAAATGAATGCATCTAACCACTATGTTGAGTGCTCATCCAGTATCATGTAGACTATTATGTTAAACTCAATATGTGACCACAAACTCAAGCATAGGAGGAGCATGATTCAAGTGAAATAATTGGCAAAGACACTCTGTAACTAGTATCCTATTGCATCTAACAGAAAATATGCACCAGGCATTAACAAGCTTCTATTTCCACCTGTATAAGCAAACTCGTATCCTGTAGTATGAAAAACTTTAAGGAAAACATTGCACTTAATGCATCAAATAAGCCAGTGACTACTCATCATGCACAATCGAACAATCATCAAGGAAAGTCTAGTCAAGTAAGTTGAAGAAAAAAACCAAATATCTATTCGGATCTATGTCGTGGTGTATCTGCCAACCATGAGTAGCAAAGGAACCTATGAAAAAAGCAAAATAGGGATTATGCCACTCTACCATGATCACTTCCATGCTACAAATAAGGGAATACATAGTCATTTTACGGTACTTTTAGGGTTCATTCCCAACCACTAAAAAGAGAGCCAATGCTATCTGTTTATTCATAAAATCTTTATGAACATTATCATGTTCAATATAAGGATAGGAGCCAGCTCAATGGGTAGTCTTAAACAAATATAAATACTATTCGAATTTTAAACTTATGCAAAAGCTTTTTTTTAAAACACAAAGTAAAACTTGATTATACATATAGATGGGAATCAGGGCACCATTGTAAGTATGTATTTAGTAATTAAGTTGAAAATATTCCCTTAGAAAAATAGCTCAATCAACATAGTACCCATATTATATATCCAAAATTTACAAGATCTCATTCATACCATTAGATTGTTTTCATTACTTGTCATGAGTACTAACCCTCAATTGGCATTATGTATTTGGGTCAAAATAGTTTTTAGTATAGGATATAATAGAGCAATACATTTATGTAATATCTAGTGATCATAGTTTCTAATATAGGATAAAATGGAGCATAGAGTAATGTTGTCATTCAAAAATGATAATATACCTTCCTTGACCATATACAAGTATCATGCATTCATAAAAAAAGTTAGTCATAAATTGCAATATAATGTGCCCATAATGCATGTACATTAAATCTTCACATGTTAGAATGTGAGAAAGGGAATAATTTAACTATGAAATCAGGGATCAATGTAGGAAATGGTCTTCTATGCACACATATATGCTAAGGGTCCATCTAATACAATATTGGAAATTGATGTGAGTATAAGTGTATGCATCCATCGGTGATGTATATGAGTGTATGCATCCATTTGTGATGTATATTGTTGTACTAATCCATGGTGCTTTACGGCTTGAGTTGTTTGTAGCGCAATTAATCACAACAATGTTGTATTTTTTAAAAGAAAAATGCCATAAAAATTTCATGCTGCAAAACACACACAAAAAAATGGCATTTGTAGCATTAATCCAAGCTTTCCTACAAGCAATCTCCATCCCTCCCTTTCCTGCTTGCTCTTTCGGCCACCTCCACCCTCTTGTTGCCCTTCAAGACTGCCTCTTGCCTCCTCGCCTCCTTGCTTCCTCACCTCCTCACCTCCTTGCTTCTTTGCCTTCTCACCTCCTTGCATCATGCTTGTTGCTGGCAATTCCAAGGCTGTCCCTCCCCTCATTGGCCATCTCCTCTACTCCTCACGTCATCCTTCTCCTCATTTTGGTGTCTCCAATGAATAGCTTGGGGGTCTTGTTTTTGGAGGGGGGAAGCATAAGAATGGCAACACCTTAATGCGCTGTCATTTTTCATGCTTTTGCCACCCAAAAACAACCTGCAAAGCCCTTGCTTAAGCTTGAATGAGCCTCTTGATTTTGGGTGTGTTAAGCCATTTTTGACCACTATACCCCCAAAATCAAGAGGCTCATTCAAGCTTAAGCAAGGGCTTTGCAAGCATTGTAAGTCCAGTAAATGAAATCAATCAGATTAGGAATTGGCAAACTCAATTTGGGAATGGTCAGAAATACTTTGTCTTTGAATAATGCCTTGGATCATGGGATGGGGTCCCATGAACTTGCTGCCTATGATGACGAATGGTTCTGCCCTCGACTAAAGGTGATGTGTGTAGTAGTAAAAGGATAGCCCTCATGGAATCTCTAAGGGGTCTTGATTTTGGCCATGATTTGCACATTCTAGCACTTGATCCATACATCAATTTCCAACACTTGAGGCATATAGTGGCTTTGCCCACACAACGTTTCCAGCAGCAATCCAAGCATCAAGCAATCTCATATTTTGTATCCAGAGACATCATGAGGGGTAGAGCCTCTTTTTGGTAGTCTCACTAGCAATATGTATTGAAAAAAAATGTATTCAATTATTATATTCTTCCTTGCTATATGAATGCTCTTAATGCATCCAAATTGTAGAACTACTTCAATACTACTTCTTAGTTATATTGTAAAATAACCTCCATATGTATGCTCGTGAGACAACCAAAAAGAGACCTGGAAACCAAAAAATGATAGCGCATTGATGCGCTACCATTTTTGGGCTACTAGGCCTCTTTTTTAATGTCTCCTAAACATAAGAACAAGCACTTCTGTTCCTTACCTTTCTTTCCAATGGGGGTCTTGATTTTGGGGGTGTATGCCAAAAATTGATAAACAACATTATTTGATGCATATAGTTTTATTAAATCGATAAAATAGACATGAAAACATCTAAATTGGCTCTTGCCATTTGATTTAATGTATGACATGACCCCATTTGGATTTGTAATTCCAAAGATACGGGGTCTTACT